>NC_134533.1:75935817-76235817 GCF_050624435.1 Tenrec ecaudatus | reverse complement strand
CATAAATGCGGAGGGAGCATGGAAGAGGGTCAGTTGCCTCGGCAGCATCAAGATAGTGTGAAGCTTAAACTGTGTGCCCGGTTGGCCAGGAGGATGGGTAACGGGAGAGGACATCGCAAACAAAGGGAACAGCATATGTCAATGGGTAGAAAATGGGAAACGCGTTATTTCAGATAGATTTAGAAGATGTGTTCATGGGGTGATAGAGCAGTGCTAATCTGCATGAGAATATGGATCAGAAAGTTCACGCGGGCCAGAATTGGGCTTCAACACCAGTTTATGAGCCACGCGGTTGGCTCTGTGTCATTCATTGTGTCTTACTAGTGTTGCTGAAGTTCTCTGTATGGTGGCCCTTGAGTCTAAAGAAGGGAACTAGGCATCATTGAGAAGACAAGTGTCGGCAGTGATGGAAATGTCTTATGTCTCTGCTCTTCATTACGGGAGGTCCCATTAGCTAGCGAGCTCTTGTAATGTGGCTAGAACAAAAGTTTAGATATACTTTAGGCTTTGTTATATCTACAGTACAGTATTATTATACATCATCGATTTGTTCTATTTTCCTATCGGGCAGTTCTGGTCTAGTGGGAGGAAGTAGGTGGATCCATCCATTGCTGATGCAAACAGTGTGACATACGCAATGTGGAAAAGGGTCTTCTGGCAAGAGGGGGGCCCAGCCCAGGATAGTGTAGCTAAGGTGTGACTGGGGACAATCGGGGAAGGTTTCCGAGAGGTGAGATCTTCTGAGGAGTTAGGAGCTATCCAGGTTGCATGTGTGTGTGTTTGTGTGTGTGTGTTGGAATGACTTGAGACAGGGGAGAATGTGGGGAAGGCAGGAGGTTCTCAGCAGCAGTGGTGTTGAATGAGGTGACCTCAGGAAGAAGGAGAGCCACGGAGGCTCTTGGCCTTTATTCTGGTGCCGACTGTAGCCATCATCGGGAAAGTCAAGAACAACAAGGACCACAGTGGACAGGAGCATCATTCTTCTAAGGACTGTGTAGGGTTTTTTTGAGGGGTGGAGGGACATGAAGTAAAAACACCACCGTTCAAAGCCAAAGTTTCAAAGTCCAAATGAGAACGTGAACTCTATTCCATAAAGGGCCCACTCTCCTTGCTGTATTGTGTGTTTCCTACCATTCTCCTACCTGGTGTTTCCTACCAGAAGCAGCGTCTCAGCTCTGGAAGGGGCAATAGAGAGCACCCCCAAATGAACCCCTAATGGCCCAGAGAAAGGAGCTCAAGTCCAGAGAGGCTGACCGTCTTCCCAAAGATGCTCAACTCCCCCCTTGCTCTTGGGGCTAGAACTTAGTCTCTTGGCTGAAGAAGAACCTAGACACATTTCTAGCACTTAGGACGAGCTGACTGCTTAAAATGCACTTGCCTTGGAAAAGCAAAAATAAAATTCTTTTAAAGTGATTTCTTCAGCACCAATAAATATGGGTACATTGATAGTCTTCTCCCAGTGCTTAGATTTGAGGATCTCAGTTAACTACTTTCAAGATATCTGTTTTGCCTTTAATGTTATACAGTATTGATCTATTGATCAGGCCTCAGCCACCGTGTTTCTTGGCTAACGCAGCCTATACTCCTCGCAACTAGGACTGGCTGTGCAAGTGATAAGAAAGCACTAATGTTGCATTTGTCTGCAGCGTGTCTGCTCCTGTCGCCGCTGTCCACTTATCTTCCCAAGTCCCGATTGTGTCCGAGATAGAAAATGCCAGTCGGACACCAGGGCAGGGTCGTAGCCGGCACAGTCCAGTGGTGGAATCTTGCTGTTGTCACCCGTGTGTCACTGGGGCGTACTACCTCACCCCTCTAAGCCTCTGTTCCCACATCTGTAAAACCAGACCATGACAGCGTCCTCGTTCGAGTAAATGGGAATGAGAGCCACCACGGCCCCCGAACTCCTAGCGGGGGATCTGGAACCATAGTTCGTTAATATTAACAGGTTGATAAAAGGTAGCAAAGTGTGTTCTTTTTGCCAATATTTTGAAGTCAGAGCTAATTATTTTTATAAAAACAAACAACATATTATCAGCCTTTCCTCACTGCCATCAAGTTGACTGATTCCTAACGACTCAATAGGACACAGTGGGCGTGTTTGGTAGGGCTCCCAAGGCCGTCCATCTTTGGAAAGCAAGCTGCCTTCTCAGTCTCTGGAGGAGTAGCTGGCGGGTTGGGACTGCTGACTTTTCAGTTAACAACACGAGGCCCAACCCACGGCATCTCCATGCTCCTTATTAATCGCAGGGGACTGCACATTAAAACCAAATTAAAACATGACTCCTACTAGAACCGGGATCCTCAAATTATGGCCCGCATGCCACATGCCACGAGGACATTTATTCAGGTCACCGGGTGTTTGTGCCCCCCCCTTTTTTTACTTCAAAATAAGATATGTGTAGTGTGCATAGGAATTTGTTCATAGTTGTTTTTTTAAAAAAAACCTGTAGTCCAGCCCTCCAATGTGTCTAAGGGACAGTGAACTGGCCCCGTTTAAAAAGTTTGAGGACCCCTGGACTAAAAGGTCAAAAATTAAAATGTTGACAAAGACATAAACCTGAATGGTGCTTCACAACACTGCAAATAGGTTCGATGGCTTCTCAAACAGTTAAATCTATCATACACCTATCTGTCATAAGACACGGCCAATGCACTCAAGACAAATGAAAGCAGAGTGACAAAGACCCCCACGCACATAGTTATAGCACCTCTATCTGCATTAAACTCAAATTCCCCATCACCTAAATGCCCATCACCAGGTGACTAGATAAAGCTGGCGGTACATTTGTATCGTGGAATATTCCCGAGCCATAAGAGGGAATGGATTCTTGGCACACACAACAACATGGAAGAATCTGTGTGACAGAAGCTAGACAAAAGAATGTATCAAATGCAGTTCCATTTTGTAAAATTCTACAAAATGCAAATGAATCTACCCTGGCAAGAAACAGATCAGTGGCTTCCTAGGAATGGGAGGGGCAGGAGGGAATAAAAAGGAGTGAGAGGCACTTTGGGGGTGGGGGGCGGGTAGTGGATAGAGTCACCATCTTGAATGTAATGATACTTTCATGGTTGCATATACAGATTAAAGCTCATTCAGTTGAACAATTCAAAGTCGGGTTTATTGTCCACCTAGCTCAGTAAAGTGTTTTTTTTTTAACGTCCATAACAGCTACAAGGAATGATAAACATTAAGCTCGTAAATGGGACTTTACAAGGTGGTGGGGTTACTGCAGATGCCCCCTCTGTTTGCAGCAGTGCAAGGTGGCAGTACAAGCTGAGCCCCACGTGGAGGGGAAATGGACAACTTGACCTGGAGGAGTGACACTGCCACATCTTGGCAATGCCAACCCACAGCCATCCCTCTGGCAAAGGGGGTGTCCATTTAAAGAGAACAAAAGAGACTTCACAAAACCACGGAACGTTGACTCTCTGAGGGCTGCTCCCCGGTCTCCTCCTCTGGTCCTCGGCCTCCCTTCTGGCCATCAGTGCTCATTTCCTCTGCGGGGGGAGTGAGGGTGGAATGAGTTGGTCTCACTGGACCAAAGAGCCACAACACTAGCAAGGCCCTCTCCCGATCCTCCTGCAGGTTATTGCCCCCAGTCCAGGTCAGCAAATGTTCTTTGAGGGTTGGGAGGACTTCCCATAAGCGATTAATCACTGACTGTTAGAGTTGGATGAGACCGCGTCCACCTCTTGTCCAACACTGTCGTTTCACAGAGGGGAGAAGGAGGCGCAGGGAAGGGCGGCACCTCGCCCAGGGTTGCAAAGTGGTGGGGTTGGGAGTGAACCCAGGCCTCCTGCCCCCCCCCCCAACTGAGCTGAAGAACTCATGCACCGCACGTATTCCTTCTCTCTCGAAGCCAAACCGCGTTGTGCAGATACAACAGTGGCCGGTCAGCCGAGGCTGTGCCCAGATGATCAACACTAATGGATTCTGTAAAGTTTTAGATGCGGGGATCTCAGAAGGTACCAGACCAAGGTTTCAGTGTGATCTCTCGGTGGCCTAGGACAGCGTGGTTGGGCTTTATCCTTCGTCGCTGCTCTCGGCCATGTGTTTCAGCTCATTTCTGTTAGATCACGTTGGGGATGCCTGTTTAAAAGAAACGAGTAAATAAAAAGCAGGTCTCATTTGTGCTGCTGTGGACGTAACCCAAACAAAAAACCCACGGCCACCAAGTTGATTCCAGCTCATCATTGACCCTGGGTGGGGTTTCTGAGACTCTGCTTGAACCCCCAACCTTGCAGTTAGCAGCTGGATGCCTTGCCTTGCCCTTGGTAGCCTCCCTGGACTCAGTCACGGGTAGGGCTACAAGAGTGGCCTCTGTTCTGAGGTGTGAGCATCCCCAATCATACCTTCTTGGAGGCCCAATTTCAGAAGACTGCTTTTAGGCCGAGGGCGAATACCCTCCATGTCAACACAGGTAGTCACCAGGAATGCACAGGCCCTCGCTACACTCCCATCTTTCTCCTGGTCCTTGGGCTCCCCTCTGCCATAGGGAAGCAGGGATGGTCACCACCCAATGGATGGTGACTGTCCTGAGACTCAGATCACTCCGCTGGCTCTCAGGATCGCCAGCTCATGGGAATCGGAGGTGGCACTCCAGCCCTCCAAGGCTGAATCTCAAGCCTTTTTACTGTTCTGGGCCAGCTATTTTAGGATTTCTCATAGGGCTTTGAGCTGCAAAAATGTGCTTTATACTGTGTGTATGTGTGTGTGTTGAGGGTAAGGGGGAGATGGAAGCACAGGGCAGGGCCAAGGGAATTCTTCCAAATCCATGTTGAATTTCTAACTATGGAGATGAATTACATGTACTTAGTGTTTCTCTCTCCAATTATTGACACAGGCTCCATGAATAAGTTCTATGTAGAGCCACAGAGAATTAGTCTTTTTTTTCCTTAAAATATTTACTATATCTGAGCTTTATCTCTGTGTGTGTGTGCGTACTCATATATGTATAAACATTTTTTCTTGAACATTTTTGTGGATATGAGTCATTTTCTTTTTTCATTGAGTATGCTTCTTCAAAAAACAAGGACATTATTTGATATTTATACTTAATAGCAAGAATAATAATGTCTATCTAGTTTCTAGTCCATATTCAGTGGTGCCCTGGTGGGCTGCTAACCTAAAGGTCAGAGTTTGAAACCACCAGCCGCTCCTTGGGAGAAAGATGAGGCTTTCTCCTCCCATAAGGAGCTACAGTCTCAGAAACCCACAGAGGCCGTTCCACCCTATCAGAGAGGGTCACCATGAGTCAGAACAGACTCAATGGTGGTGAGTTCCGCTTTGGTGGGAGTCTATCTTCAGAGCCCTGGCAGTGGTATTGGGAAATCATTGGACTGCTCACCTGTCAGGTTGGAAATTCAAACACACCAGCTGCTTCCTGGGAGAAATAAGGGCTCTCTGCTCCCATAAAGATGTGCAGCCTTGAAAGCCATAAGTAGAGAGACCTTGAGTCAGAATTGATTTAATGGCAGTAGGTTTCATCAGTATTCAAATTGGACTAAATGATCCCCAAACTGTCTTCATGCCTTCCCCACCCCCCTCCAAGTAGGAGCTATGCAGTGTTGGGGTGATATGTTGAACCAACATTCTTAATAAGCAGTCTTCATGCATTAGACTCATCTCCAAATTAGAGTGAAAAGCCCTCTCGAGCTGAAGCAGCTGTTAGGGGCTGCCCACAAAGGCCTCCTGGGGATATGCTCTGCCTGCCTTCTGATGTTTGCTGTCCAATCAGTAGAGAGAGCTGTAATCTCTGTGTCAGGATGGAGGTTTTCAGGAAGTGGGGAAAGTCAAAGAGATGTTGTTGTTTTTTCTCTAGCCTGAAAGGCTATGGTTTCCAAGACAGCTGAAACAAGAGTGTCCTGAAGCCCATGGTCAGGAAGCTGGGATGGCAGGGAGTCGGGTGAAGTGCGCCGAAGGAGTCGTGAACAGACTGGAGTGGATTGGGAGCTCATGGCGGCCTTGGGCCCGGGACAATGAGAGGGTGTGAGAGCATATGTGGAGTGTGAGGAACGGAAAGGGAGTGTATGCCGTGGCTGACTTCTTTCTCTGCTTCGCGTTCCCATGTTGGAGGCAATCCCTTTGAGAAGGAGCACATCCGTGTTGCTGCTGTTCTGTGGGCCTATAGATGGCTCTTCATTACTGTGACAGAGTATAGGGCTTCACTCGTGCCTCTATTGCCCCACTCGGCCTTTGTTCACTGTGCAGTGCCGCCATCAATGCCTCCCTGCTCACCTGCACCACGTGGGTCCTTAGCGCCAAACAGTGCCTGGCTGTGAACCAGAGAAGGTGGTCTTGGAAGAGGCCACAGTCATCCAGTGTTTAAAATGCTGGGAGAGCGGGAGAGCTGGGATCACGTAGAAGAGGAAATGAATGAATGAGTCTCTGGGATCACGTAGAAGAGAAAATGAATGAATGAGTCTCTGGGATCACGTAGAGGAAGACATGGATGAATGGGTGGATGCACAACAACAATAAATGGGTTTGTTTTCTACGAGGTGGTCCTAGGAAGTCTTTGGGAGATGTGATGTGCAATGTATTTACTTGATAAATACCTCTACAAGGCTAATCATACACTGAGGAGTCCTGGTGACGTAGTGGGTTAACAGTTGGATTGCTAACCCCAAATCAGCAGTTCTACCCTACCAGCCAGTCTTCGGGAGAAATTCGAGGCGCTCTGCTTCCATGAAGATGTCCTCCATTAGAGCAGTTACACTCAGTCCCATAGGGTCGCCATGAGTCAGAATTGACTTCATGGCAGTCAGTTTGATATTAAGCACTACCACTGTTATAAGCACTTTATGAATATTAGCTCACTTAAGCTTTGTTTTGCCACTCTTTAGGGGTGTAGTGTTTACACATTGGGCTGTGATCCGCATGCTTGGCAGTTCTAAACCACCACCAGCTCTTCAGGAGATAGACTGGGCTTTCTATTCCCATAAAGAGTTACAGTCTCAGAAACCCAGAGGGGGTTTGCTGTGAGTCAACATTGATTCTAAGGCAGAGAGGGCAAGTAGGACCTAAGTGTTATTGTTATTCTTCCTTGCATTTAAAGAATCAAAGGCACTGAAAGGTCAGATGTCTTGGGACAGGTAGTAACCAGTAGAGCTAGGACCTGACACTAGCTAACCTGGCTCACACTCCCCTCTCAGCCCCCTCAGCGGGGGTGGAGTGCGGACTGAGAATTCCAGCATCCATAAATTCACCCCTGTTCCCAAAGAAGCCAGAACTCTTGGTGCCTGGACAGCAGAGGGCCTGAGACTCAGCTTGCCCATCTAGAGGGAGCCGATAGCTTGCCACCTCAGGGTCTTTTTGGTTGTTCCATATGGCAGGATCTCGGTGAGCATAGAGTCGCCATGAGTCAGTGTTGGCTGGGTGAATGCGGGCTGGCTTTGTTGATGCTTCTTGAGAATGTGCTAGGTACGGGGCTGAGGAACGCTGGGCCCATTAGGCTGCATTAGGGCCCCACAATCTTCACTTAAGTCTAACAGCACATGCTTCACCAAAGAGAAGCCATTCCAGCCATCCCATTAGGGGTGAGTTAGTTAAATATTTGACCTGGATGATCTGTAAATCATAAATGGTGTTATAAATATCCAAATGGCCCCTGTCCCCACTCCCCCAACCAAAACAAAAAAATCCCCACTTCTGCTTTTTAAGGGTTTGCCAAGCAACCCCCTTGCAAAGGGAGCTGGGAAAGCGATCTCCTTGAGGTTCTGAGAAGGGCATCTTTGGGCCCTCAGCCCACCTGCTCCTCGGCATAATCCAACCAGGCCACCAGGGCCACAGGCCCTAATAGGAAGCCTAAGCCAAGGGTGGTTTTGGGGGTCCTTGCTGAGCCACACACCCACTTCTGGGGTCCTCTGCCCTGGAGGTCCCTCCAGATGTGAGCATCTGCTAGCGTTTAACAGTGTTATTTGGTGGTTTCAATTGCTGCCCAGGCCTTGTCTCAACAAGTTGACAGAGCTGAAATAGGGCCATCAGAGAAAGTCCCCTCCAGGGTGGGAAGGGAGCTTCAACTCCTAATAGGCTCCGATGTGAAGCTTTGATCATTTCAATTGAACAAATCTTTCCTGAGCTTATAGCCCCGTGCCTGGCTTAGTATTGGGTACGGGAGAGAGAAAGATGAAAGGACGAAAAGAAATCTAAACAAAACCCGAACCCCTCAGGGAGCTTGCGCTCTAGTGGATGAGCTTAGAGTCAGGCTTCCAAGAAAATAAAAACAGGGAGCGAGGGGGTGGCTACAGGAACGCAGCAGAACACAGCGAGACCGGACAGGGGAGAAGAAGATGGGGCGCTACAAGAAGGCCCAGAGAGGACGATGTAGTCTAAGGACAGCTTAGTCTCTGCAGTCAGACCAACCTAGATTTGATTCCCGAGTCCCCTGCTGCTTCTCTCTGTGACCGCAAGCTTCACATTGCTATCTCCTGTTTTGTTTTGTTCTCCAATTGTAAACGGAACCAACAGTACCTGCCTCCCAGGGTTTGTCTCGGGCAGTGCTTGGGGAATTACTATGACACCAAAGCAAGGTGGGGATTTTCCCCAGGGGTCTGTCCTACTGTAAACCCTGGCTTCCCAGTAGAGCATTGCTCCTTAGCAGCCCCTGGTTTTGACTAGGAGAAGGTGGCAGGGGCACAGGGAAGCCCAGTACCTGAGGGTCCGGCACAGTCAGCACCCTATAGCTGTGAGGTGTTGGACAATCACGTACCCTCTCTGAGCCTTGGATTCGGGTATCTGTAAAATGGTGCTTGTGGAGAGACCAGGAGCTGCCTACAGGTGCCTCAGCAGGTCCTGGAGTCAGAGGCAGGAAGTGAAAGTCAGTACGGGGTAAGGGCACTGACTTTTTACCACGGTGACCCACCCATTATTGACTTGCTTCCCAGACAATGACAACATGCGGGATGTTGACCCGTCAGATGATGCCCCTCCAGCCTGTGTGGTGCGTAAGGGAAGGGAGAGATCAGCACCGGGGTAGAGGCCAGAGACAGGCCCCATAAAGGAGGTGCTTATAGAGTGTCCCCTTCCTGGTGTGGTGATTGCAGACTGGGCTGCTAAGCACAGAGCCAGTTTGAAACTCCAGGGGAGAAAGACGGACTCCCTGCTCCCGTGAAGAACGACAGACTCAGAAACGCAAAGGGGGCAGTGCTCCCCCGACCTGGAGGCTTCCCATGAGTCGGCGTGAGCTTGGTTTGAGGGGGTGACTGATACAGACCCTGGAGTAAGGCTTCTGTGGAGTTCGAGGGTGAGGACAGATGAGGGTAAAGGAATGGGATTCATGAAACTGTGTGTTAGGCGGGGTTGTCTAGGGGATCAAAACCAGTGGCCCGTGCCACTCATATATGTAAAGCAAAGAGCGGGATAGCTCGAAGCCATGTCCCATTCCAGTCCAACTCAACTCCTGGGTTTGATGCTCACCGGAGCCCCTTCAGACTCACAAAGCCACAGGCCTGCGACACAGAACGGTGAGGCGAAAAGCAGGGAGACCGCAGGGCAGTGGGGGCAGAGTCTTGTGGATCCAAGGTTGATGGGGGAACAGGACAGGGTGCTGATAGCTCTCTGGGACACCGGCACACACAGGGCCACTCCTGGCAGCAGACTTTTAATCCCAACAAGCAGGAAAGGTGAAGGCAAGAAGAGAGTGTCTCAGGGTCTGTCCTCACAAGGCAGTTCTGGAAACCCTACGGGAAATTCGACTGTCCGCCTGCAGGGATATTCAGGGTTGGGATTTTCTCAGTGGACACTCGGTTCGGATTTGGTTAGTTGGTTGGGGATGGCTGCGGGGGTTTCGCTTCTAGTCACTTCCATCCTGCCCCAGACATGGGCTTTCACTGGCAGGGGTTCCCAGGCAAAGAATGTCAGCACTTGACTTGAGACGGGGAGGCTTTATGAATCGGGAAGCGCTGTGGAAGCTGCCTGTGGGTTGGTGGAATTCTTAATACCTGCTCCCGGTGGGCTGGCCACGGAGACAGCGTTTTGAGTTGAGACCTGAAAGAGGTAGGGGAAGCAAAGGAGTCGTTGAGGAGTATGAAACCAGAGCAGTTCCTGGGGAGCGATCCCCTTACCCTCCGTATTGGAAACGGAGACTCCAAGAGCCAAAGCTCATCGGCTAAGACCCAACAAGCATCAATCACTAGCCACGCTGCCTCGCTGCTGTCCATCACACCTTCTGGATCCCTCTTCTCTGGGTCTCACAAATGTGCCCCCCTTTGGCCAAAGAACTCGTAAGTAGCCTTAGAAATGCACCTCATCAGATGATCTAAGTCCTGCTGAGCTGTGCTAAGATCCACCTCTAGTCGCTTCCTTCTCGTGAACTGCTCCAGAACGTGCCCGAGGACTTCCGCCACACTCCCATGCACCTATATTTAGCCCCAATGCTAATTCCCAGCCCTTAAGATATTCTGCATTTTCTAGAAGAGAAGCTCACAAGCTTTGACTCGGCAGTTTATTTTAAAAACCAGCAACAACCCCCGAAATAAAGAAATAAAATTAAAGAACTAGTTCCCCACTGGCAACAATTTATAAACCGGGCAGAGGGAGACAAAAAAGGATTACTTGGGATTTCCTATTTAAACAGCAAAGTACTTTACACAGCCCATGCAATTATATGGTTATTTTATAATTATTTATTCGGCAGTAAGTTCCAAGTAAGCCTTGGTTCCATCAAGTGCCCTGGTTTCTGCCTACAAGCCTCCTGAGAGCTAGTCTCTGCACTCGGTGATGCAGTGATACATCACTCAGTGATGCAGCCACTGCAGACACCGGCTGCTGGGAAGCGTGCACTATTGGCTTGTTAGCCTGTGGGTTCTCGGCTCTGGTGGGTTTCCCACAAGATGCAGAACTTGCTTTGTTAGGAGTCTCTGTTTCCTAGCCCCTTCACGCATCGAAGAGAAAGACATGCGTGTTTGGGAGGAAGTATTGTTACCTTCTAAGGGGCTGCTTCATTCCTCTGCTATGTCCAGTAGGGGAAGAGTTAGCATTGTCTCTCGTGGGGGATTTCTCAATAATATCAAGAGTCTATTTATTGGATGCTATGATGTGCTAGACATTTTCCAGAGTATGTTGTTGTTGTTGTTGTTGTGTGTCCTCGAGTCAGTTCTGACTCATAAGAGCCCTACGGGTCAGGGGAGTATTATTGGATACGGATTCTTGGTGGTAATAGCTCCTTTTTAGCCCTTTCATTGTGGATTGGCTGATGGCTCAAAGAGCAGATCATCTGTTTCACAGTCAGTCGTTCATTCACAGTTTGTTTCAACTCATCCATTGCATTTCTCCCAATGTCCCATCACTTACCTTACTTCCTCCTTGTATTTCCTATTTCCTTCCCCCCACCTCTTTCCTAACCTTCTACACGCTGTCTTTGGTTTCGCGTTGCCATTTACATCTTCAATGGCTGACGGTTCAGATCCAGACCAGAAGGTTGCCTACGATTCTAACAATCTCAATCCAATAAGTAAGCCTGGTCACATTATTTTGGGCTCTTGTCCACCTTGGTCTCTCCCTCTGTCCAGGATTTTCTATTGTGACCCTTTCAGGGCAGTTGGAAGAGGCAGCCAATCACCATCTACTTCTTTTGATGGAGCTCCTGGAGGCTGAGGTGGGTCTGGTCCCTGAAGCTACTGAACTAAGTGTGTTCATAAGTCTTTCCATTGCCATCACTCTTCTTTCCTCCAGATGGGGAGCGATCAATAGGAGCACCTTCGATATCTGCCTGCTCAGCAGCTTTTAAGGTCCCAGTTGCTACCCACCCATGTAGGATGTCAAACCATTGTCTTTGCGATCTATGTGATGCCAGTTGACCTCGCTGTCCCCAAGACAGTGTCCCTGATCACACTAGCCCAGCCATTCATTGCCCCAAGTGTTTGGTTATGTCCAAAAAGTTGTTAATAACTTTGCCCTCTGTAGGTATCAAGGCACTTATGGATATAGTTGAAATAGAGGTGAATGTACATGTATCAATATCTAGGTTGTAATCTTTGTGGGAGCAGATTTCCAAGTCTTTTCTCCTGTGGAGCCACTGGATAGATGTGTTCCAATTGCTGACCTTTTATGTGCTCAACCACTGTGCCACGATCTCACTTAACTTAATCCTTCCAATGCCCCTGGCCAATAGGAATATTGTCCTCCTTCAGAGATGAGGAACTTGGTCTCTGTAATGTGGCCAAGGTCACGAGTAAAGCAACAGGCAAAAACAAGACCCATGGCTGCCTGATTCTAAAGCCCATGATCCTGTAACCCAGGGACTCTCAAAAGCGTGGTCCCCAGACCAATAGCATCAGGGTGACCAGTGGTTTGTTACCAATTCCAGTTCTCAAGCCCCACATCAGAGGAACCAGAGCAGAAACTCTGGCCATAGGACTCAGCACAGTGCTTTACCAAGCCTGCTGAAGGATTCCGCTGCCATCCAAAGCTTGGGACTCATCACCCGTTTGTTAACTGCTAATCGATGGTTTGTAGGACAGTCATGAAATAGTAGTAGAATCCTGACTTTCTATGCAGGAGATTGGTTCGCTTCCCAAACCACACACTGTGTGCCCAGCCCCCACCCATCTGTCACTGGCGGGTTGCATGTTGCTGTGATGTTAAGGAAGAGCATCCGTCAAAGATGGAACAGGAAGGAAAGCCTGGCCACCTGTCTCTGAAAATCAGCCAATGAAAACCCACGGAGCGAAAGCTGGAGCCCCAACTGAGCACGTGCATGACATCGACCCGATGGGGTTTCATTCTGTTGTGCAGCGACGATTCTCTGGTAGCTGACACCAACAATGAATGCTTAACCAAGTAATTAAATTTGGGAAGCATTTTTTTAAGGAGGCATTTTTGAATGCCCCTTTTCTTTGCAAAGGTAAAGGGGTGTTTTCTTCTGTGGATTGTGCCATGGGGACACCATTTTGAAAGGTTTACATATTTTCGCCAGTTATTCTGGATCTTGTACCTCAATTTTGCTGTGTGATTTTTGGAACATTGCTTACTCTCCATAAGCTTCTGTTTCCACGCCTGCCTGCCACCAACAACAATCGTACTCTATTGATGCTTTGGGGCCCCTCGGTGGCACAGTGGACTGAGAAGGTCAGCACACGGAGCCTACCAGGTCCTCCTTGGAGAGAAATGAGGCTGTCGCTTCTGATGAGTCCACAGACAGCCTGGGGGCGGTGCTGCTCTCTACTCAGGGGTGCTGTGCGTTGAAATGGACTTGAGAGCAGTGGGTCCTAGCGTTCGTGTAGGGATTACACGAGTCAGTGTCTACACGAATCCTTAGCATAATCCCCAGTGCATCACACGTGTCGCATACATGACAGCTAGCGATTGAGAATTATATAACTGGTTTGCGTACCAATGCTAGTCCTTATTAGCGGCCATATCTAAATGGTGTAGAATGTTTTTACAATGAAATCTTTCAGAATTTCAGTTTTATAAAAATGCCCTGTGACTGATATGAAAGATGGTTTGCAGTGTGAACCAGTCAGGTTTGATTCTCAGCAGGTGGATGTAGCTTTCAGAGGAACTGTCTAGAAAAGACCACTGCTATACCCATAGAGAAGCATGGAAATCATGAATATTCCCAGGAAAATAGCAACATTTCATTCCCACTAGCATAGGATGCTTGCCTAAGGCATAGTCGGTGCCCAGGCCTATTTACTGGGTGGTTACTTGAGTGAGTGATCAGTCCAGAGAGGTCCCCTAACCCTGGCACAGTGCTGTCGGACCAGCGAGGGGTGGAGGGTGGACTCTTATTCTCCACTTTATGCCGGGCACAGGGTCTGGTATAGAAGTTAGTCCATTTGTTCCTATTGCCCAAGAGTTGATTCTGACTCAGCCTATCAGGCAGAGGACTGTCCCTAAGGTCTCTGAGGGTGTCATAGGAAGCCAAGGCCACCTTTCTCCCACAGAAACCACGGGCCTTTGGTCTGCAAATAAGTGCAGAAGCACTGCCCCACCGACGGGCACCAGCTACTACAGACAATAGTGTGATCAAGGGCTGATTGAACTCTTGTGTTTATTTTGAGTGTGCGTGTGTTAAAAAAAAAAAAGTTGGCTTCTTTTAGAAATCTGTGTTCTTAACGTGTGGATAGGGTAGCGATCTTTTCTATCACAACAAGCCTGAAATCTGAAAAACAAAGCTCGGTTTGCCTCCAAGGTATGTATAGTTTTTAATGAACTTTTCAAAGTGAGATTAAGTCAGATATAGAAGCTAGGAGACCTGGATTCTTGGACTTGCTCTGTGACCAGGCTTAGGTGTGACAAAGGCCTGTCATGGCACCCAGCCCTCTCTCATTGATGTGTAAATGGAGGCCTTCTGGGTGTGTTACCTAAGTGTTAAATAACATGGAATCACATGGTGAGAAAGTCCAGTTCAGTTCTTTTCAATCTTAGTGATTTAATCCAAGAGACTGTCTGATGTTGGTGTTTATTCCTTGCCGGGCGTGTTCCTTCAACCTTGGTACCAGTAGAAATTTGATACCTTGGTGTCACTTCCTAATCTCCCGTTTTCACAAAGGCCTTGCCCACAGGAGCCTGGAAGTTGGTATTGGAAGCACAGGTATTGGCTTTGTCTTGTTTGGATTTTATTCTTTTTTCTTAAGTCACAAAAGGTGGGGTGTTTTGGTTTTTCCTTTGTTGTTTGATTGGTTATTTTTTTAGTTTGTCATAAAGAGATGGGTCTGACTTGTTAAATATATGCGTTTTTTAAAAGTGAGTTGATATAAATCAAGAGAACGACTTTAGCCATACATAGTGTGAGTAGCCTGTGGACGTGGCAGGAGTCATGAAGGCGGAGCAGAAAGAAGGCGAGCTGGCTGAATCTGGGCTCGTCCACCAAGCGTAAGAGGGGTGCATAAAGAGGGGTAGTCTGGGTTGCTAGAGAAGCAAAGCTAGTGAGGTTTACATATGTGTCAGTAAACCAAACCCAATGCCGTCAGGTTGGTTCTGACACATAGGGACCGTATAGAGGGTGCCTGAGGCTTGGTACATCTATACAGGAACACACAATTTCATCAGGACATCTGGTATATCTGACCTGGGGTTAGTCCTCCAAAGCTTATTCAGCAGCACCTCCATGGCTTCTTCTCAGTATATACAGGGAAGTTTATACCAAGGAGCTGGCTCACGCAGTTGTAGAGGTGCGTGAGCATCAAGTCTGTGGGTCAGCTGTCAGGCTGAAAGTTTCTCCTGACTCAGGTAACTGCAGGGCGGATGAACCCAAGGTCTTCAGGTAAGCTGGCAAGCTGCTGCTGATTCCCAGAATCCAAAGGGCACTGGATCACGTCTAAAGAACCGGAGGTTAACGAGCCACGTGTAGGATCCAGATCCAGCCAAAAGCCAGCAAACTTTTCTAAGCGTCCACTTTTATTGAAACCAGGTCAAAGTCCTGAGGATTACATTGTGTTGGATGCCATCATGGGGAAGGAATGATTACATCTTAACTCCCAAACCATTGAGAATCCTGGCCCAGCCAAGTTGACACAGAACCCTAACCACCACAGGCCGTGTGTGTGTGTGTGTGTGTAGAAATCTTCATAGATAACACCCTTGCCTGGGTGGAAAACAACATAAGGTCCAGTGCACACCTGGAGTCTTAAAATATTTAGGAAATAACCAGAAATTCAGAGGAAGTAGATAGACAAATTTGATCATCACAGTATTATGTCTGTATTCAAATGACTGGAAAGTACTCACTTGCTCTTAAGTTGAAGTATGAGGTAGCTCAGTAATGTTAGAGCTAGATATAGTAGCTCATAACTATATGTGGAGATTTGCCGCGATAGGGAAACATCTATTGGGGATAGTATAAGGTGGGGAAAAAGCAGTATATGAATATCTAACTTAGTTTCAAATATATAAAGGGATAGAAACAGCAAGAAGTAAATGTATTAGGGTGTTAATACTGGTTATTTCTAGTTATGTGACTTTTAAGAGTGGTTTTCTGTGTTTCAAGACTTTCCCCACAAGGCAGAACATCACCGGCACCAGGCAGATGGGCCTGACATAGATCCAAGCTCTGTCATTACTAATGTGTGACCTTGGGGAAGTTCCTGCAGCTTGTGATTCTCCTCTGTCCCCTCCGTTGAAAGATGGGGGGTTGTTGTGAGCATGAAGTGAGAGGATCCACTCCACACACTCACCGTCATGCTTACCTTGCCATATAGCAGTGTCGCAATAAATAGTACCGGCCTGCATCGAACAAGCCACAGTCATGATAATACTACTGTCGTGGCTTTATTTATCAGGATGATGACTGCTGATAAATCTGGAATGCAAAGCACTGTGCAGAACCAAAGAATTAAGCTGTAAAAATGTACTTCTGAAGGCTTGTCCCTGCGCTTCTAGTTTTCACAAGCACACACTTGTGTGGATGAGCGATGGCACACTTATACCCACCTGACTGGCGCAGAGCATTTCCTGTGCTAAGAAGACCTTCCGGATCCCCTGTCTTGCTAAGAAGACTAGCTTCAGATCTCCAAGACTCCTTGAGGAACCTTCTATCTCCCAGACTTGGCTTTCCACTTGGAGCTTTCTTTTCCTGAGGCAGCATTCACAAAACAGAAAACAATCCACCAGCGACTTCAGAGAATGCAGTTCAGTGGGTAGTGCACTGACAAGGTTTTGCAATGATACCGCCATCTAGTTGATCTAGTTTCAAGATATTTCCATCACCCCCAAAGGAAGCCCCATCCTCCATTAGCCCCAGTCCCTGGCAAACTCTTGGTCTGCTTTCTCTCTCGGCACGTTCCCTTTCAATTTTCATCGGAACCTTGTGTGCAGTGATGGGAACGTTGAGTTCTCCTGGTTGGTATGCCGCGGTTGTTCTCTATACCAGTTGGCTAAAGTCCCCTGTGATAGGAATGATTGGACCCATGTCAACTCCCTCGATTATATCAAGTCTTCGATTTTCTGTCATAGAAACCAATTTCTTCCAATAAGTTCATTTAAAATCATCTCCAAATGATTTTAAAATCATCTCAAAATATAGATTGTTTTTCTACAAAGGGATTTGGACGTTGAGGCTTTATAATAATGTCAGCATCCAGTGACCAGCTTCAGTCCATATGAAGGTTCCTTGGGGCATGTTTTGCCCTCAAGAGAGCTGTTTCCAATGAAGGTCAAGGTCCCTCAGAGCCCTGAGGCGTATCTAGTTCTTTGTACTGGTGAGGCTCCCCTTCGAGGACTGCTGTGCTGTTCCAGAACTGAACATGAGCCCCAGGCTTGCATCTTTCACTCACTCAGCATGTGACACTGGTGCGCCGTTTTGACCTTTCTGAAAAGGTAGAGAATTGGATAGATAGACAATGTGGTAGAAAAGTAGACTCGTGCTGTGGGGGGCACCCGGGGATGGATTGAAATAACACCCTTGCCTTGCTTTCCTTGGAAGCAGAGGAGGGCGTTCGGAAGAACACCCCAGGAGTCGAGTCAGGTGAGCCACGTCTCCATTTCAGCCATGCCGCTTGCCAGCCGTGGGTCTGTGGGAACCAGGGAGAAGATCCTGGAGGTTGGGTAGGCCTTCCTTCCAACAGGTTCTTCCACTTGGAACTGGTGACCGGGGCAACTCACCTCTCAGAACCTCTTCACCTGCAAGATGGGAAGAGCAGCTCTATCACATAGAGGTATTGTGAGGATAAGGTGAGATCATGCAGATGACGCACTGGATACAATTCTGGCAGGCGTGATATTGAACATTCATTAATTATCTTTCCCTGCGGGTCCTGGACGGACTCAAAGTCTGCATCCAGGCCTGCCTGCAGCCCTAACTGTGGAGTGTGTCCCAGCTAGGGGAAGACAGTGGGGAAAGGGGTGGCACCACAGGGCCTCTTAAGCACTGACCATTACCTAGCCAATGGACTCGCACTGGAGTATAGCTTTAGTTTTTATTTTAAATCTGTGACCCTACTGGAAACAGCATGTGGGAGGTGTGAGCAGATGGAACTAGCAAACTGCCCCTGTCTGACTCCCTTCTTTAGGGTAAGCCTCAGTTTCTTCCTCTGTAAAATGCCGTACCGCTGGTATACCTGCTCTGACTCGCTGTCAGCATTGCTGAGAAGAACAAGTGAGATAAAGCTGTATAGGAAAGCATTTTGTAACCTGTAAAGTGGTGTGTACATGTAATTGATGACTCTTTAATTCAAAAGACGTTGTTTGGGAATCCTAGCAGAAACATTGCTAGCGCCTCCACCCTCATCATCCATTTCGGCTGCTCCACTTTCGTGTCACAAACATGCCTGAGGGGAGGTGCTGGTTAGTAGCTCTCGTGCTTCATCCCAGTGGTCCGGGAACTGGAAAAAGAGGGTGAATTCCTCCTGTAAAGGGCCATATCTTTTTAGTCTATTGGCAGCATGTCATGTGGAACTCAAAATTGCCTTTGTGAATTCAGATGGATGGCATCTATTAGTTCTCCCTTGTCATCATGACCTGTCAGAAGGAAAATTAAATGTGCCTACAAATATTTCAATATTTATGCTGTGTGCAAGGTTTAATATTCATCTGGAGCAGCGAGTAGAGGGAGTGTGCGTGGGGTGGGGGGACCCACTTACTTTCCTTTGAGCTAGGAAATAGCTCCGTTTATCAAAAAGCCTTCGAGCACCTACTCAGAGCTAGCCAGTTGGTAAACGATGTACAAGGATCCACCAAAGAAAATCACGGGGTTCAACATGAGCTTTACGGCTGCGCCCTCTTCCAACAGCCCGGGGACCAAAAGATCAGCACTCTTAGCTCCTTGCTAGAGGGCATGGCCATTGACGGGTCTGCCCAGATCTTGAGACGAGGAAAGCGGGCCAAAGGCATGGGAGTGCAGGAGAAGTTTCGCAACGAAGCAGGGTGCAGAAGAGGTGGGGAGAGGGCCAGTCAGTCATCGGAATGCCTACCTCCCCGTTGGGAGGGAGGCACAAGTTGTGTGCCCTGTGGGTGGGACTAAGGCAGAGGACTCCGTAGCGCAGAGTCACCAACGCTGAACAGCATTCCTGTAATTGAGTAGGGAACTAGATACGGAAGACGATGACTCTGAGCAGGTGCGTCCATGTACAGTAACACAAAAGCGAAGCTGCAAGCGCGTTGTTGCAACTGTGAATGGGGGAGGGCTAGAAACCAAGGGGATGCATGGTCAATGAAAACAACGTTGCTGTCTATGCTATTAATTGCAGATGTGTGAACTGTCATTGATTTCTGAGTTTTAAAATATACTGCTTTGTTATCTTTCTTCCAATCAATGTACCCTAATGAAGAGCTCCTAAACTGGATGGTGGCTTCATTCCCTTAACCCTGTTTTTCCCCCCTGTAAAGGTCCTGCAGTTCCTCAAGCCTGACTTCTCCTGCCCCCGACTTTTCAGAAACCTAACCCCCGTGGTGGTCGAGGGGCTGCTGTGTGTGAAATGGGGACTGCCCTCAAGGAGCTTACAATCTAGCTGGGCTGAAAGACTTGCACACGAACGCAACTAGACTGTGAGCTTCTAGAGGGCAGGGGCCTTACCCTAGTCATCTCGCTGTTCACCTTGCACACCCTCCAGAGGGGCCTCCTTCTTCCTGATGAAGCCAACCAGCACCCGTGTGCGGAAGACTCCCGAGGCCCGCGCTCCCTCCTCTGCGCCACACCAGCTCGCCCACCATCTCCAGGGATGCTCCCCGGCTGGGACGCAGACGGCCCTGCACACTCCACCTGCTCGCCGAAACCCAGCTCGCCACTTCCGTCTCGCTCTCAGATGGCTCCTAAGTTTCTGGTCTTGGTCCTCCGCAGCTGAACCCTACGGGGCCTCTTGGCACCCTGGGCTGAATGTAGACATGCTTGTGTTCCACTGTAACAGATCAAGGGGAGCATGTGGTGTCGTGGTTATGTATTGGCCTGCCAACCGCAAGGTCAGCAGTTCAAAACCACCAGGGACTCAATGGGAGAGGGAGGAGGATTTCTATTTCCAGAAAGAGGTAGAGGTGTAGAAACCCACAGGGGCAGTTCTATCCTGCCCTATAGTGACTCTATGGGTCAGAATGGACTCGACATCAGTGGGTTTAGAGATCAAATTGTATAGACATAACGAGCTCATTTGTGTGAAACACACAGATGGAAAGCAAGCTCAAGAAATGCTCTAAAATACGTTCAGGGTTATTTCCCCTGGAGAGATAATGGTGGGGTTTTCCCTGCCCCCTAATACTCTTTATGCTTCCCGAATCTCTTCCATGAGTATATGCTATTTGTGTAAGCAGCAGCAACACCCAACATATCTGACAGAGATGGTGGAAAGAAAAGGATTGGGGTGAGTGTCACCTTCTCTGAGAAAGGTCCCTCTTCTTGGGTGCCCCACACAGAGTCTGAGGCAATTGCGTAAGCATCCTCAGACCCTGCACTTCTGTTCAGGGCGGGCCCGCGGTGTTGCTTTCGTCTGCCTGCTGCCCCTAGACTGTGAGCTCCTGGAGGACAGACCCACGGGTTATTCCTCTGACCTCCTCGCAGTGCCTGGCAAACAGCTGATGCAAGAAACCACTCCATGCAGCTTGTTCCTCAGGAGACAGGCGGGCAGCGGGGAAGAGACGGAAGGAAAGCCCCAATGGGGAAGGGCATCCGGGTCCTCAAATTATTTACCTCCATGACCTTTCCTTGCCCCGAGACTGTTTGTCTATTAAGATGATTATGAGTCGGTCAGAGAAATGCATTTTAAAAGGAGCTTACCCAATCTTTCTCATTTTCATGATCCATGATCTGCGTCAACACCAATCAGAACTGCCCAAAGTCTGGCTTGCATGGAGCTCCCCCTGCCTGTCACCTATGGCATGGGACTGACTCCACATGGTCCCTGGGCGAGCCTTGCCTGGAACTGAGCCCAGAGTCCACCATCCTAGAGCATCCCTTTAAGGAGACACCACCCTAAAGCATCCCTTTAAGGAGACACCATCCTAAAGCATCCCTTTAAGAAGAATGTTGCCAGAGCAGTGTCGACAGGAGGGGGGCAAGGAAACAGAGGGAAAAAGAGAGGGGCACTTAACGATAGCAAGCTTCTATTGTGT
This sequence comes from Tenrec ecaudatus, assembly GCF_050624435.1. Taxonomy (NCBI): domain Eukaryota; kingdom Metazoa; phylum Chordata; class Mammalia; order Afrosoricida; family Tenrecidae; genus Tenrec; species Tenrec ecaudatus. The sequence goes on along the minus strand of NC_134533.1, from coordinate 76,214,831 downwards.
GTTTACTCTGTGCGTCTCTATCTCTCTGTATGCATGCTTGGTTTCAGCCATCACAACCACCTGTGAGGGAGTTTCTGTTGTTATCCCCATTTTACAGACGAGGAAACTGAGGCTTAAAGATATACAGCACGTGGAAGCTAGAAGTGGAACCCAAATCTGCCGCTGCCCCACTTTAAGTTGGCCTTGCTTTCGTCCCTCAAGTTTTGGGAAGACAGCTCAAAGGATAGGGGGACGGGCGTTATGACAAGAGAAGGGTAGAGTCGGCCCTTCCAAGCCTTGCTTGGTGAGGTTCCAGAACAGCAGGGCTTCACCTGTCATGCGCAGGGCCCTGCCCAAGGCCCATGAAGTTATAGGCAATTGATTCCATATACATGCAATTTTTCTGGCAAGTTTTTCAAAGGAAGCCATGTGGTAAAAGGAGGAAAAAAGAGAGAGGGGGAGAGCTGAGAACCCCGAGCAGACCACGACCTTGAGAAGAGTTGCAGAGACCAGATTCTTACTCCACACTTTCAAAGACTGAACCATGACCTGTCATCCAGCGGGGGGTGGGTGGGGGGTGGGAGGTGGGGGGTTGTAGGGAGGCGGTGTCGGGATGCAGTCGTTTTACAGGGGGGACTTGGAAAAGGAAACCTAGAGGTGGTGTGGGTTTCCTGGGCATGTAGAACGCATTAAGTACCAAATCAATCGACACATATTTACTCAAGCAGAGACTTGATAACTCTCTAGTTTGTTGGAGCTGTTTAAAGAGGATTTCTGCTTTGGGTGGGAGTTTGGGCTAATGAGATAATAATAATTCCAATTTATTGAGTTCCAGCTACATGCCGGGCGACTCTGCCAGCCGCTTTAGGTGCCCCAGTCCACTTAATCCTCAGGGCAACCTCCATGAGGAGGGCCTTATAGCCCACGCATCACAGAGGAGGCAAGCCAGGTCTGAATGCTTGGTCCCAGGTCAGACTAGCTCAATCTGCTTTACAAGTCAAGGAGCCAAGTTTGACTCAAGTGTTTCCCCAAATTCACATTTTCCTCTTATGTTTCCCCCTTAAGTTCCGAATACTTGCGTATGTGCAATGAGTTTGTGTGCTTCCACCCTCTGTTTCTAGCAAAGGATTGAAGCCTCTAATTGGCCAGGTCGTTTTCTGAAGGAGCCGTGCCTTCCGTACAGTGTTGAGCCATCAACAGACATGGTGCTTTCCGGCCCTGAGTTTGTTGGCTTGTTGGTTTGTTTCCTATTTTCTAATGTTAATGAATTGAAGGCTTTACATGTTCTGACAAAGCAGGAAACATGACCCCCACCCCAACTGTCCCCTTCAGCCCGTGCCAGGTCTTTCCTCCTTGGTTCTCTCTGTCTTCCTAACAGACCGAGTCTTGTCCACAAGTCATTGCGCGTGAACAGAAAGCAACCTTGCCAAAGTAGGAGACAACGGTCATTTCAGCCTAGTCTCCTTCCCCAGAGAAGAATATGGAGCCAATGGGTTTCTGCTCACTGAAACAGTTGGAAGTCATATTACGTCCCTGGTAGATTGATTGCCTTAGGAAACTGCTAGCAAATCAGAGTTTAAAAAGAACTAAAGGCCAAAGAAAAGCTGGCAACAGTTTGGCCGGTCCAAGTTGGGGCAGTGTTCATGCGTCCGACTGTGAAGAGACAGGCAGGGAGGAGGCAGTCAGGTGGGCTGATGAAGACATCCTGTTCCTCCCTGATGAAGGATGGAGGTCAGGCGTGCCGGTGCGGCTCACCCTTCACACTGAGCATGCGCACTGGGCATGCCATTCTACTCAGACATGCCCAGCGGTGCCCTTCCCTCAGCTCACAATGCCTTCTGCCACTGTCCTCTGGCACAAATCCTACTTATTTTTTAAGACTCCCCTCCAGTGTTCTCTAATCCAGAGTTTCTAGTCTACTTTTCCTTAGTTGATTTTAGCAGAGTCTACCGTGGGCAGTCGGCATGCCTTTACCTGTCCCTCCTGGTCTCAGAATTTGAAACGCTGTGTGTGGTCCTTATTGATTTCAGCCTTTGCCGTCCATCACAGAGCCGGATACTTGAAATGTGGGTTTTGAATACAGTTGCATCAATTCTCCAGTCAGCTCGGAGCCTGTTCTGCTTAAGGTGGGGTTGTATTGGGTTCATATCCAATGGGTGTGCGCAAACCTGGGTAGGAACGTAAAAAAGTTTATCTAGGCGTTTAGAGTTTACCCAAGTGTGCTGACATCTTCCCATTCACTCCTCCTTGACAGTGCTGCCCATGAAGTGGAGCAAGCACCGCTGATATTCCCGTAATGCAGATGGGAAATATACACTGGCAAGCAGGCGAACTGACCTGCCCAAGCCGTGCACATTGTAAAGATGGCGCAGCTTCAGACCCAGGCCCTTTCCTGGACTCTGAGACGTCAGCCTGGGGAAACTGCTCACACACCCATCAACTGACCGAACTCTGAACCCAAGTGAGGCCCTCCCTCTGCCTCTCTTTCCGTGTTGCCGGGGAGCTCACCTCGCAATGGAACCCGTCCACAGTGATTCCTCTTCAGCCCAAGGGGAGGCGGGGCTCGTTCGAGCACCTGGAGGCCTCAGAGTAACTTTGGGTCACATTTCTGTCTACATTGGACTCTTTGTTTTTGTTTTTGGTATAAGTTGGAGTAATTGAAAATAAACATAAATATAAGGATAAGTCCAAAAGTGTCCTCATTTGCAAAGTGGAAATATTAATAGCAGCAATAGCTATAGGATCAGGCTGTTTTAAAGATTGAATCAAATCATGTGTCGAGATCAGTGAGCGCCCTTCTCAGCGGTAAATGGTGTTATACACTAGGAATTTTAAGCCCCCAGTTATGATAATTCAGAATGGCCTTCTCTTTCCTAGCTCTTACTTCTTCCTTGAATCTCAGCCTTTTGTGAATCCATGACTAACACCTCAAGTCAACATCAGTGACTTCTTTCTCTGTGGCCAGAGGTCCTGCTCCCTGAAATGTTAAGTGCTGTGGACATGCCTGTGTCCCTGAGTAGGTTCTAATGCCCCTTGGTGGCAGGATATCATTGGCATCACAGCGTGGCACACAGAGAAGTGCTCAAGATAACCCATTGACGGAGACCAGGAGGGGCCAAGAAGAATTCCATTTGTCCATGGCAGTGACCCAGGCTCCTTCATCCATTGTCCTGGCAGAGCACAGTTTGCCGTTGCGGTTTGTCTTTCTCGGCTTTGCTGACTCATACTTATCTTGAGCCATTCTCCATTCGTTAAGAGTAAGCAGACTGATGGGGTGTGAACCCAAGAGGCAGAGGGCTTGTGAGACTTGTATCCACCATGCCCGAAGGTCGGCTGGAGGGAATGACGCGTGTGTAATGTTCTGGGAAGCAGACAAAGGGAGGGGAGGCAGATGCTTCAGCCTGGTTACCAATGGACTATTGTGTCCTCAGCCATTCTTCTGCCTGCCTTCCAATTAGGGCTGCAATTTGGCAGCCATTTCCTCGCCCCACATGAGCCTGAGCAGCTGGGCTGCTTTGGGAGCCAGGAAGGCAGAAGTGACGAGTCCATTCAGGTCTGGAGCTCACAGGGCTTCTGTTCAAGATGATTTTCTTTTCTCAGAGCTGATAGGGAGGGCCGGCTCTGGAGTGGCCCAACACTTAGAGAGTTTTGTATAACTTTTTTTTTTTTACTCCCTTCTTCTGGGTCTTGCAATTATTCAAGCAATCAGCCATCCAGTGTCCTTGGACACTAAGGAAATAGAAAACACGATAAAAAGAGCTACGGGAGCCACAGAGCGTTGAGGGGGTTAAAGCACACAAGCTGGGAAAGATGTCTAGTTGGAACACACAGTTTCTGGGAGTTCAGAGCTTCATATGTTTAGAGAGTCAGAATTCTAAGACGTGCTGAGGCTCCTGAACAAGAGCTGCTAGTGGGCCAGGATCTTGTCTGAGGCTTCCCAGTGAGCTGGCCGTTTAGAAGTCAAGATGATCCAAAAAGACATGGCAGGTGAGGGACTCGTGGAGAGCTGGGGAAATATAGTTCGGAAAAAGAATGCGTGATGATAGGCTTATCCATCACCTGCTCAGCCCTAGATACCTGCTTCACAGGTAATCTTTGTACAAATAATTCATAGCAACCCGGAAGGGTAAAGTAGACCTGCCCCCAAAGGTTGTCCATGGGTCTTAATCTTTTCAGAAGCAAACTCTCAAAGCTTCCTTCCACAGAAGGGCCCATGGGTTCGAACCTCTGACCTTTAGGTTGGCAGCTGCGTTCTTATTCAGAACACCATGAGGGTTCCACACTAACTCGAGGGAGGATTAGTACAAGTGCCTTCGTTTTACCAACAGGGAATCTAAGGCCCAAGAGACGTTAAGCTACAAGTCGTCTTGCTCCTTGAGAGCAAGGAGAACCAGGTCCTCATCCGCCTGTATCCCGGCACCGAGTTTCTCATGCCGATTCAGTGCTACTGAAGGGCATGCCACTCACTCAGAGACACAAATCAGGCTGAGAGTCTAGCTCAACTTTCCCAAAGGCCGAGATTTCTCTCTGCTTTTCAGAGTTGGTGTGACGTGTTTGTTAAAAGAAGAAAAGAGAAACCCGTGATAGATGTTTAGAGAGGGAAAGGGGGAAATTCTGGGTGGGTGGGGGAAGGGGGGAGACACAAACAAGCAAAAACTAAGCGGTTGAAACTTGCTACTGCCCCCACCAGTAGCCTGAAAAATCTCATGAGCTGAGGAGTGATCGCATAACTGGCGTCTTAGGACTTTTGTGAATTGTCAAAGGAGAGCTGATAATAGATTTAGTGGCTTATGGCATGTCCTCCTGCTGTCTACCTTCAGAGCACACTGTTCATGCCCGTTCCCCTTACAGCAAGGTGGCTCCCACTGACAATTCTTGTTCACTGTGTCTTCCTGTAGATTGTACACTCTGCCTGGAATCACTGTGTGATTCGCCACTGAGTCCCCAAGCCCGGCCCTGGAAGAGGTGCCCAGTTATTACCTGACGCATCAGTTTTAGCAAATGATGAACAGTGTATTTCCAGAAATACCTTGGCAAATCAGAATTTTAGGGACATGGGATTGGAAGGCCGGTGGCTGGTGTGAAAGAGATAGCAGCCGACACAGGATACAGGGGAGAAGGGATTCCCTTTGTACGCTGTCACATCTTGCTCTTCCCTTACAGCACTTTCCACACGGCGGCATGGTTGGTTGTCGCTTATGGCAGGGAGGGGAGGACTTCAAAAAGTTCATGAAAAAGGGAAATGAAAAGATAATGGCATTTCCCCCCAAATTGTCAAAGCCCTCTGCTGTTATGCTACACAGAATGATGCATTTATGTGGTGTTTTCTGGATCGTGAAGCTGTGACGATCACATTGAATGCTCACAGTGATCCTTCTGACTGCGGATGTCGAAAGTGAGCTTCAAAATGGATTTCCCCAAACTCACACAATGAAGAAGCAGCCACAGAGAAGGAGCTGAGCCTCCTATTTCTGAGTCACGCCTACCTCTTCCCTACAGCTCATCTGGCCGCTAGTCGCTCTGAGGATGCAGGAGTGAGTCTGTGCCCAGAAGCGCTCATGTACAGATGCTTTGTAAACCAGGTGGCCTGGAGTTGCAGCCAGAGCTCATTCTTGCTCTGGAAGAACCTTTCAGGGTAACAAACCTTGGCCAGCATTGAACCCATCAGAATATGTCATCCTAAATTTGGGAGAATAAGGGCTCAGTGAGTTGGGGGCATTTCCTAGGTGAGGATCTGAATTCCTTCGTACTCATTCCACAGGGAGGGAGTGGTCTCGGGACCCCCATTGTTGACTCTTCAGGCTCAGCAACTTCTTCACCTTTTCTCTAGACTTCCTCCTTCAGTCTTATCCTCTTACCTCCTTCATGCTGCCTCTTGTTCTAATCCAGCGTCGCATGAGCTGCCGAGTAGGACATGTGTCCTTCACTCTCTAGCTGACCCCAATCCAGAGGCGCTCCCTGCTACCCCATGGCAACATTTGGGCCCCTCTTGCTGGCTACCGGGGCTCCCTCCACTGTTGGGAACGTTCCCTGCAGTTTGACTCCGCTCTTGTGCCTACAGACATTCTTGGTGTACTCATGCTGCTCTGTGGGAGGAGCTCTCTCCAATCCCAGCCTCCCTTCCCATTTTCATCTGTGTGTTGGTTAGTCTCTGAGGCTCACCTCCTCTTTCCTCAAAGGAGGTAACTTTTCTTCCATGTGATTGTTTTGAGGACTAAACCCAATCATGCCTGTCAATGGGCTTACCTGGCACATAATCGGCACTGAGTTGGCCAGAGCTGGACTTTAGAGAGAACCACAAGGGGGGAAAATGGCCAAGAAGCAAAGAGGACAGGATTCTGGGAGGTTTGGAAGAGAAAAGAATGTTGCCTTAGAGGAGAGGAAGAAGTGGAGGTCTGACTCTCAGTCGCCTTGGGTGTCCAAGATGAGGATGGACAAGATGAGGATGGATTTGCTTGCTAAATTTGGTCTCTTTACCCTCTCACCCAATAAGTGGCCCTTCTCTCACATGAACCATTCTTAATATTAAAATCTGGGCAGTTCATGTTTTATTTGGGGTAAAAGTGCCCAAAATAAAACCCTTCCAACACAACCAAAGTCATGGTTGAGTCGGTGCTACCTGAGTGACCCCGTAGGACAGAGGAGAACTGCCCCGGGGTTTCTGAGGCTGCAGATCTTCACAGCCGAGTCTTCCCCTTGAGGAGAGGCTGGCGGAGAAAAGACCTTGCAAGATGGGAGATTCAGAGCGGCAGCCACACATGTTCCCTTAGGAAAAAGATGGAAAGATCTGCTGCCCCGCCTCATCCTTTGATTGTGAAAAGTGGGGTTCAGAGGGGTTAGGGGCCTGCCCTAAGGTGCACAGCAAGTAGATAACAGAGACCTTGACCGACATTTTCTAGCTATTGGCTTCCTGTCTTGTGTCCTGTCAGAGTCCCTGGGCGGCACAAATGGTGAAGTCCTTGGCTGATAACTGAAAGAGTCTAATCGACCTCGAAGTGCCTCAGAAGAAAGGTCTAGACGCCCGTTGCTAGAGAAAATAGCCAAGGAGAGTATTTCTTTTCTGGCACACGGAAGATCACGGTGAATTAGAACAGGCGCAACAATGATTTGATGTTGGTGCCGTTGTTATTGTTTGTTTTTAACCCTTGCCATACCGCGTGATGGAGGAAGGAGGTATGATGTCCAGACAGACCACTTAAAGAAACAGGGACCCATGGCTGATTGTCCTACTTCCTTGTTTTTTAATTCCCCAACCCTGTGACCTGGGAGCTCTCAGGGAAACAAACATAGCATAGGTGCATATCCTCCTGGAAACTCCCCTTCTACAAGGGGGAGGGGCGGTTGGGGGGGGGGGTTAATGCACTAGCAAGTAACCCAGCTATTCCTTCTTCTAATTTACCCCATCACTCCAAGGCCATTAGCAATGTACAAAGTGGGTATCTCTTAATTAGCCTAGGAAGTAATTGTTCCCTTTGCTTTGCTCCGTCTGCATCGCACTGACACTATGCCTCTCTCCCGCCCAGCCTCAGCACATGTCTTCGACGGGGTGCTTGTTAGGAGCTCGGGTCCGTTCCAACTCCTGGGGACCCTGTGTACAACAAAAGAGGCCTCTGCCCTCGTGGTTCCTCCTGAGTCTGAGCCCATTGTCACAGCCCCTGTGTCACTCCATCTCGCCGACCCTCTCCTGCACACTCTGGATCTCCCAGGGAGCAGCCAGCACAAGGTAAAGGACAGGGGATTAAGCCTTCTGTTCTGAGACTTCCGTGGCCCAGCCCACCCCCATGCTGCCGCCTTTTCAGGCTAAGCCCCTGGGAGACCTTTGCAGTCCTTGACCCCAGAGCTGGATTTTTGAAAGTCTGGAAGCTGTCTGATCGAGTGTGCGTGGCAGTACGCTAAATGTCTCCTGAAATACCAACCGCACAACAAGAGGAAAGAAGACTTTAGTTCTTGGGTGTCTCTTGAAAACACTCGCAACAATAGATTGATTTTGTTTTGGTTTGGTTTTCAGGGGAAAATAGTCATCTGGTTATGGGCAGCTACCAGTTGTCCGTGTCTCTTGGTTGAAGGGATGGACAGGAACAATTACAGCTGTCCCACGGAATCCTGAAGGCATGTGCACAGAAACCCCAAAGCCCTTGGGGCTAAGTATGTTTTAGAATCTGCTGTGCTGTTAGATTTTTGAAAGGAAATGGGGCGTATGTTCATTAAGACCCCCGGCAGAGTGTGGGGCAGCTATTCATAATCAAACCCATTCATTTTGCTGAGTGGATTAGATGACTTATTCACATTAAGTGAGAAAAGCAAAGACAGTAAATTGCTCCTCATCACGTCAGGTCAGGCTTTGCCACCAAATGAGTTATTTGAAATCCAAAACTGTGGGGTGAAGGTTTTGTTGACTGTCAGAATTGCTAAGGGTCTGTGGCCCTATGTGATAAATATTTTCTGCTTCACTGTAGAAACCCACGCAGAGATGGCAGTGGTGCGCGTGAGTCTGCCTGAGCCCATTTTCCAGGGGTTTATGAAGATGTGGAGTGTACTTGGGGATCGTCTTTCAACATGGCATTCCTGAGACCCGGCCCTGGCCTGGATGAATGCCATAGCTCACCCACGGGGCCTTTGGGTCCAGTGACTGCCATAGTGCTAAGATCGCCCTGGTAAATGATGATAACGATAAAACGCAGCCAGAGCTCGCACTTGCATTGCTTATTGTTGTTGTTAGGTGCCATCGAGTTGGGTTCAACCCACAGCTCCACGATGCACAACAGGACAAAACGTGGCCTGGCCCTCCACCATCGTCACAGTTGTTCCTCTGCTTGAGTGCAGTATTGCAGTCGCTTCGTCAGTCCATCTTATTGTGAGCCTTCCTCTTTTCATTGCATTACCAAGCACAATGTCTTTCTCCAGGGACTGGTCTCTCCTGACAACATGGCCAAAGTGTGTAAAATGAAATCTTGACATCGTTGCCTCTAAGGAGCAATCTGGCCATACTTCTTCCAAGACAGATTTGCTTGTCCGCTTGGTAGTCCGTGGTACTTTAAGTAAGTTCTCCAGCACCTCAGTTGAAATGTACTGCTTTTTCTTTGGTTTTCTTTATTCAGTGTCCAACTTTCCATGCATATAAGGCAATACAAAATGCCATGGCTTGGGTCAAGCGTACCTTAGTCCTCCAAGTTAAGATCCTTGTGTTCCAATATTCTGAAGAGGTCTTGTGTAGCAGATTTACCCAGTACAGTGGGCTCTCTGATCTCTTGACTGCTGCTTCCATGAGCATTGACTGTGAATTCAAGCAAGATGAAATCTTGGACAACGTCAACCTTTTCTCCATTTATCATGATGCTACCTACTGGTCCACTTGTGAGGAATTTGGGTCTGCTTGACACTGAGCTGTCATCCCTACTGAAGGCTGCAATCCCTGGTCTTCATCAGCAAGGGCTTCAAGTCCGCCTCACTTTCAGCACGCAGGGTCGTGTCATCTGCATATCGATGTGATTTATAAGCCTTCCTCCAATCCTGACACTGCATTCTTCATCTTCTAATGCAGCTTCTCTGATGACTTGCTCAGCACACAGATTGAACACGTGTGGTGAGAGCATACAACCCTGATGCACACCTTTCCTGATTGTGAACCAAGCGGTCTGCCCATGTTCTCTTTAAACAACTGCCTCTTGATCCATGTACAAATTTTTCATGAGCACAACGAAGGGATCTGGATTTCCCATTCCTCTCAGGGAGATCCATCGCGGTTATGGATAACAAGAGGATTTCCCATTCCTCTCAGGGAGATCCATCATGGTTATGGATAACAAGAGGATTTCCCATTCCTCTTAGGGAGATCCATCACGGTTATGGATAACAAGAGGATTTCCCATTCCTCTCAGGTAGATCCATCGCAGTCAAATGCCTCAACATAGTCAATAAAACACAAGGAAGCATCTTTCTGGTGTTCTCTGTTTTGAGCCCAAATCCATGTGACATCAGCCATGCATTCCTTGTTCCATGTCCTTTTTTGAATCTGGCCTGAGTCTCTGGGAGCTCCCTGTCAGTGTACTGCTGCCACTGTTGTTGAATGGTCTTCAGCAATATTTTACTTGCATGTGATCTCAATGATATTGCTCTATAATTTGAGCATTCTATGGGCTCAGCTTTCTTTGGAATGGGAACAAACATGGATCTCTTCCAGTCAATGGACCAAGTAACTGTCTTCCAAACTTCCTGGTAGAGATGATTAAATGCTTCCAATGCCTCACCAACTTGTTGAAACATTTCAACCGGTATTCCATCAATTCCTGGAGCAATTCCTGGAACTTCTCTTGTTAGTTGGCACCAAGTTGGCACCTCATGACAACCTCCTGCATCACCGAATGAGATGTTGCCTGTGCTGACCATCTTTGTGAGCATCGATAGGTTTGTGCCTACCCACTCACATACGTGATACTTATCTTTCTAGGCACTGTTCCAAATTGCTCTCCATGTGTTAATTCTGCTCGCGTATGATGATGCTGTCAAGTTCCAACTAGTTTGATAAGTTAAGCTTCCCACCCAAGGCCACAAAGCTAGCGAGCGGTACAGCCAGCCTTGGGATTCCGGCGCCTTGGCTCCTGACTTTTCACATCTAACTCTGCTGTTTCCATATAAGAGGTCTTCAAAGCCTTTGTGGACAGGTACACTGTGTTTGAATTCCATTCACTCAGGAACTTTTGAAGCCCCCTGGCATATATGTGGAGAAATCACAAACACATGGCAGCCTACATCCACAGGTTTATTCAACAAAAAAAGAAAGAAAGTAATACTTGTGTCTTAAAAAATTTTTTTAAAAAAAGAATTTTCAGAATGTATCTGCTAGTTACAGGAGGACAAAATTCAGGAGATTATAGAAATTATTTGTGTTTATTTGGATTACCAAGGGGTTGATCTTGATGTATTTTATCAAAGCACATGGAATGATCAGAAAGGCTTAGTAAACTTCTAAAGAATATCGAAAACTGCACTGGGAGGAAACAGGCCTGGAGGGTTGTGCTGAGGCATGTTGTCCATCACGACAACACACCTGCTCATTCTTTCATGGTAGCAAAGGTCGCCCTACGATACTGCTGGGGCATCTGCCCGCTCCACCTTACAGCCCTGATATTGCAGCTTTGTTTGGTTCCCGAAACTCAATATTTTAAAGGTACGCCCACCCACAGCTGCAAATGCAATCTTTTGTTCTGCGCCTCAAATTGCACCACAGCCCCATCAACTGTCACAGGGATGAGCAAACTTTGTCGACAAAGAGGCTGAGAGCGTATATGTTAGACTTCTCAGGCCAAGGACACAATGGAGGATATGAAGAGAGTACTTCTACAAAGAGAGTAAGAATGTCCACAAGTGCTGATGACATTTAAAATATAACCACTGAGAACTGTTATACAGTGCAGACCAAGTAATGAGAAGAATGGTATTATTGGGGGCCAAGGAGATATCATTTTCCTTCCATTGGGGTTCAAAGTTGGTGTCCTCTGTCATTAAGTCTATTTTAAATGTGTATCTGTAAGAAACATTCTTATCCTGTGGGCCATCCAGAACGGGCTTTGGCCCATAGATGGTAGTACACAGAGCCCTGATCTATAATCGTGATTCTTTGCCTCTTGGCCTGCATGTTAGAATCACATGGATGCTTCTCAGAAACACTGATGCTGGGACTCAAGGCCAGACCTTAAAGAAGCCGCGGAGGGCCTGACAACAGTATGGTTTGAAAGTTGCTCAGTGCTTCTATTGTCTAGCTGGGACTCCAGAGCCCTGACCTGTGGGATAGAGTCCACAGAAGGCACTGGTGGATTTGATGCTGCAAACATCTCTGGTCCCCTTTTCTGACATCTTCAGCTTTCGTTTTTGTGCCTGCGCATCTACGGCGTGTTCTTACGTCTGGGAGGTACTCACACTGTCTGTTCTCACTTCCAACTCCTCATCCTCTAAGAGGTCGTCAGGTGTCCCTTTGCAAGGAGGTGGCCGCTCCTTCCTGAGCCAATGTCCCTTGGATTCTGCTATAATCCTCACGTGCAGCAACCTGCACTGTGATTTCTCATTTACCCCTGGTATCTTCCGTGGATGCTAAACTTCCTGAAGGCCGGCCTGCTGGTTCCTTTTTCTCTGGATGCCCTGTGTCTAGGCAAGCAAGATGCCCAGTGAACGTGTGTGCTGGAAGAATGAAGGAAGAAATGAACAAATTTTGATCCCTGTGGAGACACTTGCATATCAGTGCCCTCCTGCACCAGCGCAAGAAACAGGCTCTAGCTAGGGTGGGGAGGATGGAACCATGGCAGTTGGCTTCCACTGCCTCATAATCACAAGTTTATTTTCTAGAAAACTCATGTTTTCTGTAAGTCACACCTTTTCACATTGTGACTTGACACTAAATTTAAAAACACTGAGGCTTTTTTTTCTGACTGTGAATAATTTTGCTCATGGAAAACATAGGCCATATGGGGTTAAAAAGAAAATGTGGCTACCATCTTGGCCTGCAGTGACCTAGTGCAGCCCTCACGGTTCTTGGGCTGACCCTGGCCCAGGGCTTTTCCGTAGGTTTCATGCACGTCCTTATTGCTGTGACCAGAGGCCTGGTTCTCACCTTGGTGCTGGTTAGCATGGCCCTCTTCCACATACAGACCGCTCCAGCCTTCCCAGACCACCTGTGGAAGTCTCCATGCCACCTCTAGATTGTGTTTCTGTTTAGTTTGTTTTGGTTTGGGTTTTATTTTAAAGTGTATTCAAGGGAAAGTGACTGGCCCATTGTAAGAGCTTAGTGTAATGTTTGAATAGGGAAGAAAGGAGAGGAGCTGTGATGGGGGGTGGAGGGGGGAGAGCAGGTTATATGTGCCAGGGGTATGTGTTCACAAAGGTCATGGGAAAATACCCCATTATCTTCCCAGTTCATGTCTCCAGAAACTTTGTGAAACCCCCTTGTATCTGTGTGGTTGTTGTTTTATTCTTGTGATAACTCCTGCGAGGTGGGTAGACATGTTATAATTCCATGTTTTACCTAAGAGCAAAGTTGATAGCAGAGGTGGGTAGACAGGTTACAACTCAGACTTTTACTGAAGGCTGAAATTGATAGCAAAGAGGTTAATGACTTTCCCAAGGTGATACACAGCTGAGAGATGGAACAGTTAGTTGTGTGTACATGTGCGTATGTGTGTAAGCTTTTTTTATCAGTATGCCGCATTCATAAACAGTACACAACTCAAATGTATGAAGTTCAATATATTTTTCAAAGGTGAACATACTCACATGACCAGAATTCCAATCACTAAATAGAGATTACCACCTCCCGAGAAGGCGCCCACTGGACTCCCCAAGTCTTTCTCCTCCCTGTGCCCCACAAGGGTAACTCTCATCCTGCCTTGGGTACTAGGGGTAATTATTTTCTGCCGTTGTCTTGCCTGCTTTATTGTTTGCTCTAAATGGACTGTCCAGCGGAGCAGCTACACTTCTGCATCTAGTTCTTCTAGTCCAAATTATGCTGTGGAATTGGCCCACCCACGTCGCTCCTTGTAGCTGTGACTTATTAATCGCCCTGGCTGTGTAGCAGTGCCTGGATCCGTATAATATAGTCGTTCTTATCCACACAACCACTCCACGGTGACTATTTGGTTACCTTCCATTTGGGGCGATTACAAATGATGCTTCCATGAACCTTCTTGCACATATCTTCTGGTGCTCATTTGGTCCCGGAATTGGAGTTTCTGGGTCATCAACTCCATGTGTGTTCTGATTCCACAGAGACAAACTGACAGTTTTCTGAAGCGACGCTCTGATGTCTGTGTCCACCAGCAGGGACACTCTGACGTCTACGTCCACCAGCAGTGGGACTGCTGGGCATCGTCTCTAAACTACTGCGGAGGTCTTTCAGCTGAGCCACTCTGGTTCGTGCATCTTGGCACTGGTGCGGGTTTCATTTGAATTGAAATTTTCTACAGAAGTAAACTACCTCTTCGTGGGTTCCTTGGTCACTTGGCTATCCTCTCTTGTGAAATGCTTATCTAAGATTTAAAAAAGATTTTAAAAATTCAAATTGTCCATCTTTTTCTTATTTGGGTACTAATATTTAGTATATCTGGGCAAGCGTTTTTGTTCCCTGAGCTGTGTGTATTGTCGGTGTCTTCTCTTCTTTGCCTTGTAGTGTCACTCTCTTAGTGGCATCTTTCCGTGGATGTTGCTGTCGTTGCTAGCTCCCTCCCGTTGACCCGAGGCACAGCAGAATCAAGCACTGCCTGGTTCTGCATCCTCCTCAAGCGGTTGTTGTGTCGATCCATCTCATGGAGGGTCTGCCTCTTTTCTTTGCTGTCCTACTGCACCAAGCATGTTGTCCTTTCCCAGGAGCTAGTCTCTCCTAATGACATGTCCAAAGTACGTGCAGCAAAGTCTTTCAGTGTTTCCCCAAACTCACTGCCATTGAGTCAATTCTGACTTCTCAGGACCCTAGAAGACAGGGTAGAACTGCCCTTGTGAGTTTCCAAGAGTAAGACTCTTTATAGGAGTAGAAAGCCTCGCCTTTCTCTTAAAGAGCAGCTGGTGGTTTTGAACTGCTGACCTTGTGGTTAGCAGCCCAAAATGTAATCAATACACCACCAAGGCGCCTACTTTTTTTATTGGTAGCTCTCACAGATATTATAATAATCCATAAATCAGTTTTATCAAGCAGACTTGTCCAGATGTTACCATCATCGTTTTCAAAACATTTTCTTTTCTACTTGAGCCCTCTGATATCAGCTCCTCTTTATTCCTTCCCTCCTGCACCCTACCACCCTCATGAACTCTTTATAAATTAAATGTTTTATATAAATTTTAATTTAGTCTAGTGTATCATTTTTTCTTTATGATTATCCCTTTTTGCATTTTGTTTCAAAATACATTGGCTATTCCAATGTCATGAAGATGTTTTCTTGAATAAGATTTATAGTTTTGCCTTTCACTTTACATCCACAGTCCATATGGCATTGATTTTTGTGTATAGTGTGAAATAGGGGTCAAAGTTCATCCCCCCCCCCCAGATAGATGTCCAGTTGACCTAACAGCATCTATTGAAAAGGTAACTTATCCCCCCCTTGCACTATAGTGCCATCTTTGCCAGCTAGCAGGTGGCCTGCTTCCAACTCCTCAAGCCAAGTGTTTGTGCCAAATATCTGATTCCAAGATATATCTTCTTTTCATGACCCTGTAGTGGGAAGCATTTGAGTGGGTTTTGGAACAAACCAACAAGGGATGAAAGGCCAGACTACCCTGGCTTTTGAGTGAGGTTATCCCCATCCCTGTTTGAGTGGGTCACGGAGAGGAGCTCTCCTGGGAAGAGGAGCTCACCTGGGGAGAGGAACTCACCTGGGGAGAGGAGGAACAGCGAGAGCCTTGCTCACTTAGATGAGGTATTATTGAAAAGTCTGGCCATCAGGTTGAGACCGACCCAGGAACTCCAACCTAAGAGAAAAGTTCTAGGGGGTCAATCCCCAAGGACAAGGGAACAAAATGTCTTTCTCTAGCTATAAAATAAAGCAAATGGCTGGACAAGCGTTATTTGTTTAATTATTGGAGTTTTAACAGATTTTAATGAGAGTACATAATTTGTACTTAGGGATTATTAGCTCTTCAAACTCTTGTTCTAACAGGGTTATTAATTACACTTTTGATTATAGAAGTTAATCCATATATGCTCTCTTCTTAATAGGGGATTATATTTGTATGGCTGAGACAAGTGACTAGAGAAAGTTTAATATCCCGGCTTCTTTTCGGTATCGCTGATGGGAAGGCTTCCCCGCTTCCTCTGCACTTGGCTGACTCTTTCTGAAGGGGCCATGCTTGAGAAGTGCCTCTAACACATGCTCTCAATGGGCATTATGGACCAGCTGGGGGAAGCTATCCAAATGTGGACAGGGAACCCCATTGAATAGTTCTCAGTCTTGACTGCATGTTAGTCAGAAGAGGTGGAGAGAATGATGGATAGCCGTGATTTTATTTCTCTGAGAATTGGCCTGGGAATCAAGACTTCTAAGAGCTCCCAGGTGTTTCGGATGTTCAATGGCCCAGATAGAGTTAATTCACCCTCTGGGGACTAACCTTCCATTCACTCCAGTGTCACAATGGGCTGAAATCTTTCCTGTGTCTTTATGCAGCTTCCAGTTACAATCCCTTATTACCGGTGACAATGGACTTTGGATTGCCCAGTAATTGTGCCCTGAAGGGTTCTTCCTGACCATTCAAAGTCCTCATTGTGCAGCCAAGAGAGCTAAGGATGGGAGAGAGGGAGCAATGACACTGAAGGCCCCTTGAGCTCAGATCTCTTGCACGGTGTTGGCAGGGCCAGCAGGGGCGTGAGATGAAGGGCAGGAGAAGGCAATGAATGGCCCTGTTAGGAAGGAAGCCTTCTGAATAAGGAAACTTTGCAGCCTAAGGACCAAGTACAAGGCTGGTGCAAGACTGCTGTCGAAGGAATACAGGAAGTGGCAGCATTATGTGATGATGATGATATTATTCATTTCACCAGAAAAGCACCCATCAGGTCCTACTAAGCAAAGAGACAGAGCTGTATGGACTTGGCTCCTGTGCTTTGGACAAATCCCATTTGGCAATCAGCAGTCTGACTCTAGAGCAGTGGGTCTCAACCCCTTTGGGAGTTGAACGACCTTTTCACAGAGGTCGCCCGATTCATAACAGTAGCAAAATTACAGTAATGGAGTAGCAACGAAAATAATTTTATGGTTGGGGGCACCACAACATGAGGAACCGTATTAAGGGTTGTGGCACTAGGAAGGTTGAGAACAGCTGCTCTAGAACGTTTCCAATTGGGATAGCTGGGGCATTAGGTGGGATTCCTGCTCCTCAGACCAGAGTGTGCGTGCGTCTGACTGTGGGCCTCCTACCAGTGGGCCCAGTGGGCAGGGAAGGCAGGGGACTGGCTTCCTTTACTCAAGTGCAGAATGTTTTCTTGGTGGCATGGGAGAAAGGTGAGCTACAGCAGGAGGAGCGAAGACCTAGTCTTCATTTCTGTTCCATGGTTTCTCAGACTTTGACCCTTAGAAGGTTCTCAGGAAAGGTTTGGAGAATGGAGAACTGAAAACACGCTTGTTTCTAATGTTATTTGAACAATATTTTATTGATCAAGAATGTTTGATCACTTTTTAAGACTAGGGAAAGAGATGAATAGGTAGAAAGAGAGACAGATGAAGTAGGTGCTTGCCATTTGCTGAGGGCCAGTGTCTACCTTGTGCATATTCCGCACCTCCAGTGACACAGAATGCCAGGACACACCCGTGAGGTGGCGATTGAGTGAGTTGATTTCTTACCAACTTTGTTACCTTGGGCCTCAGAAAATTGAGATTCTTTTCCTGATTTGCCTGTCCTATTTCTGTTGGAAAATAGAATTATCCTAGATGGTTCAACTAAAGAGATTTTAGTGAAGGAACTATTTAGCAGAATTTAGAGCAGGTTTAACAGAACAGAAGGCACATCAAAGTCACAGGGACAGCGGGGAAGGACATGGAGGCAAAACTACCCATAGGTGTCGAAAGGGAAAAGAAAGTGGGGTCCATGAGCTGGAGAGAACTGGAACCTGGTGAAGAGCTTGGGGGGAGTAGAGGATGCTCCACCCAGCCAGCGAAGATATATTTAAAGATAGGCCTTGACCACTTCTCTCCCGCTTCCCTGCCTTCCATTGACCGTACATGACTACAGGCTGGCCCTCCAGAGCGCCAGGGCCTCACATCCACAAGAACTGCCTGTCCGGCACAGAGGAAGGTGGAGAATGGATAGTGGGGGTGGGCCGGTAGCGGGTTGGCGATTGGAGAATAAACAAGATAGTCGTGAAGAGAAGAGTGTATTGGGGTAGACAGGGACCCAGGAGATGAGACAGCAAAGTGAATTAAAGGTATGATCTTACTCTCAGGCCCTGGGGGATGTGAGTGTCAGGAAAGTATGGGTAATTAATACTACATACTGGAATCTCATTCCTGGGTCCATAATTACATGTACAGGAATTTTTTTAAAAGGTTGCTAGCGGTGGTTTTAATGCCTCATAAATATTCTTCCAAGGGTTTGCCCACAAAGGAGGAGCGTTTGGTTCTCAGACTTGAAGGCAGCCTTGAGCCTTCGAAGGAGAGTTTCCCAGAGTCACAGGTGACCGGAGGAGAAATGTTGTGGTAGCGTCCCCCACACCCTCTCTAGCTCCTCTCTGAGGGCGCAGGCCCATGGGAGCCATTTCTACAGGGAATGCCGGGCTCTTGATCACAGCCTCCCTTGGATTCTGCCTTGTCAGGTGTTTCTGAAAGGAGTCTTCTGAGAAAATGGAGATTCTGAGGTTGATCCCCACAGAGCATGTGAGGAAACGTGGGTGCTGGTAACACCTTCCTGGGAACTTTGCTTGTTTTGAGCAAATTCTGGGCTGAAAGCGGAATGTGCATAGATAGAAAACTTCTGCCCAACCACAAGTAAAACCTGCCCCGGGGCAGGGGACAAACTCCAAGGCCAGAGAGACAAAACTGCGGACATTGAGATTTCTGGTTAAGGAAGTGTGTTCCCAGAGGCCAGCTCTTCTCATCTTTGAACGACCCTGTCTGCTGAGCTGAACCAGCTCACTTACAAGGGCCTGCCAATGAGTTAGATGCCATGAGTACAGTTGTGACCCTCAAACAGAGATGTCAGTCCTAATCCCTACACCTGCCCTTGAAGAATCCCGGGTAGCACAGTGCTCAGCTGCTAACTGAAAGGTCAGAGGTTCAAGGCCACCAGCTACTCCTCAGGAGAAGGTTGTGGTAGTGGCTTCTGCAACGATGACAGCCTCCCCCCCCGCGCCCCCCCCCACACTCTGGGGGACAGTGCCACGCAATCCTGTAGGGTCACTGTGAGTCAGGCTCAAGTGCAGAACCACTGGCAGCATGAGTGTCACTGTGGTTATAACTTATTTGTTATTTTTGTTGTTGTTGTTAGATGTTTTCGAGTCTGTTCTGACCCATAGAGACCCTACCTGCAACAGAACAAAGCACTGCCAACGCCTGTGCCGACCTTACCAGGGCTCTTAAACATAACCTATTTAGGCGCGGGCTTTCTTGAATGCTAACGAAGCTGCGTTAGAGTAGGGTGTGTCTCAAGCCCACCTTTCTGGAGACGATGAAGAAAGCAGTAAGCAGACAAGCAAGCAGAGATGGGAGAGATAGACACAATGCCACATTTGTTGGATCACCAAGGACCCAACAAATGGAAGCTGAGAAGAGACAAGGACCGTGTCCCAGAACAGACAGGAGAGAAAGCCTTCCCCTGGGGGCGGGCCCTCTGATTTCAGAAGTCTATACTGCCAAACTGTGAGAAAATACATTTCTGTTTCACAAAGCCACCTACTCGTGGTGTTGGTATTAAGAAAGCCACCAAGGCACAGACCCTAGGTGGGAATCTCTGCCCTTCCCCAATGCCCTCCCTAACCCTTTCCTTCCTTCCCCATTCTCCACCGTCTCGCATGCTTCATCACAAGGTCTTCCAGTGGAGATCGCTGATGCAAGAATTATCTGCCAAAGCATCTGGCACAGATCAAATGCTGCATAATTGTGAGCTGAATTGGAAGCCTCTGTTTGCAATGAACCAAAGCCCCACCCTTTTTTTTCTCAAAGAACTTTGTTTATAGCTTGATTACAATGCTTACTGTCCTCTCTCCTCTCCTTCTGCCACCAGCCTGGCAGAGCCTTTGTATCTCAGTGCCTGGCTCCACACTCAGTCCTGAGAAAGGATTCAGTAAAGATGTGTTGAATCAATGATTGCAGCCTAAATAGATGATAGGGTCTCTTGGAAATAAGTCCAGGTCTTACCTGTTAGAGTCACTGCCAAAGCCATGGCTGCAGTAGACAGGGAGGCCCAGAACATTCCAGGAACCGAATGCATTTAGAAAACTATGCACAAGGGCTCACTCCTCCTGGAGGGTTGCTTCTTATCTTCTCCTCCTCCTCCTCCTCCTTCTCCTTCTTTGAAGGCCCTTTAAGCTGTGGAACATGATTACATCATTTGCTCCAATTACCATGTGGCAGGGAATTGGGCCACCGGAGAAGGCTGGTTCTAAAGAAAGGTGGAGCTACTGTAGCAGGGGAGTCAGAGGCTTTCCAGTACGCACACATCATGCACCACCAAGTCAGGGCTGCAAGGAGCCTATAGGAGATCTCCAAGCAGCGGCACAGGCCTGCTGCGTGCTGGCCTCCTGCAGTTTGCCCTTTGCTTTAGTGTGTCAGCTAAGATTCCCAGAGAACTCGGAGAGGCCCTTTCTCTTATCCTTGGGACTCAGGGTGGTTCACGACCCACACATGGGCTCACAGCTTGTGTTGGACAACAAAGCCTGACTGCCTAGCTTCTTAATATTCTGCCCTCTCTGGAAGGCTCCCGGCGTGATGCTTCTGCCTCCACCGTCCACAGCCCTCAGCGTTCAATTCTGCACAATGAGTCCATTGGCTTTCCCTTGAGAATAAGTAGGACGTCTCGAGCCTTCCTGGAAAGAACTCCACTGTGTGCCCAGGGACACTTGCACCCTGAGATGCTCGGCTTGACAAGTGACCATTGCTTTCTTCTCCTTGGAGAGTCATAATGCACATTCCCGGAGTTAAGCATCTGAGAAGTCCGATCGGAAAGAAGCCTCACCAAGTCAGCTCCTCCCAAGAGCTTGTTGACCCAAGAGCCTTGTTTTGTTAGCGCCTGTTCACATCCTGCTACAGAGCCAAGCGTCTCTTCGGTCAACACGGGTCAACATGGGAAGAGGTGAATCAGCCTTGTTCCCCAGGTGTGACTCAGCAGGTGGGTCTCAGAGAACAGCAGGGTGCTTCCATATCCTGCCTTCATCCCTGAAGTAGCTCTGCACTCCTGCCACCAAGATTCAGAAAGATTCCTGATTCCAAAGACCCTGAAGCCCTGTGTGATCCTGGATTCCCTGTCTTTTGAAGGTTGCATGCCCAAGAACTACTGACTTGACAGAAACTTAGGAGAAAAGTTGGAAGGGGGCAGCAAGGATCGGTTTGGGTGATCTTGTTCGGTCTCTCTCTCCGGGACTAGATTTCAGCCTCGGTCCTTGGCTCCGTGCGAGAAAGATTTCATGCCGAAGCCGGGCTCGTGATCCAAGTGAATTTAATGAGAGTTAAAAGAAGTTTCAGGTTTTACACGGCACCCATAGGATTCCTTTGACCATGCGGCCTGGCAGAGACTGCCCCAGGTCACACAAGGATCGCTCTCCTCCCACGAAGACGACCAGACCACCCAAGCAAGACCCTGTCCCTCTTGGTCCCTGCCTTTTCAATGGTTCCCGGGGGAGGTGTGGTGAACGACCCCAGGTCGATCCCATTGGCTGAATTGCAATCACCTGGCCCAGGTAGGCTGCTCCAGGTGTAACGCCCATCAGAGCCCACCAGCGGGAAGATCCAGCTTTGTCCTATGCTGGCTCTCCTGGGCATGCGTCAATGGACTTCCCAATTCCCTAGGCTAAGCTGCCTAACAATCTGGCTTGTATTCTCCTTCAATGTGCGTAGCAGCTCTCCAGGTACCTGCCGCCCCACCTCCTTTCACAGAAGAACATTGAGGGGCTCTCACCATCACAGGTTGGGGCAGGGAAGTTGGCTCACATGGGGAGCAATTGTCCTGGTTCCTCCTTCCACACTCTTTCCTCACTAGGCTCCCTCCCTTCCCCAGGGCCTTGGGAGAATGGAAGGGAGGCTAGAAGCAAAGGAAGCCGGCAGATGCTCGCAGTGTCCAGTTAGAGCTTTGGATTCACTCACCAGGGAAGGAAGGTGGGTTTCCAGCTGGGCTTGTCTGTCGGCAGCACTAGCCAGTGGTCCAATTGCTCAGGCCTAGGACAGAGCAGCGGGCCCTCTCTGCGGGCCCTCCACAGCAGGGCCTGTTGGAGGCAGTACAGAAGAGACTCTAGAACCGGACAGCTTCCGCTCAAAGTTTGCGTCTATCACTTAACTAACGGCGGCCTTGGGGAAGTTGCTTCACATTCCTGATCTCTAGTTTCCTGGAAATCACAAGGGCACTGTTTTTACAGGGTCTTTAGGGGGATTGTATGTGTACTCAGTGCTTTGTATCGTGGTGTTGGACAGAGCTCAAATACAAATTGGCGATTACTATTCCAACTCATGATTCTGTTCATTTCTGCCCATCTAGACTGGCACCGCCTCAGTCCCATGCATGGCCGTCGTTTTCCCGGGCCCTCACAGCAGTGTCAAAGGGGGCCTCTCGCTTTTCACTCTGTTCTGATGTGGTCGCCGCATAGCAGCTAGAAGAACCTTGTGGCATCCAGACATGGTAACCCCACTCCCCGTACAAAGCCTTCGAAGCCATGCTTCCCATCACCACTCAAATGGGAGTTCCGCAATGCGCAGCGTGGCCTGGCCTGTGAGTCGCGTCCTCCCCTGGGCAGTCCTCCCCCTCAGAGAGTGCTCGGAGCTCTGTTCCTGGAACCCACCTGCCCTTTAGCACGTGCCAGTCTTTACCTTTGCTCCTGCTCCTTCTGGACTGGCTCGCTCTTTCCTAGCTCTTTCCAGCACCTTCTCTTACAGAGGCCCTCCCTACGGACCAGCTTTCTCATTCAAGTAGGTATTTTCTTACCACATTAATCACCTTGTTTAATTTTCTCATTAGCTGCCCGGTGCTGGTGCTGTACCCCTGCAAATGGCACACCCTCCCAGATGGAGGGCGGGGACTTTCTCTGATTTGCCACTAGAGTCCTTGGGGGTGAGGGGGAGGAAGCAGAAGGAATGTGTTCTAGCCTCACAGAACACTTCCCTTGTCTTCCCCCATTATTTTTGCCTCGTTCTGATGACTCTGTTTTATAGATGAGGATGCTGAGCAGGGACCAGTTAAGATGCTTGTCCAAAGTGGCCCACTCAATAAGTGGTGAGACTGGAATTCAAGCCCAGGCCATCCAGAGCCTGTGTCCCCTGCTAGACCACCACCTTCTCCTACCTCTTTTGTCAGTGGAAGCCAAGGCAGAGTGGGTGATATGTGGCCCAAAGCAAGGCATGCTCAAGGAATCTGTCCTGGAAATCTGAGAGAGCGAGTGAGAGAGAGAGAGAAATATCATTATGATTTATTTAGTACCACTCATTTAGCTGGGCAGTTATGAAACACCTTTTTTTTTCTTGCCAGTTTTCCTTGTTTTCTTCATCTCTTACCCTCTTTCTGTCCACCTGCTGGGCCGGAGCTGGAGCTCCACATTTGGACTGCCAGGCGTCAGCATGGAGACCAGGATGGGGACCAGGGAGCAGGCGCCAGCTGGGGTTCTCCTGGCCCTGCTCTGGCTCCAGCCTGCAGCTGGCCCCCAAGACCCAGAAGTGACGTACGGCTTTGCAGGTTTCCTCCCTGGTTCGAGGGGCCACAGAGAGCCAAGCATTTGTACTTAGAGAGGGCACCAGTTGTTCGGACAAAGCCCCCACCCCATTTATAGAAATAGCAGGAGCTGTCCATCTTCAGTATCTGTTACAAATGTAAGGCAGGGCCCTCGGTCTAGAAAAGTGAATTCTCTCAGATGTGTGGAGAACAGAAATGGTGAAATGGTGGCCGGCTGAGTGTAGTATTTGATCCTGACCTCTGTGCTTGGGAAAGACGCATGCACGGCCACATGTCCAGAGCAGGTGACCAAAGGGTGGGGAGGGGTGGCCCTGGCTAAGCTGCTTTTTCCATTTTGAGACTCTGGAGTAATTTTGTTCCCTTCTGTGTCTTTCTGGGACAGCGTAGCTTTTCCATGGATTATATTTGGTCACGCTGCTTTCCAGGCATCTCCAAACAGCCGCATGCCACCTTCTGAGTCCCCTTTCAGAAGTGCTGGCTGGTATGCCCCTTAGAGGTGAGGTCTCTCGGTAAGCTAATGCTTTATGATAATAGGGGAGAACAGCAGTCGCTGACATGCCTGACACAGTGATAGGGTCCAGGCAAGAATCCTCCAAGAAACTGCAGGGAAGAAACCACTCAACCCATAAAAACAAAACCCACTGCCATCGGGTCCGTGCAGATGCACAACGACCCTAAAGGAGAGGATAGAACTGGCCCGGTGGTTTTCTGAGGCTTTAACTCTTAATGGGTGTGGAAAGCCCCATCTTGCTCCCTCAGAGTGGCTGGTG
This sequence comes from Tenrec ecaudatus, assembly GCF_050624435.1. NCBI lineage: Eukaryota > Metazoa > Chordata > Mammalia > Afrosoricida > Tenrecidae > Tenrec > Tenrec ecaudatus. The sequence goes on along the minus strand of NC_134533.1, from coordinate 76,190,751 downwards.
GCTTTGAACTGCTGACCTTGTGATTAGCAGCCCAATGTGTAACCACCATGCCACCAGGGCTCCTCAGGACTGCTCTTCCCTCCATTTTGCTGACTAGGAAACTGAAGACCAGTGAGGGCGAGGGTCCTGCCCGGGGTTAGCTGCGAATCCAGTGGAGCCAGGCTGATACTCAAGTTCCCAAAGAAAGTTGCAGGATACAGTTCAGAGCTCAGAGGGCCTACCGAGTGTCCTGACCCCAGAGCTACCGCGTCCCAGATTTATTCTTTTCTGGTGCTGCTGTAACAAATGACCACTCATCCTTCGGGAGGCTTAACATCGGGGATGGGGGTGGGGGGGACCTGCGCTAACAGTCCTGGGTGCCGGAAGTTTGACCCCTAAGTTTTGGCAGGACGGTGCTCCCTTTGGATCGTCTCCTGGGGAATCCATTCCGCACGTCTTGCAGCTCCTAAATCGCTCCCGGCACCCCTGACTTGTGACTGCATCACTCCAATCTTGGTCTCCATGATCACTTGGCCTTCCTCCCCTGGGTGTCAGATCGTTCTGTCTCACTCTCATAAGGACCCTGTGCTGGCGGGCGTGCAGGGCCCACCAGGCTAATGCAGGACAATCCATCTCAAGGTTCTTAACCCCCTTTCCCGCATCTGAGAGCATGTCCAGGTTGTAGGGACTAGGGCTGGAATGCTTGGAGACCAGTGGTCAGCCGAGTGCACCAGCGCTGGAGGTGCACAGAGCATAACTGTCGGTCCTGATCTGAGAGCAGATATTGAGAGACAAGAGGCAACACTTAAAGTGGGGGAGCAAAAGGGCATGTCCCCACCCTAGCAAAGACAGGGCGAGGAGTGAGCCTGCAGGCCACGGTTGTCCCTACCTGGTCAGCATCTTAAATGTGAGCTGTTGGGATCACAGTGCATTCCCTGTCCTTATACAAATATAGTAGAAACTAATGAATTGGTAAATGATTTTGCTATGTACTTTTTCAACAACAGCAAAATAAACATTTAAAAATGTGTATGCATATTGTTTGATTAATATGAAAAAAGAAGATAAATAGCTCAACATTTTTACATTGATGATATGTTAAAATGCTAATATTTTAGATATATTAGACTAGAGATGATACATTATTTACAAATTCAAATTATTGAGCAGCTGTTCTATGCCCAGCCCGCTGGAGCTCACGTTCCAGGCAAGTGTAGGGAGATCGAGACTCCGGTATGCACCAGGGCCAGGGCTACAGGTTGGGGGATTTTCAGCCCTGCCTTGGATAGCTTCTGGGAGGTGATAATGTTTGAACGGAGTAGGAGTTAGCCACGTGACCCGAGGCAGAGAAAGGGCACTGTAGCAGGGCAGCATCTGCAAAGCTGTGCTTCCCTAGACCGCCATCTTCCCTGCTGGCGGTGGTCCACTGGTCCTCATGGAACTGAGCAACTCTTGGATGAGGACACCTGAGCCAGGTGTGAGATCTTGTTGCGTTTGGGACATCTGGAACCCCTAAGTCCCCCGGCCCACCACCCCAGACCTCTTTTAAATAAAGCCCACCAAAGAAGAAAAGGCAGGCCCTGGAGACCTTTGCAGGGTGGAGAGCTGTCTCCTGTTGAATTCCTGCCCTTAGACCTGACGAGCCTCTAATGACAGCCAGTTCTCGGTCAGCTTCCCGCCTGGCCAGTCCTGGCACTCCATAGCCCAGCAGCCTGGCTGTCATTAGAGGCTCGTCAGGTCTAAGGAATCCAGTTGCGTGATGTTCTCAGTGTCAACACACCTTTAAGTCCATCCTGTGTTTTTCCCACTGTGAATGGCAATCAGTGTTGAGTGACCAGTGGGGTGGCTCCCCTCCCCCTCTCACTCCGTGCTCCCACGATGCTCAGCATCCTTCTTCCTTTGGCTCTCCCATCCAGTACACCAGGTCTTTCCTGCCTCCGGGTCTCTGCCTGGGGGCTCTCTGCTGGGCTAGGCTTACCTCCATTCTGGGCTTTTCACTTCCTTCACGTCTCAGCTGAAGTGTCACTTCCCTTACTGTCCTGGCCTAGTGCCATCAGATCGGTTTCCACTCACAGCGATGACCCTCGGCTGTACCTTTGCAGGGGAGCAGACAGCCTCCCCTTTCTCCCACAGAGCAGCCGGTGGTTTTGAACTGCCATCGGTGCACTTACACAGTTCTAATTTTTTGTGCGTGTGCTAATTGCTCAGTATTTTCCTTCCTGAGGGCAAGGACCAGGACTGGCTTAGGTTTGTTTGTGTGTCCAGGCCACAGCACCTTGTGTGGACATAGTAAGTAGATGTGAGTGAAGGAAAGATGAAGCCATAGCAGACGGGAAAGAAAAGTTCAGAGATGTTTAACAGGGGGAGGAAGATAATTCCAACAATTTTGAGCTATTCATGCTTTGTAATCTTCTTCAGTTATTAAATAAGTTGTGGGGAGATTTTTAAAATAGAAAACTTACCATGTGAAGCAAAGAAGCCAGAGTGAAAATCTCCGTGTGTTCGGACATATAGGCATCAAAGCCATCGGTGTATTGGCTTTGTAAGACATATTAAAATATTGGCTTTAGGTCGGGAAATGGTAGGGCGGTTGTCATTTATATTTTACTTAAAAATCTATTTTTTCTCATTCTTTTTTTAATGAGAGCATATCACTTTTATAATGAATAAAAAAATTAAAATCTCACTTGAGCCTCTTAGAGCCATCTGGTGTCTTGATCCTGGCTTGTACACAGTGCTAATCTTTTACATCCACATCACCGGCTCACCGGGAATGAATTGGAGGCCCCACTGGAATGATTTAACCAATTAACTTATTCATTAACTGCCATGGCATCCCATATATGCTCGACCAAAGATTCAGAATAATCATTATGAGGGCTAGACAAAGGGAGTATTTTCAACCCCCCCTTTCTGATTTCTCTCCCTCCTTTCCCCTGGAATTCCCACGGGGACTAATGCTAGGGAAGAGGGCAACGTGGACTTGGCGCCTTTGACAGAACGAGTCCAAGACATGCCATTGTGGCAACCAGAGCGGGAGCGTCAGGAAGGGTGCATGCGCTTACTAATCACCCAGGCGTTCCCCTGCGCTTTCCTTCCTCGTAGTGAATCCTTGGGGTTTATGAAAACTTGGTTGTGTGTTACGCCGTTCTATATACTATAGCTCTTTTAGAAATTAACCCATTATTGGTTTTGTTTTGTTTTGTTGCTGCTAAACTACGGAAAGTTTTAATAGCACTTTATACCTGTGCGGCCATAACAAAACTGGCCTGGTCTTTATAATAGTTGATTCCAACCCTTTTGGAATGCTTTTTTTTTTTAGTTAAATCTTGTCTGGAGGATGCCATGTTTGAACTCTTACCTTAAGGATATGATACAAAGTATTAAAAAAACACACAGAAATAAAAGGTTTTGAAGCTAAGCGTAAACAATGCACTGCCAACTAGAGGAGAGGAAAGTTGGAAACAAGGTAAACTCAATATCTGACACCAAGAGTAAGGGGTTTCCAGATATTGTCTTTGCTCAATGGGCCACAACACAACCATTTGAAATAATTGTTTTTTGTTTCTGTTTTGTTTTTTTAAAGAAAAACCAGCATGTAAAATGTCTATAGCCTTAGGCTCAGTTCTGTACCGGCGAGTGGCTGCGTGTAAACAGGTGTATGTGACAAATGACTTCATTGCAAAAGGACACAGATGCCTGCCTCAGCGCCACCCCGGAAGTGCACGGGGCCTTGTTTCTGGTAGCAATCTCATGTGTGAATAACCGTGCGTGTCTGAGTTGATTTGCAATGGGGTCAGTGTGGTTGCTGAGCAGAAAGATGGTTGAAGTTCTCCACCCTCCAGGATGCCCATCATTTTCTTGAGTTTCACCTTGGTCAATCTTCAGATGACCCTTGGCTCTACGTGCTTCGTGAAAATCTTAATCTCTCATCGATTATGTTTGATGGACGGACCCTGGGTGCCGGAGCTCACTGCTCCTGATTTGTCTATGGCTCTCCTCTCTCTCACTTGTTCATGCTTAAACCTTCGACCCGCTTCACCTCCTTGTGTCTTGAAGCTTTGCTTCTCTCTGCCCAGGACAGCATGGGACTGGGAGTCATCACTAATCACCAGGCTTCCCCTTTTTGGAAATAAATATCAATGTTTTTTCTTGGTATTTTTTCCTTCTAAATTTCATTTGTTTCGTTGTTTAGAATATGCTCAGCAAAGCACGCACCAACTCAGCAGTTCCACGTGTGCAGTTCAGCACCATGACAATTTTCTTTCAGGGGTACACCCATTCTCACCTGCCTTTCGGAGTCCTTCCTGCTTCATTCACAGAAACCCAGCATCCTCTAAGCTTCCTATCTAAACAAGCAAGTTGCTGATTCATGTGATCCCGTGTAGACCGTTCTTTTTGCTTGTTTGCTTGCTTGCTTTTGAGTAGTGATGTGGGTGGAAGTTGGCTTTCCGTTCAGTGATTCATAGGTATCATTTTGTGACATCCGTGGCGATCCCTGAAATGTTAGAACGCTCTTCCCATTGCCTCCCCGTCTTCACCCTTTGTTGTAGGGCACAAAAGAGACCCCGCCTCAAATATAATGTAAGAAGAACATTTATGAAGTCTTAAAAAGGACAGAGACCCAGACACGTCATCCAGAGGAGAGAGGCCGGTAACACAAGGTCAAAGATGGCATCTGAGAATTCACTCAGGAAGCTCGCGAAATAAGGCACTGAACAAAGGAAACGGTCACAAATTCATCAGTGGTGGCAGATCCATGTATCACAGTGAGATGTGGGACTACATAAGCAGGGCCAGGGCCATGATTGGGACAGGGCCATGATGTTAGATAGAAGAATTTACAAGATTGGTCCAGGGCCAGCGTGGGGGAGAGGGGAAAATGAGCTGATCCCAAGGGTTCGAGGAGAAAGAAAATATTTTGAAAAGGATGATGGCAGCATATGTACAAGTATACTTCACATAATTGATGGATGGATTGTGATAAGAGCCCCTAGTAAAAGGATTAAAAATAATCATAATAAAGATTGGTCCAGGACTTTAAGACCAAGGAAGTCAGGGTGAGGCTGGTGGGGCATGACTCCTGATATGTGATTCCCCTGTGCTGGCCATCAAGGACACACCCAGCCAAGGCCCTAAGAGAGACCCCCCCTTCCTGAGCAGGCTGGAAAGGGGTGGAGGCAATCTGCTTTCTAAGGCATTCTGCCAGAGGGCAGCATCACTTCATTGGTTAATGACCAGAAGGAGTTCAGTGGAGACTCCATCTGTATGGGGATGTCGCAAACAGGTTTGGGGCTGTCACTGTGATCCGCATCCTTTTTTTATTGTTGGTCTTATTGTTGGGTTTTCCTTTCTTACTCTTTTTAAAAAATCATTTTATTAGAGGCTCAAACAAGTCTTATCACAAGCCATACATACAGCAATTGTGTAAAGCACATTTGTACATACGTTGCCCTCATCATTCTCAGAACATCTGCTTTCCGCTTAAGCCCCTGGCACCAGGTCCTTATTTTCCCCCTCCCTCCCTGCTCCCCTTCTCTCATGAGCCCTTGATAATTTATAAATTATTATTTTGTCATATCTTACAACGTCCAACATCTCCCTTCACCCACTTTTCTGTTGTCCATCCCCCAGGGAGGAGGTTACATGTAGATCCTTGTAATCGGTCCCCCTTTCTACTCTACCCTCCCTCCACCCTCCAGGTATCATCACTCTCACCACTGGTCCTGAAGGGATCATCCGCCCTGGATTCCCTGTGCCTCCAGCTCCTATCTGCACCAGTGTACTTCCTCTGGTCTAGCCACATTTGTCAGGTAGATTTGGGATCATAATAGTGGGGAGAGGAGGAGGAAGCATTTAGGAACTAGAGGAAAGTTGTATGTTTCATTGTTGCTACACTGTTCCCTGACTGGCTCATCATCTCCCTGTGACCCTTCTGTAAGGGGATGTCCAGTTGCCCACAGATGTGTCTTGGGTCTCCACTCTGCACCCCCTCATTCACAATGATATGCTTTTTTGTTCTGATGGTGCCTGATACCTGATCCCTTCAACACCTTGTGATCAGACAGGTTGGTGTGCTTCCATGTGGACTTTGTTGCTTCTGGGCTACATGGCTGCTTGTTTACCTTCAAGCCTTTAAGACCCCAGACACTGTATCTGTTGATAGCCGGGTACCATGCATGCCTCTAGAAGCCTGGGTGCTCAGACATTAAGCTGTGACACACTCAGAACTCTATCCCTTGACAAGGGCTTCCTTTTAATGTGCCGCGGTTGATTGTTCTAATGAGTGTGTACATTGTCAGTGCTGTTATAATAGGTCTTTTATTAAGTGACCAGAGTCATCTCCCTCCTTGGACCTGAGTCCCCAGATGCTGTGACTTACCCCGCAGAGGTGTTTGGTTAAAGCTACACAGTTTTCATATGGAAGGTTCTTAGAAGAACTTACTGCCCACGGCAGGCATGTTTACTGGTGAAGCTAAGTGCTTTCTAGCTGACGTCAGTGCAGTGGACATTGGAGTCCGTCTCTCTGTGTGTCTGCCTTGAGGTCTTTGGGGGCTGTACTTACAAGTAGAATTGCCGGGTCCATGACCAGCTTTCGTTTGAGCACCCTGAGGGGCTGCCCCCCACCCCCCGCTGTTTTCCGCAATGACGGTGCCATTTTGCTCTCCCACCAACCCGTGATAAAGGGCTCCGATTCCAATTCCTCATCGCCTGGCGGCTGTGGAATATGATCTCTGTGGATCTGATCTCCATCTCTAGGATTGCTAAGTTTGGTAGCCATTTAATGTTTGGTTGAAATGTCTATTTCCGTCTTCCGCCCATCGAATGACTGGGTTGTCTTTGTGTTGTTGTTGAAGATATTTATTTATTACTTGCTTACTTCGTTCCTTATTGTTTTGATGTGTGGCTACTAGATTCTTGTCGGATAAATGGTTTCCAAACATATAAACCCAAATCAAACCAAACTCACTGCCATTGAGTTGCTTCCGATTCATTGGGGTCCCCCACAGGGCAGAGAACTTCTAGGGTTTCTGAGACTGGGAATCCTTACAAAAGCAGAGACCCTCCTCTTTCTCCTGCGGGTCCCCACTGCCGCCCTGGCTGTTAGCAGCTCAGTGTGTAACCAGATAGATCCCTAGGGCTTTTTGAAGGTGTAAGGGGACTTCAAGGGAGAACAATGTAATCGAAAGATACTGGAAGTTCGCATGCACTTTTTGAAGCCTCTTCTTAGTGTGCCAGTTGATGGCTTGTTTGATCACTTTTTATGGTAAAGTTTTTAGAGAAGAACAAAAGTATGAACTTTATGAAATAATATCAATGTGTTAACTTAATGGTTTCTTGGAGATTCCTTTAAATCTCACGTTGAGTCGGGTCTTTGTAAAAACAGTCAGTTTAGAAATCAGCCACCTCATCATTTTTTGCCTGTAAGAATAATGAAAAGATTCTCAATAAAGCAACAGAAATTCTTATTGTTCCAGTGACTGAAGGAGTCGAGAGCTTCCATGTGCACCTTCTCTTCCACTGCATCTACCGCTGATCCTTGCTTTACTTCCCCTAGCACTCTCCGTGGCCATCTGTCTTCCCGTCCATCCAATCCACCCTCCATCCTGCAGGTGTTTATAGAGCATCTGCTGTGTACCTAGCATGTCCCAAGCACTGCAAATACAACAATGAGCAAAATAGACAAAATCCCCTTCCCTTATATAAAGGGGCTTCAAAAATTTTCTGGGAAAATTCCATTACTGAAATATATATAGTAGTTAGATATTTTGAACAATAAAAAAAATTTCCCCCCTAATGAACACAACAAGCAACCATCTTTCTGCCGTAGGCATTTGCTCTCCTCTCTGTTACTTAGAGCTGGTGGTTGGAGGCCAGAATTCATATCCAGGCCTACCTGATTCTATGGTACTGGTCTCAGCTTCTATTACTGGCTTGAGTAAAGCTTTGCCTTCTGGTTTCATCCCTGTGTAAATTGCAGCTGAGTGCTAGGCTTGATGCCCCCTCTTCCTCACCCTCGCCCATTCCCCACAGAGACCTGCTTCTGTCCAAGGAGCAGGCCCACGTGACTCATGCGGCTTAGCCATTCCCTTCCCAGCCCACAGCATTCAAGGCCCGTTCTTGCAGATTCTCTTTTGTGCTTCACTCCAGAGGAAAATGGTCCTGCCTTCCCAACCTTCCCATCACGGGATCTTGGATGTATTGTAAACTCTGGATGTCAATCTGATAAGTATTGGATTGACCTTTGGAGGCCAAGATTGGAAAAAAATCAAACCAAAATCACCACTCGAAACATATTTCTCGAGCTGGGGTAATGATACAGAAGTCGAGTGGTACATAGCAAGCTTTGTGTGACCCTTGTGAATGCCCACAGAGTCCACCACGCCTGAAAGGGAGCTGAGGCAGGGCACACGTCGTGCTGACTGGACTCTCAAAGGACTCCCTGCCATTTTCTGCTACAGATTCTCACCTTGTCATCGTGAGGCGCTTCCTCGTTACCCCCGCAGTCATCCACAGCCCTCCTCCCATCCCTGTACACTTTCAAATGCTGCCTGGGGACGTTGGCCCCAATCATTAGCACGGAAGTACAGCTATGAACTCAATAGACAAAGCACAGTGTGTTCTTGTAGCATGGTGTGTCAGGTATGAGGCGACTCGGCACAAAGTTGGCAGTTCAAACCCACCACCGGCCACTTCAGCAATATATATATTTTCCACAGTGGCTATCATTTTTAACGTGATACCATGATATATACTTATATCTATTTATATACAATGTAATGTATGCAAGAAACCTTCAAAAGTAAAGCATCGCAGAGCATGCTGTTGGGTGCCGTTGAGTGAGTTCTGACTGACAGCAACCCTTCTGCACAGCAGAAGGACTCTGCCCGGTCCTGTGCCATCCTCCAGTTGTCCTCCTTGTGGTAACGCAGTGTAGGGCACAGGGAGACAGGGCAGCCTCTTATTTAGAGGAGGTTGCTCTGGAAAACATACTGACTCCCTGAGCCGGAGGCGTGTCTGATGACTCTGGGGAAGCTGCCTCATGACCAAAAGAGTCGACCGACTCTCACGTCTTTATCATTCTGTGACTTCCCTCCCACTCTGAGCCCCCGTTTCTTCATCTAGAGGACAGGTGAGACTGCCTTCTTTAAGATGCTTGTAGGTCACTTAGGTCAATGACTGGAGTGAAAGAGAGTGGTCAGAATGGGTTCTAGACCTTCCCGGAGAGGAGGGCTTGCTAGGGGTGGGGAAAGGAAAAGGGGTCCCGAGGACAATGAGCAGCTCAGAGGGGATGGAAGGGAAACTGCCCTGCATGTACTCCTGAGTTCCAGTTACCATAGTACAGTTGCCCAAGGCGGGGAGGGCCCAGCTCAGTACCTTGGCCGAGTCACACGGCTGCCATGTGACCAAGGGCAAGTGATGCCGGGTCAGACTTCTGAGGGAGTCACTCCCTGGGGTCCCAGGAGCTTCCTCGGACCATTCCTTTTGGGAAGTTGGCTTCTGGAATGCAGGCCGTGATGCCAGCTTTGGGCTTCTAGTGACTGAAAGGATCAGTTGGCAGCCACCGTCAGCGAGGCCTCCCATTGCTGTTGCTGGTATCAGACTCCAGATGCTGCAAGCTGAGTTAGCCACACTGTCCTAGTAGAGAATATTGCCGTCCTCGCGCCCTGCCGAGCCAAGGGCTAGCTACTGATTCTCTTCTTGCCCCGCTGCCGCCCATTCTTTTCTCCCATGGCCGTTGTCCTGCTACAGGGATTTGAAGTGAAGCCCTTTTGCTTGTAAACAGTTATTGTCTCATGTTCATATGTTTTTTATTTACTTGGCTGAAACCGTGTTGTCGGCCCCATTCTGTTTCCCATTTTCCCCTTTTAGCACTTTGTGTTTAAGAGGCATTCCTAATGCTGTGTGTCCTATTGGGCCCGTGGTTTCTGACTGCCGCAAAGCAGCCCCCCGGTGCATCGTTGCGTTTTGTAGAAGCATGCTCCCAGGGAGGATACTGGGCTAGTTTCTAATCGGTGACCATTGTAAACAACACTGCAGTGGACAGCTCCCTGTGTCCCTAATGGATCTGCGTGAGAATTGTTCTGTGTGTGCCCAGAACAAAAGGCCTGACACAGAGAGGAAGGATGTCCTAATTTGACTACTTTCTGACCGATTCTTCTCCTCCACGGCCTCCTCTGTACTCACACTCACATGCAACCTCCTATATTTTACATCCGTCTTTAGTCTGCAACAGAGGTGGCATCTCCTGGCATCATGGGGTACATGTGGACCGCTAACCTCAGCTCCGCAGTGCAGAACCCCTGGCTCTGCCATTCCTGTAAAGATCTACAGTCTCCGAAGCCCCAGGGGCAGTTGAACTCTGTCCCACAGGGTTGCTGTGAGTTGGAGCCAACTTGATGGCAGTGAATTTTCAGTTCTGACCTCGGCACTTAGCACGCCTTTCTATTTTTGCCAGGTTGCTGGAGGGGCAGGGCTAGCCCTCTGGGTATTTCTGCGTTTCTTTGGCTCTGAAGGAGTCTAGGTGGGGCCGTGGGTTGAGCAGTGCTCTGCTCCCTTGAAATATCAGCCAGTTGAGCCTTCGAGCCACTCTGCAGGACAAGGATGCCCTAGAGCCCGTCTGTCATGACAGGACAGCTCTACTTTCTCCCACAGGATTGCTACGAGTTGGAATCGACTCGAGGGCAGTGTGTCTGGCAGGGAATAAGCTTGCGCATCTCTAAGTAAACAGATTGGCCTTTGGGTTTCTCGACATTGAATTATCTTTCCATATCATTTGTCTATACGTCCATTAGAATGCCAGGCAGTGTCTTGTTCCCTGGAAAGTGTTCCCAGTGTATTCTATGTACGAATCCCCTGTCGCTCTTAGATCAATAAACTCTACCACTCTGAATCTATTCATTTGGCGAAGCCAAAATCTTTCATTCCAGAGTCGTCAGATTCACCACTTTTTCAAACAGCTTGCATTTGTGCCTTTGGTTTTTTGTTGTTTTTTGGTTTTTAAGACAAGAGTGTGACAAGAGTGCTCTCCAGCCCTCTCTGTGGCTAACTCATTGAGGCAGACAGAGCATCCAGCCCGCTTTCTCAGCAGAAGGCCCACGCTGATGCAGAGGATAAACAGTTCCGTTGTCTTCCTGTCAAAGCACCCAATAAGCCAACAGGAAGGCAATTAGGCAGCGAGGGCTTTAATTAAATTTTCCATTTTTTAATTTTTCTGAACTTCAGGGGTCCTCCTCCCTCGCATCACCGAGGCAATAGTTAACGAGTGGAGGTGTCCCCAGGAGCTCTGCCGAGAGAGCATCTGCAGCTGAGAAGCCTGTGGCCCCCTCTCCACGCCAGTCGGACGGCCTGTGGTGCCGGGCGCAGAGGTGCCTGGGAAATCCAGCCGGTGGAAAGGGTGGGTGGAGGCAGGCTTGTGCTGTCTTTGTCACCTCTTGCTGGGATCCTGCCTCTCCCTTGGTGAGCTGATCCTGGGAAGGATGTAAACAGGGCAGATATGAGTAGCTGATGTCTGGGTGGGAGGTGAGCCCAGGTCAGGAATTAGGGGGCCTCTGTCCCCATCTTCGGCTAGGCCTTGCTCCAGGGGACCCTTGATCACATCTCTCTTAAATGATGACAAATCCCAGAAAGTCAAAGCGGGACCAGGGGCTTCTGAATGTCCTCTGCGCCCTGATCTCCTTCCCTGGAGCAGTAGGGCCCAGTGTGAGGAAGAAAGCCAGAGACCTAGGACTCCCGCACTCTGGCCTTCTGACCAAGAGGTATGGTTGAAACTCCTAGAAAGATCCTTGGCATTGCAGGTAGCCCTGGGTTCTACTGTCCCCCAACTAGCTGTCAATTAAATAATTATACAGTAACTGCAGCATTTGCTACTGTAGTGAAGGTTTTAGAACCCCAAACCAACCCGGCCTGCAGCTCACAGCAAACTTATGTGAGTAGCACTAGGCTCCGCAGGGTTCTCGGTAGCTAAGTTTTCGGCAGCAGGTCCCCAGGCCTTTCTTTGAGATGCTTCTAGGGAGTCTCAAGCCTCCACCCTCTTGGTGAGCAGCCAAACACCCCAACCCTCTTCACCATCCAGAGACCCCGGTCAGATTGGGCTGAGATACATTCATGGCTGCGAGACACTGGACAGAGTGGATCCAGTACACAATCAGGGAAGCTTCTGGAAGGAAAATGAACTGAGGACTGAAGATGAGTCCAGGTTAATATGGTAGAAAGGGGAGCATATGCTGGATGGATGGATGGATGGATGGAGGGATGAGTGAAAGGGAGGGAGGAAGGATGGATGAGGGAGTGACTGATTGAAAACTTGAGTCTAAGAGCCTGGCTGTCTCCCCCACCCTGTTCTTTCCTCAGCCTGCTGGTGAATTGCTCCGTCTGGCAGAATACAAGGAAAGAAAGCTCTCTTCCCCTGACTCTCAATCCTCTGAGTGCTTCTCTCAAAGCCAAGTGCCTGTTCCATTGAAGTGCTCACCTCTGCCCCTCTCCGCTTCTTTGAACCCCATCCCTGGTCCTCAGGAAGGGAAAGTGCGAGAACAACAGAGGGAGGGAGAGGGAGAGAGTGAAAGCAGCGTTAATCAGGCTGAAATGTAATGTTCCTCGCTGAACCCTGGCAGATGAGAAATTATACATGCTGATTTCATCCACTCCTTCGCACAGGGGGTGACAGGCTGCAATTGAAGAGGCTTCGGCAGGTTAAGTACTATAAACCCTTGCCCGGGTTCTTAAGCCTCTCTTGGAAACCTTGGAGACCGCTTGGTAATGTGGTGCTATCCTTTCAAGTGACTCTCTGGCCCTGCCAGCTGCAGGGACAATTCTCAGTTTTAAAAATACAAAAAAAAAATTAAGAAAGGTTTCTTTCTGGCCGGGATGTGGCTCTTTCTTTTGTTGTCTGTGCACCTGAGTCTCTTGAGAGAGAAGGACGGGGAAGAGATTCTACAAAGGGATAAAAACGGGCAAGAATGGCCATGTGGGCCTTGAAAGTGATGGCTTGCTTCTGTGTAGGAAAGGGGGAGGGAGAAGAAGCACGCTCATTTGGCACTTAGTGTGTGCCAGGTACTTGTCGTTCCTGACTTTCCCAACTCCTCATTACTCTGCGAGACAGGTGTTATCATCCCCATTTGGGGAAGTAAGATAACTTATTGGGGAAATTAAGAATACTTAACTTGCCCAACACAGCCATAAAGGCTATGAGGAAAATGATGATAGTAGCTCCTATTGATGTGGCAGGCATTTTTCTAAGCTCTTGGCATTTATGAAGTTATTTCATCTGGATCAGTCCGGGTTGACTAGAGAAAGGAATTCATAGACACTCATATGTGTATAAGAAAAAGCTGTATATTAAAGAGTAATTGTATAATATGAAAACGTCCCAGCCCAGTCCAGTTCAAGTCCTTAAGTCTGATATTAGCCCATGTGTCCGATACTAGTCTATAAAGTCCTCTTCAGACTCACACCAACACATGCAATGACGCCAAGTGTAGGAACATCATAGGCCACTGGGTGGAACGTCTTGTGCATCCCGTGGCATTAGAACATCTTGGCGCTGGTGTGGGTCTCCATGTGGCTCCTCCAGCTCCAGGGCTCTGGTTCTGTCAGTGCAGCCCCATCTGGCTCATTAGCAGGAGGACATGCAGCAAGAGAGTGGGTGTGGCCTCTAGTGAGCTATTTACCTTTGTAGAGCCTCCAAATGAGATTATCAAGCTGTGACCTGATTGACAGGCTAAACTCCACCCCTTCACCCTTAATAGGCACAAATTGACACCAGATTATGTAACTACCACATCATCCTTACAAGAAACCCGTACGATAGGTGCACTTCTCATCGATAGTTTGCATGGAAGGAAACTAAGGCACAGAATGATTGAGTCCTGTGTGTTTAGCCAGTGAACGCAGGCCCATCAGCTCCAAAATCCATTAGGATGGAAGCTTGAAAGCAGGTCTGACCCACTCCCTTTCCACCAGTCCCGGGCGCATGATTAGTGAGGTTATAATTGCCACAAAGACCACGGCAGCCTGTCACTTACTGAGAGCTGGTCAAGAGCCAGGCCTCCATACTTGTTGCTTCACACCCACTGCCCGGATCGCTCCCACTGTTGCCCATCAAGTTCTGTGGACACGGATGTTCAGAGCGGTCAAGTGATTCACCTAAGGTCATACTATCAATTGTGGCTGTGGGCCAATCCCCAGCCCAGAGGTGTCGTGTGCCTGCTCATTTCAGTAAGTTTATGCAGTCTTCCTGGAGAGTGCTCCGTGCAATGAACTGCGCGTGGGCCAACCAATAACGACTGGCTACACGTGTAAGCCCGCAAGGGGCTTATAGAGAACGGGGGGGGGAGGGGGTGTCACTGTGCTGAAGTAGCAGCGATGGGACTGGCCCTGGCCTTCCCTGGAGGAGCAACTGGTCTGGGATGGGACTCTTGCCCTGTTGCTTCGTACTCCCCCACTGGTGCCACAGAAGGCTAGAATTGGGAGGAGCTTGTCTCTGAGCACCATGCAGACTCTCTTCTGGGAAAGGAATGACCGACTCCGCCTACTTTAAACAGATCTGGTTACAGGGAGGAACTCTCTCCATTATAAATGTTATTAATCAGACACAAAGGAGGCCTGAAATTCTTGACCCTGAGAAATAATCATGTCCCTCCCAAAGAAAGGTCAATAACCATTCAAATTGGTGCTTCTTCAAGGCGTCAAAGAAGAACTTATTTTATTCTTGTTGACTTTTTAAAGGGTTTTTAAAAAAATTTTAATCAAAGCAGGCTATTTAAATGCCACATTTGTTCTGTTTCTGTATTTCTTTTCCCCAATAATCTGGATTGAAATGATGATAAAATTGCGCCATTCTTGAGAGTTTCAGTAGGCTGGTGACACATTGGATTAGTATAAATAAGTTATCGCCAAAACTCCAATTCATATCGCCGAGAATATGACAAGCAAATGCATAATTCTCTTTCTCTCTCTCTCTGTATATATATATATATATATATATATATATATATTTGGAGTTACTGACAAAATTATGACAATTCTTGCATTGTACCTGATCAACAACAGACGTACATCCAGAGGTGTGATGTGCATGAACTCCTGGCTGGAGGAATCGGTGTTTAAGGAATCATTTTCTTCAAAGTGCCTCATGTTCAGCGAGGGAGGGAAGGAAATGTGCACTATACTCTACCACTGTCCTCTTTGACACTGGCTCGTGGGACCTGGGACATGGCTTCTTGTAAAGGAACATGCCATGAGAAGACCAGACTTCAAGGATGAAAGAAAAAGGAGAAACCGATATTCATTTATGAAGCAGGGTTTCCTTCGCAAGTATTCACACACAGATTCTATTTGCTCTCCTCCTCTCCTCAATTCTGCCCTATCTGTTAATCCTTGTTGTTGCTTGATGCTGTCCCATCAGTTCCGACCCGTAGTGACCTTACATAGAACTGAAGGAAACACTGCTGGATCCTGCACCATCCTGACAGTCGTTCGGTTTGAGCCCCGTTGTTGCGGCCACTGTGTTGGTCCATCTCCTTGAGGCACTTGCTCTTTTGCTGACCGTCTACTTGCATGATGTCCTTCTCCAGGGACTGGTCTTTCCATGTGCAAAGTGCATGAGGGGAAGGTTCTCTGTCCTTGCTTCTAATGAACATCCTGGCTATCCATCTTCCAAGACAGATTTGTTGGTTCTTC
This sequence comes from Tenrec ecaudatus, assembly GCF_050624435.1. Classification (NCBI taxonomy): domain Eukaryota; kingdom Metazoa; phylum Chordata; class Mammalia; order Afrosoricida; family Tenrecidae; genus Tenrec; species Tenrec ecaudatus. The sequence goes on along the minus strand of NC_134533.1, from coordinate 76,175,091 downwards.
TGAAGTCCATGAGACTTCCAGTGTCTGTCACCATCTCTCCCCTCCCCCCCCCCAAGCAAAGGCATCAGTTCTTCTTTATTCAGTGTCCGGCTTTCACATGCAAATGTGGCTCTTCAAAATACCAAAATACCTTGGCTTGGATCAGGTAGGCCTGAGGCTTCAAAGTGAGATCCTGGTTCGTTAACACTTTTAAGGAGTCTTGTGCAAAAGATTACCCCAAAGCAATGGATCATTTGAATCCTTTTTTTTGTGTTTTCTGTTGTTTCCATGGGTATTGATTGTGGAGGTAAGCATCTCCAAGATGATCCTGCGGATTCATTGTAGCAGAATTAGCAGTCTGTTTTCCCAGGCTATGTAAATGACGTCTAGCGTATTATTGTGTTTTGATTTAAGGAGGGAGAATATGTTGATGAGTCTTGCCAGAGTGATATTGATGGGTGACTAGTCATTGATTGATTTGTCACAAGGCCCTGTGCCTTCTGGTACAGGCTTTGGAACAATAGGGGATTTTCTACAGTGACCATGCCATTCGGTCAGAAATTACCTGATGTAATTTTCAGGTACTGGGTACTCTGCAAACCTTCCTCGTTGAGTGTGGCAAACATCACAGTAGGATTTTGTCTGAAGTGGGGAGCTGGGACTTCAAGCTACCCTTGACCTTCTCAGGAAGACATTCTGGAGAAGGCAGCTCCTGTGAAGGACCTGGAAGAATGCCTGGGAAATTCAGTGTCTCTACTAGCCTGACCCTGACTCCATCAGGTCAGGAGCCTTTCATAGCAGGCGAGCTGGGGAGCTCAGAGGCAGAGTGGAAAGAGGATGATGTGTGAAATGCATCCACAGCTGTCTGCTGTGCATGTTGTTCTGAGAATCAAACATGTTGGGAATTTAGAGACCTTCTGTTTACCAGTTTGGTAGCCACGAGCCTTCTGTGACCCTTGACCCCCCGCGATGTGGCTTATTTGAATAAAGATGTCATGTAGGGGTAAAAAACACATAATATTTCAAGACTTACTATCACTTTTTTAAGGAATATATTTCATTAAAACTTTTATACTGATTAGATATTGAAGTAATATTTTGGATATAGTGGGGTGTGTCAGTCTGAGTAGACTAGAGAAGCAAATTCACAGACACTCATGTGTATGTATATAAGAAAGAGCTTTATATTCAAGATCAGTGTAATATTGAGAAAACATCCCAGCCCAGTCCAGATCAAGTCCATTAGTCTGATGTTAGTCCATATGACTGATACCAATCTATAAATTCCTCTTCAGATTCGCACAACACATGCAATGCTGCCGAATGCAGGATGATCACAGGTCAGTGGGTGAGGAGTCTGGTGGATCCAGTGGCAGTGGAAGCATCTCAGTACTGGCAGGACCATGTGGCTCCTTCAGCTCCAGGGCTCTAGCTTAGCTTCAAATGTCTTCTCAACCAGAATGTCTCACAAGGAGTGAGTGTGTGTCTCACCTCCAGCAAGCTATTTATCTCCTTAGTGCCTCCAAATGAGGTCATCAAGCTGCAACCTATTGACAGGCTAAACTCCACCCCTTCACTGTTAAGTCTCAAATTGACAACAGTTTATGTGACTACCGCATGGGGCTAAGTGAAATCACTTACTAACACTATATTGTCTTTTTCTTTTTTGAATGGAACTACTAGAATATTTTTACACTTGATCTTAGCCAAAAGGCGGAGAAGCGATACTAGAATATTTTTAATCACCTACATAGCTCATCTGATACTTTTATTCTGGAGTGCTGATCTAAACCAGAGTTATACAAAGCATACTTGCAGGGACAAATCTGGCTTGGAGCCTGTTTGTCTGTGGCCCATGGGCTAGGAGTGGTTTTACATTTTAAATGGTTGGGAAAATATCAAAAGAAGATTGATGTTCTATGGCATATGAAAGTGATATGAAATTCCAAGTTTAGTGTCCATAAACAAGGTTCCCCTGGAACTCAGCCATGCCTGTTTGTACATTGTATGTGACTGTTTGTGGGTAGAGTTGCGCAGTTGTGACAGAGACTGTATGTGCAGCGGCAGCCCACTCCTGCTTCCCTGTGCCTGCCTGCCTTCCCTTCCCTCCCCTTCCCTGGCCACCTTCTCCTGACCCCATCCTCTGTCTTTCAAAGCTGAGTCCCATGTCCCCACACTTCTTTGGACCTCTAACACCTAATGACTCAATCTTTTTATGCCACAATTTCCCCCTCTGTCAAACAGGAGTGATCATGTATGCACCATTGTTAAGTGACATAGTGCCTATCACAGAGCAGTGTTGGTGAAGCTGTGGAGTCAGCCTAGGATTGTTAACCTTAAGGTCAGCAGTTCAAACCCACCAGCTTCTCCAAGAGAAGAGAATGAGGCAGTCTGCTTCCGTAAAGATTTATAGTCTTGGAAACCCTAGAGTGGGTCACTGGGAGTTGGAATGGACTGGTTGGCAATGGTTTGGGCAGTGCATTTGGTTTGGGTTTGGTCTGGTCCACCACACAGTGAATGCTGGATAGAAAGTCTTGTCGTTGCCGTGATCATTCAAGGCCTGGTGGTACAACAAGGCCTCAGTTGCTGACTGCAGTGTTGTCTATCTGAAACTACCTTACTCTGTGGGAGAAAGACCTGGCAATTTGTTCCTAAAAAGAAAAGGCTGGAAAACTCAGTGAGGCAGTTCTACTCTGCCACATGGGTCCTTTGGAGTGGGGAATTGACTCGGTGACATCTGACAGTGACATTATCTTTATTACTGCTACCATTGTTGCCTGCACGTAACTTAGGTCATTTAGCATGTCTAACATTTGCCCAGAATGCACATCCTGGTGGCAGGAACTAGAATCATTTTAACCTGAATTTTCTTTTTTTAATTTCCTGGTCTTGTAGCACCTGTATAACATCTCTCTCTGGGGGCTCAGTCTGGATGCAGGGGGTACTCGGGAGTCATTTGCAAGCTATATAAGCCAATCTCTTTCCCACATGTACACAGGCGTGCTCGCCTGCTGCCTTTCAGCCCCGACTGCCACCACCCTCAACTCTGCCACCACCCTGCTTGGCCAGCCGAGATTCTGGTTTCTGCTCCTAACTGATCTTCCCCCACCGCCCTTGTCTCCTCCAGACCGTGACTTAAGGGTAAATGGTCAACAACCAGCTTTCTGAGGTCATAAAAAAAACCCTGGTTTGTAGCGTTTGCCAATTTCTGGAGAGTAAACACCCCAACATGGCTGCTTTGGGTGTTACCAACACACTGGGTCTGCATGTGGCGCTGAGAAGAGCCACGTGCACTCAGCTCTCTCAGTCTGTGCAGCAGCTCACCCGCTGTGAGGGCAGCCTTCCACAAGAGGACATCCCTGCCCAGAGCCCAGCGGTGCCTTCCCATGGTTCTCAGAATGGATTTCTAAGAATGTATCACATTTGCAAACCTATGGGAGCCATGACTGGCTGCCTCCAGGACCTCCCTCCCGCCTCCCTCATCCCCAGCAGCCACCCTGTGCTCTTTAGCCTCACCGTGCTTCCTCAGTGTCACCTCCTTGGGACCTTGCCAGACAGCATGAGACCTGGCCGGCCTGCCCTTGTGTGGCTGCTCTCTTCACCCCCCCATCCTTCTCTCACATCTGTCTGCGGTGACTGACTAACGCGGTACTTGGTTGTCTCCACTGGGGGAGAAGCTCCAAAGGGCAGCGCCCTGGCTTCTCTGGCCAGCCTTGAGTTCTCAGCCTCCATCACTGAGCTTGGCCGAATGGTGGATGGAATTTAGCGAAGTCTGGTGAGAAGGCAGCAGCAGCAGCCTCGCATAGGCACTAGACATCTTTCTCTGGCATGGGGTTGAAACCCCCAAGGCCTCATGATGGCAAAAGCATCCCAATAAAGAGGTCCCGTGAGCCCTTCGGAATATACCAATATACCTATTGGTCCTGAGCCTGAACCCGGAGCTCAGTCTTTAGGGGTTGTGACCCCCCCCCCCCAAGCCCTCTCAAGAAGGAGGAAGGATGGAAGGGGTGACTTTCAACTTCCTTCTAGGTCACACAAGCAAGCGCCTTTCCCCCATCTCTCTGCGAAGGAACTCATTACAACAGAGCGGCATCTACCGAAAATCGGATGGGTATTTTGGGCAGATAAGATGCTTATTATCCCAGCCCAGAGCCTCTTGAGGCTGCAATTTTCAGTGCCAGGAGTTGAACAACAATCTGCTATTTATACGTTGATAAATCTTTGTAATTACATATATTTTTCTGAAAGTCTGAGTGGCAATCCCATATTTATCCCGCAATCAGAGCCATTGTGGATTATCAGGTAAATACCTCATTAGGAAGATTTTGAAACATGTCTCCCAACGGGTCTTGTTTTCCTCTTAAACCACACAGAAATTTAAAGGAAAAAGCAGTGCATTCATTGTTTTGTAAGTGCCTCTAGCTGAATAATTTTTGAGTATCCCTATTAAATCCACTTGAGAAAAGAGATATTCCAAGTGGTCAATTACAGAGACTGAACGTTAAAGCAAAGACAGGGAAACTTGTACCTCAGTTCAGACCTCTGGGACGGGAGTCGGGCTGAACAGGAGGAAGCTCTCACCCGACCTGTGCAATCCTCTGAGCCTCTGTTTCCTCATCTGTCAAACAGGGTTCATGAGGCTTGCCGCAGGAGTGGCCGGACTGATGGAGAACAGGGTCTGACAGGCGTCAGATGTTTCAGAAGCTAACTATGTTCATTCACAACGACTTGGGAGGATGTTATTAATATGCTTTGGTCACCCAATTGCGTACCAGGAAATGCTCCCAATTCAGAGTTTTTCTATAGCCTTTCCACACCGGTGGTAAAGTTAGGTAGCGCTAGCTGGATCTTAAAGACACCAATGATGGAGCTGCCTGGAAAGAAAGAGCCAGAGCTGGTCCGGGGAGACAGTGGTGAGGCTGAGGAAGGCTTAAGAAGAGAGAGATGCAGAGGAAATTTGGCCACCCTGCCCCTAGGCCTTTCCCTCCACGGAAGCGGTGTTGGTGTGCCCAATAAGCAAGGTAAGCACAGGCTTACTTGTGCCTATTTACTCCTGTGCACTGAAAAGTTGCATTCTCCCACCACATCAAAGAGTCTGTTTCTAGGTGTGGCTGCCGTCTGTCTCTCTTTTTCATAGCACCTTCCCATGGGAGCGAAGCCTCTTCACATTTACAATCCCCGACCGAGACGGGAGTACCCAGCAAGCATGGACTTCCTTGTGCTTACTTATGAATCTGTCCTCAACAGTCTCACGTGGTTCCCATCACCCAGAGGAGTTTTCCGGGGCATGCCTTTGTTAGGTGCCCATTGTTCCCCAGGAATGGATGTCAGAGAACGTGGGAACTTGCTCTGGAAACGAACACCTTGCCTGCCGACGCGTCAAAGCTCTTCCAAGTAAAGTGCTTTGTGCATCTTAAAACCTTCAATTTAGCCCCATTATATTTTGGGTCCGTGAGGGATAGATTGCAGTTCATGCCTTCCCGCTGATTCGCGCATCCTATGTACGCGTGGATGGTACCCATTAGAGGGTGTGCTTTGCGGAATTTGCTCCCTGATGTACAGACATGACTTCTTCTCTCTCGCTGACGTGCAGCAGCTGTCTGTGCACATTGTGTTCAAGCGTCTGCCCCTGAAACGGGGATGCCGAGGGCAGAGCGCAGCCCCTTAGTGACTGTGTGCGCTTCCCAAGCTCAGACCTATGAGGACAACTCCTCTAAAGGAGGCCTCCTTTGACCTTGTTTTTGCTGTTAGGGGCCATCTAGACTGTTCTGGCCCACGGTGACCCTGTGCAAACAGAACGCGACACCAGCCAGTCTTGTGCCGTCTTCATAATTGTCCCTGTGCTGGAGCCCCTGGGTGCAGACACTGTGTCACTCCATCCTCTTCCCTGCTGCCCCTCCACATCATCAAACCTGCAGTCCTTCTCCAGGGACTGGTCTCTCCTGACAGCATGTCGAAGTTGGTAAGACAGAGTCTCGCCGTCCTTGCCCCTGGCCGTGCATCTTCCAAGACAACTGGGTCTGTCCATTCAGCAGTCCATGGTATTTTCCAACATTCTTCTCCAGCTCCACAACCTAAATGCATGGATTGTCGTTCAGTTGTCTTCATTGGGTGTCTAATGTTCGTGTCACTTCATCCATCTGGGCTCCAGTTACTTGCACCACTGATGGGAATGTTCCTCTTCCCAAACAGGATTCAGGGTACTGTTCCGGCAATCCCGCTGTGTGTCTTCTTTATACCAATGGCCGTGATTCTTTGTCTCTGAATATGTGGTCAGTGTTTAGGAATCCAAGGCCTAATTTTCAACTTGTCTTGCAACGTAGCTTCTTCCCATGGGTCTATGTATGGGGTTTTATTTTTCTAGATGGTTGTTCAGTTCATCTTTTTTCCTCATTTTGATTTCACCGATCACTTCTAGCCTTTAGCAAATCTCATCTATGCGAGGTTTCCGTCTCCCCTTCTGTCCATCTGCTTATCATCCCATCTGTGTGACTGTGGCCAGTTGCCCTCTAGTTGATCCCACTCATGGGGACTCTGTCTCTGTGTGCAGAACCCAGCTCTGCGTCATAGGGGTGTCAAGCCTGGCACTTTGTGGAAGCAGATCTCCAAGTCTTACTTCCAGGGTGCCCCAGGGTGGATTTGAATTGGCAACCTTCTGTTTATCATGGGTGCTTGATCCACTCGGTCCATCCCGGGACTCCATCTCCTCATCCACACCAGCCAGCATCTATCAGACCCCACGTATGCAAGCTCGCCCGATCCTCTTTGACTGATACAGGTGTATCTTTTCCATGTGTACGCGCTGTGCGAGCAGCAGAGCTGGATAACCGGGAGAGCAGCTGTTGTGGGGTGCCATCGAGTTCTGATTCTCTGCGACTCCCCTCTGGTGTCAGATCGAACATGCCTATGATCAGTTGATCAGTGCCACGGCCAGTAGGAAATGGGACAGAGTAGACCATCTCCCCCTCCCTCCCCCCCCCACCGTCGGTTTTTCTAAGCTGTCATCTTTAGGGGAGCAAGTTGACAGGTATTTTTCTCACGTCCTTTATCCCGCCAGGCTTCAGGAAGAACACCTGGCCCCACTCTGTTACTCAGAGTTGACTCAGACTCTGGGATGGCAGTCTTCCTAAGCATGAAGGAAGGGACTTGGATAGGCAGATGTTAGCCAAAGCAGAGGCGCTGATGATCCCAGACCCAGGGGTTAGCAGAGCATTCCCGCCCCAGGTCTAAGGGAGGCGGGAGAACACAGACTGTCACTAAGAGCAAGTCGCTTCCTGGCCGAGGATCCGTTGACGTGTTTATACCTAAGTCCACTCTAATCTTAGTGGGGGCGAGGTGAACTCATTGGGGGGAGCACAGGATTTGAGGTTTGGAGAACAGGAACATCTTAAACTCATCAATCTGAGATGTCACGTTGCACTGCAGTGCACGTGCGGGCTCTCTTTCCAAGGACAGACGCACCGAGTTCGGCTTCTCCAGGCTCTGCATGTCAGATCTCACCCCTCACCCAGGTCAGGATGAAAGCTGAGCAAAATTGCCTTAAACAGCATCCGGATCTGATAGCTGGGCTCTGGGGCCCATGCCTTCCACACCAGTCTGGCTGCACTTTCCCGCATGGCATGATCATTGCCAGGCATCGTGCACGCACAGTCTGTATTGTGGCCAGGTTGCAGCTCATATAGTCATTTCCTCTACAACATCATTGACCTTGGGGAGGTCACTCAGGGCAGACTTGGCTGGAGGACACCACGCAGCAGGGGTGGCTGCCATCCTTCATCAAGGTAGCGTTTTCAAGAAGAGAAAAATCTAGAAACAATGTTGACACACTTTGGATAGGAGAGCCCAAAATACACTCTACCCTGAGGCATGAGAGCTTCAAGATCTTTTTTTTTTTTTCTCTCTTAAGATGATAGCTCAGTCTATGAGCGGGATTTCCAACATGTTTGTGGGAAAGGGGCTTAGATGATATGAAATGTCCCACAGTGTTTGAAGCCCCTTTGGTGCAGTGAACTGCTTTATAGCTTGATAGTTCATTAAAGCTTCCTTTCAATAAAATCTCATCAATTGGACCTAAATCTGACCATTTACCTCACCCCTCAGTTTCCAGGCAGGAGGATTCCGCTTGCTGCCGTGATTAGGATTTTCTTTGCGTCTGACGTTGAGATGGTTTCTCCCAACACAAACTGACTTTCCCGCCTTGTTGTATCCCTTTACTCTGAGGGACGACGGGCGTCTCTTATTCCACAGTCTTGGATCGCCCTCAGTAGCTCCACTGACTACAAACTTGGGCAAAGACAAATACCTCCTCCCCCTGGGGATGGAGCGGTTCTCTCTGTGGGCTGAATCGGCACCGTGATTCCACGGGAAAGATGGGCTAGCCTTCCGCTAGTAAATGATTAGGGTTTTCAGGAATCTATTTTAAGACTTACACATGGCACAGAAAAGCAGTTGTCATCCAGTCGATTCCCACTCCTGGGGGTTCCGTGTGCATCAGAGTAGACCTGTGCCCCGGCGAGATTTCAATGACTGTGATTCTGGCAGAACGTGGATCGCCAGACTGTCTCCTTCCTAGGGGTCTCTGCATCGGTGGGCTCGAAACTCATGGCTGGTAGCAGAGCGCTGAGCTGTTTGTTGATCGCCACAGACTCCATCCACTGCACAAAGATTTTTGCGCATATCAGTTCCACAAAGCATTCACAGGATGCTCAGCTCAGCAGGCAGTGGGATTCAGAAAGGGAAACTGAAGCTCCAGCCCATCACAGTAACGGAGGCATCGTGGAAAGAGCTCGCAGACTGAACAGACTGCTGTGGGAACTCCCCGAGCAAGAGGCTGTAATGAAGGCCAGAGGAGGGACGTTGGTTGAGCTTGGAGAGGAGGATGCCTTTATTTTTGACTTTCTTATGGGAAATGTCAAATAGACATGCATATCTATGTAGATATCTATACATTGGTGTGTATTTATATACACGTATATATATTTACACATCTATGTGTCAATAGGGACTACTCTAGTAACCCTGTCACCGTGTGCTCATCACCCCGCTTCAGCAGTTACCAGCTCCTGGCCACGCGATGACTTGGAGTCGACGACAGACATCAGCTTGTCTCTCTCAATGAGGGGGGAGGATTCCTCACCTTAAATAATAATGATATACAAAACAACCCAAACACATACAGCTAATGATCACATTAAAAAGTGGAGATAAGTGTGTAAGAGCATTAGCTGCCCAGTTAGTATTCCTTGTTCCCCAATCGTTTCATGGATTTTTACCAGCTATTTTTAATGAGACGCTTATTTCTGTGCCAACATGAAAATAGGACTTTCAGAAATGCAGAAAGTCCCACGGAGAATGAATTAAGAATCCCAATACTGTAGGCTCCGGAGGAGCCCTGGTGGTGAAGTGGTCAGGGTCAGGCAGTTCAGGACCGCCAGCAGCTCTGAGGGAGCGAGCTCTCTTGGAAACGCAGGGGGCTTGTGGTGAGTCTGCACTGACTCGATGGCCCTGAGGTTGGTTTGCCATCAGCGTGGTGTCTGACGACAGGCGCAGCAGCATCCCCAGCATCCCCAGTTGAGTTTCAGCCAGGCTTCATTGTAGGAAGGAAAAGAGTGAGGTGGGAAAGAAGGAGAGAGGAAGGAAGAATGGAAAGAAGGAAGGGAGAAGAAAGTCCAGGGAGAAGAAGGAAGGGGGAGAGAGGAGAGGACTGAGCCCTGACTCCCACAGTAATATTTCAAATGCAGTTGTTACCTGTGTCTAACTTCGCTCGTTTGCAGCGTGCTGCGTTTGGTCTCCAGAGCCCGGGACCTGACTGCGGGGCCTCCTCTATCAGACTCCTACCTCCCCGGGGGGTGGGGGGCGGGGACCCTCACCTCTCAGCCTGCTTGTCTTCGAGGTCCCTGAGTAAAGGGCTGTGACACTGGCATTTACACAGCTGGCACTGTTCTAAAGGTCATTTAAATTTCTTTATTGTTTAATTTTCTGCGATTGTCAACCTGGTGTGCACGTGTTTGGCGGAGTGGGGGTGGACATTGTGAATTCGATGAGTGGACGAAGAGCCAATCATTTTGAGGCACTTTGGGGATTCTTCATGGAGCCAGGCTGCTGCGACTCTTGTCAGAAGCTGGAAAGGAGTGATATTCTGGGGGTAGCTCAGGATCTTGGTAAATAAGGCTCTCAGCCTGGTAATTACTGTGTTAACATTTCAGAGTGGAAACATTTCCATTCCATTTAGTCTATTTCCAGCTCTCAGTTAACCTAATGCATAGTGATACACTTGGGCTATTTCGATGTTCCAGGAATTGAGTGTTCTTGCGGTGTGTCTTCCAGGGCTTATTTACTCATAAGCACATGCCACAGGCCACATTACCTCTGACAGTTGGCAGTACATGTGGGTAAGATAATTTAGGGGTTGTCAACCCAGCGCATCTATCCGACACTCGCCCCATTGTCATCAGTTGCACGCATCACCCTCGCCTCTTTCTTTTGGAAGGATGGAAGGATTTAGTGTAAGTTGATTGTTTCTGGAGTGAGCCCTTCTACACGAATGTCAATGTGCTGCGTCAGTGAAGACTTGCTTGTTTAAAACGGCCCCTTCCTACCGAGCCCTTTGGTAATGGTGGTTGGTAGGTGCCAGCCGGTTGGCTCTGGCTCAGATCCACTCTGTGGACAGCACAGCCCAACACTGCCCATCCCGGACCCTCCTGTGTTCGATCCATTGTTGCAGCCACCGTGTCAATCTATCTTGTCAAGGACTCTCCTCTTTTTCACCACCCCTCTCAGTCACTGAACATGATTTCCTTCCCCTGACAACATGTCCAAAGCACGTGAGATGAGGTCTCATCGTCCTGGCTTCCTGGGAGCCTCCTGAGGGGAATAAATAGTTTGCACTTGAACACTTGGCTACAGGTTGGAGGTTTATACCCACTTAGCTGTGCAGCCGGAGAAAGGACACGGCGGTGCCTTCCAGAAGGATTGCGTGGAGCGGGTCTACTCTGTAACAACCCGTAGCGTTGGCATGAGTTGGAACCAACTCAAGAATCCAGGGGCAACTCCCCCCCCCCCAAATAGAGATAACACCTGCCCCCAACAGCATTCTAATGTCACAGAGGAAAGTCGCTTCGGGAGCAGCGTAGACACCCCAAAAACTCGCTCCCATCAAAGTAGCATGTCTGCCACGAGGCTCCACAGTGTAATATAAGGTTTGCTGAGAGTATGTGCCCAATCGTGAAACAGAGAAAGGCGGGGGATGAATTATCCTATTAGAAAGAGAGAGGGAGACCACGAGCAGTGCTACAGATGAATTCCTTACTTAAGGGACACTTCCAACATTAGGATTCCCAATAATAATAATGGTCTGGTCAACACCAGTGCTTACAAAAATTGTTTGATACCTATTGTCTTGGTCCTCACATGTGCCACTGGACCGCCTTCACAGGGTGGACCGTCCCATTGGAGAGGGGAGAAAGTGCAAGACTTCCATGACTTGCCTAACAGACTCACACAGTGAGGAGGGTCAGGGGATGAAGCCCAGCCACTCCAGAAAGCAGCCTTTCTCTCGCTCGGTGATCTAGTCTATCAGATGCCAGGCTGGCGGCTGTCGTATCTACTAACAGTGTGTGCAAGGTAGTGGGACCGTAATCCACGCACAGTTTCTTCCTTGATCCTTACTGCAACCCAATGAGTGAGGCACGATTACTATCCGCCCTTTACACATGTGGAACAGGAAGTCACTTCCCTAAGTTTACCAAGACTAGGTTAAGGATCCAGGGCTTAAATCCCAAACCCCAAAGCACCCTTAGAACTGAATGAACTCCATCCTCCCCACACCACCACCCCCCCATGAATTCCATTCCACCCCCCACCCCAACACTAACAGACACAGAAGAGGTCTAAATCAAGACTTCAGAGTGGTTCTGATGAAGCGAAATCAGAAATGACCAGGTTTGTACAATTTAGGTGAAGTGAAAGGATAACCAGGAGAAAAAGTATAGATTGAGGTCCTGGAATGGGGCATCAATACTGGCAGAATAAGCCCTTCAGGAGCCTGATACGGGAGATTGGATTCTTGCCAAGACTGGGAAGCCATCTACAGTCAAGCAACGTAGTCAGTGACCCCTTTTGAGCTGGGCACCACTATTTCAAACTCTGCAATCCAAGAGATGTGGTTGCTAAGTAATGTGCACTCTGTACATCAAGTTTTACTGGCTCACAGCCATGTCCTCTGTGGACATGTCTTTGTTTTTCTAACAAGGAGACTAACTTTCCAGCAGGGTGTTGACCTGTGTTTTTGTTTTGTTTTGTTGTTTTGTTTTCCCATTCCAGCTATTGTTCTAGTTCACTCATATCTTACAAATTTAGGTCAACTCCAGTTTCACTTCCTTGGCCAAGACGGAGCTGGGAAGAATCAGTTCAAAATCCTGGCTTAAGTACAGAGGAGAAAAAGGTTCTCTTTCTTCTGCCTTGCTCCACGACCAAAATCAAGGCTGGGGACCTACCGACCTTCACCCACCATCCTGAACTAATCTTTCCCAGGTGGCTCTGACCACTGGTGAGACGCACCGTCCAGATGGTTCTCAGCACAGCTGCCTGGGAGTGTGAACACGCTCCTCCAAACCAGGAGGTCTGAGGAACATGAGAGAGGTGCCGTCTTTGGTGGGATGTGCTGCCTTATTGAGTACTGCCTTGCAAGTTTGGGGTTAACGAAAAGGACCAGAGTGATTTTTGTTTCTCACTTTGACAAACATACCTGTGTAAATGTGTCCGGTTGAGACACCTTGATTTGTCACTCTTGTCACAGATGACTCAATGTCGAATGGCCCTTCTAGTTGTAGCCTGATGGCCCTTGACTTTGGCCACTTTTCTATGCCTCAGTCCTTTCTTCCCTATAAAATCGGAGCCTGTGGCACACCTCTCGCTTCCCTCATGCGCTCTTTGTGAGGCTCCAGTGAAAACATGGGTGAGGAAATGCTCCACAACTTACCGAGGCTTGGAGCATGTAGACGATTATTTTCCTGTTGTTCCTCTTCAGATTTTATTGCCGTGTGTGTGTGTGTGTGTATGTGTGTATTTCACATGAAGGATGGTCACATCCTCTTGAAATTTCGTTTATTTTTCCAGTGACACTCAATCAGGACAGGGAAGAATGGATGGTCTGGTTTTGTTCTCTGAAGCTACTGTAAATCAGCTCCCTCTTGTACATGGAAGCACTTAGCAGTTGGAGGCAGGCTACCATGTCACCATGAATTCATCTTTTTCTAAGTGAGACATCACCAGCCCCTTCAACCACTTTATTTATTTTAAGGTAGGGAAAACAATATCTATACATGCACACATCCATGCTTTGAAGCAGACAGACGCCCCCCCACGCCCCTCTCAGGGACGTGGTTTCCCTGGACCCACTCAGTGCTGTGTGCTCTCTCTGAGCCTCAGGACCCTCCACTGGGCAGTGGCATCCAAGTTCACGTGAGACTCAAGGGGATGGCGTCATGGGAATTTGGCCGGTCCCGGCTCTTTCTAGGCGGCCATTGCCTTCAGCAATTCATGGGGTTCATTTACCAGAGCAGTAGGCAGAGTTCTTCAGCCAACTCTGCCTTCCTCGGACCTCTCTGCCTCCCGGAAACTGCAGTTTCTTACCTGGTTTTGCTAATAGAGAGCAGTTCAGTGAGCACTTACTACGTGCTGTGCAGCGTTTCTGCCGCTCTTTTTGCTTTAACTAAACTTGTGCATCATTCTGGGCGATACTTACCCTAAACCCTTCGCATAAGCGGGAAACCACTTACAAGGCCCTGGCCTCAACGTCTGCAGACAGAACACGGGGCTTCTGTGCTGTGCTCGGGGATCGGCACCTGTCGCCTACCAAGGGCCAGCGAGTAAACAGCTCAGACTGGGTAGATCATAGAATTTCTGTCATGGCGACTCAAGGCTGCCGTGTAGTATTAAGCAGCCATCGACAACATGTCAACAAATGAATGTGGCTCTGAACCAATAAAACTCTATTTACAAAAATAGGCTGGCCAGAGTTGGCCCACCAACCACAGTTGGTCAGCCACCCCACCCCCCACCCCTTGCCTTCCCCACTGCCCTGCAGTGTCCTCTCTTCTTCCCCCTGTTCCTTTCTTTTAAGTCACTTCACTGGTCAGTTGATTCTGAGCCTTTCCTTTGTAGCTTTTCTTAGCGCCAGATACACAAGCGTGAAGCTATTTTTACAGCTCTTCTGATTTACCTGATAGATTGCAAGTGTTTTTCCTGTACTGGGCGGCATGTCGGACTCATTTATAAGCCTGATGCACCGGAGACGGTCACAGCGTTAGGATGGCACGTTTGTGCAGTGACATATGAGGCACAGCAAGTCCAAGTAATTCACAGAGTCTGGCTTGGCAGGTTCAAGGCAAAGACTACTTCTCCCCCGAGAACCATGCTCACAGTCAGTCTAGAAACGAGACGGCGCAGGTCTGAGAACTTTCCCAGACTTGCCCATCGGTGCAGTCTCTCCTCTGCAAAGCACCAGGCAGAAACGGAGCCTCGCTGCGGAGATCCGCTCTACTAGGTCTGAAGGGAAGAGGAAGCCTCCGCCAACCTCCTCTACCCACACGGAAGGAAGCACATTTGAACAATACCTGAAACATCCGTTCAAGGAACGACAGAGATTCCCTGGCTCGAGGAGGGCCACTGTGTAGTGTCCAATTGTGACTGCTTCTGCCTAGTCAAGTGGGACTGCAGGACCCTTTGGAACCCAGAATGCAAGGCAGCACAAGTGCCCCTTTGACCAGCCCAGGGAGAAGTCTCAGCACCTGGTGGATGGGCAGTAGGCTACCGCGTGGTTTGTCGGTGTCGGGGCTGCCAACAGAAGCATGATGCACACACAGACACAGGCCAGAGCAACACTTTGCTCACCTAGAAGAGACGGAAAAGTCAGCCTCCACAGTGGGTGTGTTGGTCCCGTGTGGCCAGCAGGCCACTCTCCAGAGCTGCTGATGCACAGAGGCAGCTACTGCGTCACCACCAAGCCCTCTTCAGCCAAGTCAAGTATGACCAGCATGACCTCCTGTGCTGCGGGAGGAGGGCCTGCCGACCACGGGTGTCTGGTGCCCGCGACTGCAGCTGACCGTGTGCTCAGTGTGACAAGTGTTGTCTCAGCCACAGCCTGGTACAAGTCTCACTTTGCTGGGTGACTGACCCCTTCCAAGCCATCAGACCCGGGGGGTGGGATACTTGCCACCAGAGACTGGGACTTCTCCCCTGCGGTGGTGACAGGTGTTACGTGCTCACCAGAAACAATCAACGGCTCCATAAGGTAATCATGGAACCCCGGTGGCAGAGCAGGTTACAGGTTGGGCAGCTAAATGCAAGCTCAGCAGTTTGAAACCACCAGTCGCTCCTCGGGAAAAGGATGGGGCTTTCTACTCCAGTAAGGGTTGTAGTCTCAGAAACTCATGGGGGCAGTTCTACCCTGTCCTGTAGGATCACTAGGAGTCAGTCAGCATCGACTGGATGACAGTGAGTGAGTGAGTGAGTGAGTGAGTGCAGGTAGACTTTTGCTTGTATCTCATGAGGTGGGCTAGAGGGGGCCCCGTCTGCCAGGGTTCCTCTGTCATTTGTCTCTTCCCATTCCATTTCCCTCACAGTGACTTTTCTACGTCTTAAAGGAGAACGTGGGCTTGGTGCACAGCGAATGCTCAATAAGGCTTAGTTCACCACCCCTCTGTCGACTCCCTTCCCTCCCTCCTTCTTCTCGCCCTCTCCTTCGCTTCCTCTTGTAACAAACTCCCAGATACCAGCCATGGGTGATTAGTTACCGTGGGGCTCTCATTCTGAGCCAGCAGGGAGCAGGGAAAAGTTCTCCCCCACCTCCTCGCTCTGCCCAGAAAACCCCACTGGGAATCTGCCTGGGCGCTGTGCGCATCCGCATCCACCGTCAAGTCCCACAAGCCCGTTCGCTGCAGGCAGTCACGCCTGTGGCCCTTTCTGTTCACATAGATGTCACTTGGGCAGTGGCTTGAGGAGCCCATTGGGAGAGAGGAGGGCTGGGTGTGGTTGGAGCAGAAGAGACAGAAAGGAGGAAATCACTCATACCTGTAGGAGCTGGGGGACTGTGGCCCCAGACAGTGATTGGAGCCTTATGGTCATGCTGTGCCTGGAGAATTTAGCTGCAGCCAAAGGCCTGCTGGCGGTCAGGGTCACCTCTGCCTGGGGAGGCTGGATGCATGCCGCTCCTCCCTGCCCTTGGGCGTTCTCTGGTCCTCACAACCCGAGTCCCTACAGGGAACAGGATTCCCTCATGCAGGAGTGGGGAAGAGGCGAAGAAATTGGCGTGTGCTGTAGAATTCAGCAAAAGCTAACTGATTCACCGGACTCTTCGTCTGTAGCATGTACTTTTCCCAGACCCGTACATGCCGGTGGTGTAGTGGGTACGTGTTGGGTGCTAACCTTAAGACCAGTGGTTTGAAACCACTCACCAGCTCCGAGGGACAGAGAGGAGGCCTTTTCATCCTGTGAAGTGTCAGAGTCGTGGAAACCCACGGGGGCAGTTCCACCCTGTCCTATAATAGGGTGGACAGGAGTCAGATCTGACTGCATGGCCTTGAGTGTGGATGGTTCTTTAGTCCTGTGAAGCAGCTATGACTGTCAGGTCTGAAGAGTGTGGGGCATAGAGGCCCTAGAGGAGGGGCTCTGCGGTCTCCTTGTGTCCCCGTGGCACCCAGTGCAGGGCCAGGCACTACCTCTGCCCCACGAGGCTGGTTGAACTGTACTGAGCCACCGGGCGATTGGGGAAGGGATACCACCCTGAATGGGTTGCTTCTGTCCAGAGGAGCCTCGGGAGGAAGACCTGGTGATCTACCTCTAGGAAAACCAGCTGCTAGAAACGCTCTGGTTTTCTGCCGTGACCCACATGCCATGTCCGTGAGCCTGTTGACTTGACTGCAGCTGATTATTGCCCTTGGCCTTAAACAGGGGTGCCCTGGGAGAAACAGGCTTGGGATGGGAGGGTGATTTGTCTGGTTGTTTTGTTTACCCCACAAGTATTTACAGAGCACCTTCTGTATGCCTGGCACTGTCTGAGGGCCCCTGTGCACACTGATCAAACCAGATAAAAAGGTCTCCCCTCGCGAAGCTTACATACTGGGGCACGACAGATAGTGAAAAGCAAAAACAAAAAAGAAATGCCTAACTGATAGTGTCGAGAGAAGGTGATCAGTGATCCGGGGAAAGCAGGGGGAGGCACAAGGAGATGGGGAGGAATCGAGACTGAGAATGAAAACAGGGTGCTGTTAACATGCACTTAAGGAGGTGACGGGGCAAGCCTTTCAGATGTTTACGGGAAGAGCATGATAGGCAGAGTGAATAGCAAGTGCAAAGGTCCTGAGGTCGGGGCCTGCCTGCTGTGTGGTGGGGAGATATGGGCAAGGAGGTTACGTGCGTTTGAACCAAGTAGTAGAAACAAAATGAGGTCTAGTAAATGTGTGTGTGTGTGTGTGTGTGTGTGGAGGTGCAGTATGGATTATGTAGAATGTTATAGAACAATACAAAGGTTGCAGCTATATTCTAAATCATTTGGAGGCCACTGGGGAGTTCTGAGCAGGGATGTGACCGGATTGATTATTGTTTTAATAGGGTCACTCTTACTGCTGGCTTGAGAACACGTGGAAGGAGTGTGTGGCGGGTGAGAAGGGCAGAGGTGAAAGTGAGAATGCTAAGGCGGTATTCCAGGGAGAGGCGGGGGTGGCAGGAACTGAAGGGTCAGCTGAAGAAATGGGCTTGGGATGCCTGGGTGGGCAAGAGATGTACCCTATCACTGGTCAACCAGGAGGTCAGATACGATTTGTGTCAGTTGATTGAAGAAAGGAAAACATAGGGATTCTGGGAGCTTTGCCGTAGCGTGCACTGGAGAGGCAGTGCAGTTCAAAGGACCTGGGGTGGATGTGCATTTAGCTGTACAACTTGTCTGCTGTCCCTCACCAGCCTGGGAGCTCCCTGAGCACAGAGGCCCCATCTCTTTAGTCCCAGTGCCCAGCCCAGGGCCCAGGACGGAGTCAATGATAGAGGAACGAGCTTGCCTCGCCCCCGGACTGACGTTCTGTATCCAGACGTGAGACCTGGTATTGCAGTCAGTTCGGTTGCAGGGGTTCTACTCCCAGACCCACCATGTATCTGTGACGCTAGACCTTATTTCCCCATCTGCCCAAGGAAGGTTCCACACTGTATTCAGAAACGTTAATATCCCCCACCCTGGCTGTATCTTCCCCGACCACTTGAAACGATCCCACAAACTTCTTGTCCCCTCTTCTGAAACCCAGGGCTCTGTCATGGCCAAGGGAGGGCACACGGTGTACAGCAGCCAAACCTCTTGACCCAATAGGAAACAGGCAGGTGCGCCCCACACAAAGGAAGTGGCCAAGCACACTGCTTTGCTGTGCCCCAGTTGCCATTTGGAGCAGGGCACCCCTGGTTGCTGTGTGAAGTGTGGGCTGCCCTTGTTTTCACTAGCCAGGACTTTGGACCGGTTGGAAAGATCTCGTTGATTTAGTTATATATCCTGGGCCTTCCCTGCTGGGGTGTAAGAACTGTGATGGCCAAATTCTGTGGTGCTGATGCTTCATGACCCGGTATCGGTACAAGTGAAGGGAATGGTGTCTGGTCCTGCCCCACACATTACTCGTTGGGGCCTTCACTGTGCCGCTTGATGTCTTGGAGGTCCTTCCTCACCATTGCTGACTCCTTCCTTTACCAAGCACGGTGTCCTTCTGTAGGGACGTGCCCTTCCTCATAACCCGTCCATCCTCACTTCTAAGGAGCACTACGATTGTACTTCTGTCAAGATAGATTCGCTCATTTTCCTGGCAGCCCACCGCACTGTCATGCTTCTTGCTAGCACCATAATCCTAACACGCAGGGCCTTCTGTGGTCTTTTTTTAAAAAATCATTTTATTGGGGGCTCATACGGCTCTTATCACAATCCAGCCAGCCATCCATTATGTCAAGCACATTTGTACATTTGTTGCCATCATCATTCTCCAAAACATGTTCTTTCTACTTGAGCCCTTGGTATCAGCTCCTCATTTTTACCCCCACCCTCCCCCCTCACTTCCCTCCCTAATGACCCCTTGATAATTTATAAATTATTATTTTTTCATGTCTTATACTGACCAGTGTCTCCCTTTGCCCTCTTTCCTGTTGTCCATCCCCCAGGGAGGGAGTTATAAGTAGAGCCTTTTGACTGCTTCCGCCTTCCTCCCCTGCCTTCCCCTTCCCCTCCTGGTATCTCTACTCTCAATATTGGTCCTGAGGGGTTTAGCTGTCCTGGATTCCCTGTGTTTCAAGCTCTTATCTGTCCCCGTGTACATGCTCTGGTCTGGCTGGATCTTAGTCATTGTCTCGTTTTCACGTGCACACCAAGTTATTGAAAATACTCTGGTTTGAATCAGGCACATCTTATCCTGCAAGGTGACGCTTTGACGCTAAAGTTATAGCAGTCTTGTGCAGCAGATTTACCCGACACAATATGTGGTTGGATTTCTTGACTGCTGCTTCCATGGTCTTTGAAGGAGATCCAAGTAGAATGAAACCCTTACCAATTCTAGGTCTACTGATTGCTAAATCCCAGAAACCTGGGAACTGGGCTTGGGCCATTCCAAGTTATACCTACGAACACATTTATGAGTGAATGAATGAATGTGAGATTCCACGGAACCATCTTTGTCAGCATGCGCTGGCCCATTAGGACAATGGCCATGAAAAGCACTTGCCTGTTGTTACACGGCTCCTTCGCACTACAGCACGGTTCTGACCCGCTACAGCATTTTTCATGGCAAATATGAGAGGCATTTTTTTCCTGTTCCCAATTTGGATTTCTTCAAAGACAGGAATTCAGAATCAACCTAAATTAAGAGAATTTCCAGGTGCAGAATTCAGTGATGGATCCACATCTCCTAGCAACCTCACGCGGGAGCCTTTCTCCATAAGAGGGAGGTGGGAATTTCAAGTGCATGTGCCAAGTAAGCGGCAGGAAAGAGCGCAGGGCTGAGGCAGGTGGAAGGAGGGAGGATGAGATTCCCCCCAAATGGTGAAGCGGGAGCTGACCTGGAGCAGGAGTCCAGAGATCCCGGGCACATGCCTCCTCTCTGAACCTCCCTGCCTCCACCAACGAGAGAGGAGCTTCCTTTGGCTGCTGGTACAGATTGCACGGTCTTAGTGCCTTCAAACACAACGACGTTATTGTGGTTCTGAAGGCTAGAAGTTCGAAATGCTGAGAAACATGGTAAGTGGCAGAGCGGTGCACCTTCAGGAGAGAATCTTTACATTACCTTCCTCAGCTTCTGGAGCCTACCTACATTCCTTGGCTCCTGGCCTCTTCCTCTTCAAAGCACTTCATTTCGACCTCTGCTTCTGTTATAACAGCTTCTCCTCCCTGTGATCCTCCTGTCCCCCTTTTATAGAGACGCTTGCCATTACACGAGGTTCACCTAGAGACCTCGGAATTCTCGTCACATGTCCAGAGCCTAAAGTAGTCACACCTGCAAACCCCCTCTTACTATTTGAAAATTAGAACTCCACAGGTTCCGGGATTGTGACAGGGACCTCTTGGGAGGCTATTCTTCCGTTCACCACCAGAGGCGGTAATCAGAAGCTTGCCTCGGGCTCTGTCCTGTGCTGTGCGCTCTGCGGGGCGCTTTGAAGAGAGTAACTGCCTCCAGCAAGCACGTAAGTGCCACGTCTTGTGCTATCCATTTTGTAGGCTCGATTTCATTGACTCCTCGCTTCAACTTTGGGAAGTAGGGATGGTGGTTATCCTGGTTTCCCTGCTGGGGAAACTAAAGCCTACTGAAGGTCAGTTCCTAAGGCCATGTACCCAGCAAATGGTGGAACCAAAATTCGACATCTGGCTGGCCTGTTATCAAAACCCACTGCCTTAGCTGCCCCCCACCCCACCCCATTCCAACTCTTACGTGACTTTGTGCTTAACCGTAGAGAAAGTGGTTTGGATTGGGCTTGGGGGCGTTCCTGGAGGCAACTAGTGTTTTAGTTTACCATGTTACAGCAGTCTTGTGCAGATTTACCCGACACAATATGTGGTTGGATTTCTTGACTGCTGCTTCCATGGTCTTTGAAGGAGATCCAAGTAGAATGAAACCCTTACCAATTCTAGGTCTACTGATTGCTAAATCCCAGAAACCTGGGAACTGGGCTTGGGCCATTCCAAGTTATACCTACGAACACATTTATGAGTTTACCATGTTTAGTTCACTGTATCCTTAGGACGTAGCATAGTGCTGAGACAGGGGAGCTGTCTCACAAATACTGGTTATATGAATGAACAAATGAATGAATGAATGAATGAACGAATGAATGGACTCTGTTAAAGACTGGTGATGGTGATGATGGTGGGAACAGCCAAATTCACAGAATGATCCAGGTACCTGGGAAGATGGGCACTCCTGGGCTCCCCAAAGGAAGCAGGAGGGGGGGGGTGGCAATAATTGGCAGCTGATAGGTGCCACATTCTGCTCAATGCTGCTTGTCTAGCATTGAATTTTGCCGCAAGCGTGACATTTCCGTGATAAGCTCCTCACGTCACATACAGGAAAACGGAGGCAGCCAGAGGGGGCAGTTTGCAGGCCACTCAATAAGCAGTGTGATGCCTGTGCGAGTGAAGTTCTTCTTTGAAGAGGTTCTGAGGCCAGGCCCCCTTATGAATCCTCCAACAAGAACCAGAACCCTGGCCCTGAAGTCCGGCTCCTTCATTGTCATTGGCTTCCTCCTGGGGAAGAAATGAGCCCTCAAATGCCCTGCACATATGTATAAAACCACAAACCAAACTCTCTGCCAGCCGGTTGATGCCAACGCATAGCGGCCCAATGGGGCAGGATAGAGCTGCTTCTGTAGGAAGAACTGCCTCTTTTTTCTCCCCAGAGCACCTAGGGGTCTCCACTGACCTTGTGGTCAGCCACCCAAGTGTGAGACAATTATTATGTCACCAGGGCTCTGAGCATATGTTAAGGGACTCCTGAACTGGGTGATCATAACGTAATTGGAAAACCATAAAGGATTTGTATGGAGAGGCTCCAGAGTCTCCATCTAGGACAAGCCCAGGGGAGAAGTCCGGTCAGAGGGCACAAGGTCATGTCTGGAAGCTTCACATGCCTAACAGGCACGCTTTCCACACAGATGGTCTGTCAAATTGGAGGAGGTGGGGAGTGAGTAGGGGAGGAGGGGAGTGAGTAGGGGAGGAGGTGGGCAGTGAGTAGGGGAGGAGGGGAGTGAGTAGGGGAGGAGGGGAGTGAGTAGGGGAGGAGGTGGGGAGTGAGTAGGGGAGGAGGGGAGTGAGTAGGGGAGGAGGGGAGTGAGTAGGGGAGGAGTTGGGCAGTGAGTAGGGGAGGAGTTGGGCAGTGAGTAGGGGAGGAGGGGAGTGAGTAGGGGAGGAGGTGGGGAGTGAGTAGGGGAGGAGGGGAGTGAGTAGGGAAGGAGGGGAGTGAGTAGGGGAGGAGGGGAGTGAGTAGGGGAGGAGGAGGGGAGTGAGTAGGGGAGGAGGGGAGAGCCAATTTTATGTGGAAGTTAAAGCAACACTCCATCTCTATCAGGCTTCCATGGATCTTGGAGAACTCAGGGCAGCTTGTAAGCAAAACCCATCGCCGGGGAGGATCATATTGGGGGGAAGCAGAGTGAGGCTGAGATGGGGCAGGCAGCCCGCTGGGATGGAGGCCTTCATGAAGGTGTGTGGCTTGGTGGGAAAGGCAGAGCAGAGAAAGGACAGACTCCAGAGGAGGCGGAGGACAGCAACGCCCATAGGATTAAGGCCCAGGGGGAAGCTGAGATCACAGGACTCTCTTCATATTTCGACCAGCTCATGTAAACACTCTGGTTTGGAAACACTTTTACTGCTTTGTTTATGGGATCTCCACTCCAGCCCCCGGGGTTGTCTGAGGAGATGGCAGTACGCCCATTGTACGGAAGACCAAAGTGCGTGTCTGTTGTCAGTGGTTGAGCGGCTTTCCTGACAGAGCTCCTAGGAGACAGGCCGGGGAAGCAGAATCCTTTGGTCTTGGCTTGAGTTGTCCTTCTCCCCCCACTGACTGACCCAGTGGCTTTGGCGCTGGGAATTAGGACAGGGTGGCCATTTGGGGGGGTGGGTGCCATAGCAGGAACTGCAGCTGCTCCACAGGGTGCCCCTTCTCCCTCCCCAAACGCACCATGACTGCTGCGGCTGCTTCAGCTCCCGTGGTGGGCCAGCCACCATGCCCCTTAGCGCTTGGCATGGGTCCGTTTTAATTATCAAAAAACCTTGAAAGTAGGTATCGTTACCCTCCCGAGGCCCACAGAGAGCCCTGCCCAAAGGGTGGAGTCAACTGCCCAACTTGGAACAGAGCCACGTGTCTCAGCTACTTCCCCACCTGCTCCACAAATGCACGCGGTTTTCATCACGCCCCCGTGATGATGGCTGTAAGGACAGGGAATGTTCCCTTGGGAATTACAGCCGCTTGCATAATGCACTAAGCCCAGATGGACCTCGGGGTTTTATTGGTGAAGCTAACTCCTCTTTTAGTTTTCACACCATGCAGGTGGGATTCTTGGAGGGCAAGGTCCTCGGTCACTATTAATTCCACGCGCACCCCGGTCAAGTCACTTCAGTTGTGCCTTTCAAGTGGGAGGGGGCGGGGATCTGGATGTTCTTCCCAAACTGGACAGTGCACGCAGATCCCCTGGGTGGATATTGCTCTTGTGCACATTCTTATGTGATTTGTCCAGGGTCAGTCTAGGAGGAGCCCTGGCGGTCGAGTGGTTATGCATTGGGCTGCTAACTTCAATGCCAGGAGTTTGAAACCAGCAGCCTCTCCTTGGGAGAAAGACAGGGCTGTCTACTGTCTGGTATCAGAAACCCACAGGGGCAGTTCTGCTGTAGTCTATGAGGTCACTCTGAGTCAGCATCCATTTGATGGTCATCGTGCATTTGAGTGTGGTTTGGTAAGTGTCACGTGGTGTACCTGAGAGTTTGCATTTCCAACAAGCTCCCTGGAGACGCTGTGGCCCCTGGAGCACGCTTTAGAGCAGTTAAGGATCTCATCCCTAAGCTTCCTGACAGCCCAGTAAGTCCATTTGAAATACCTAGATGGTCCCCGTTAAAATACACTCAGACTGATGCTTATATCTTAAGATCAGGCTTCTTCATTGGAATAATAACGACAAGTCATAATTTATTAAGCACTTACTCTATTTGCAAGAAACCTCCAAACAACATGGGAAGTAGGTCTCAGTTGTGTCCTTTGAAATTCAGGGAGATAAGCACACGTGGGGCCCTGCTGGGCTCCTAACCACAAGGGCAGTCATTTCAAAGCATTAGCCACTGTGGGGGAAGATGAGACTTTCTCCTTTGGTGAAGAGTTACCATCTCAAATCCCCCAGGGGCAGCCCTCCCCTGTCCTGGAGGATTGTTGTGAGCTGGAAGTGACTCAGGGGTAGTGAGTTTGGATTTTGATTAAACTCACGTAGCTAAGAGGTAGTGAGATTAGAATTGGAACCAAGTGCTTCTCCACTCTGATGTGTGTGGTTTCCATATAGATTAGAATTATAATTTAAAGATACCGACTGATTGACAAACAACAACCACTCAATAGCCCAGGCCACTGTGTCTCATACCATGGGGATAACATAGGAGAAATGCACCTTGCAAATTGCCACTTCTTTGGTGACGCCAATTCTTCTTAATAGTCAAATGACAATGATATGAGCTATAACAACACTAAGACGGGGAAAAAAAATCCGAAACAAGGTAGGCATGTGGATCTGTATTTAAGTAAAACATACCGTTTGTAATAACGACATGTAAATTCAGCAGTAGGCAAACCTAAGAACAATGAATATCTATTGAGAAAAAAGCCCATGGCGTTTGAGAAGAATGAAACAGAGAAAAACACCCATGCTACTTGGCTTTTCTCCCTCCCCTTTGGGTGCAGAAAATAGAATTGAGACAACACCAAAGGGGGTGGGTAAAGAGTTGGAACAATGAATACACATTACCAGCATCAGCTGGGTCTCTTGTTAACATTAACCTGATGCATTGCGAGGGAGCTGCAGTTAGAACAGTAATTGCAGTAAATAGAATCCATTTGGAATCCTCAAGCAAATATGAGCAGGGAAGAAAGATGGGCGGAAAGAAATCCATTACCCTTTGGAAGTTGTGGAAGCTTCAGATGGCAGCGATTTCTGCTGTGAATCGCATCTAACTAAGCAACAGCAACTGGCATGAATCTCTCTCAAGTGCAAGTACAATGAGTCACTCAGCTGCCTCAGTGCCTACTGCTGCCACAACAAACGCCTCAGAGGAGTGACTTGAACAAACAGTAGGGAGCCTGGTAGCGCGGTGGTTAAGTACTTGACTGCTAACTGGAAGATTGGTGGTTCAAATCTACCAGCCACGCTGGAGGAGACAGATTTACAACCTCAGAAAGCTCGCTGGGGCCTTATTCCTGTCTCTGGTCTGGCCTACAGGCCTGCTATGAGTTAGAATCGATTGAACAGCAGTAGGATTGTTGTTGTTGTTGTTGGTAGGTGCCATCTCGTTGGTTCTGACTCACAGTGACCCTGGGTGCGACAGAAGGAAACACTGCCCGTGTCGGCAGCGTCCTCATGAGTGTTCTGTCTGGGCCTATTGTAGCCACTGTGTCAATGCATCTTGTTGAGGGTCTTTCTTCTTCTAATGCCCTCAACTAAACATGATGTCCCCCTCCAGGGACTGGTCTCTCCGGATAACATGTCCACAGTTCAGGAGACAAAGTCTCAACATCTGGCTTCTAAGGAACATTCTGGTTAGAAATACTTCTTCTAAGACAGGTTTATTGGTTCTTCTGGTGGTCCATGGTACTTGTAATTTTTGTCACCGGCACCATAATTCAAAGGCACCGATTCTTTCCCAGTCTTTCTCATTCTGTGTCCAACGTTTGCATGCAGATGAGGCCATTAGG
Organism: Tenrec ecaudatus; assembly: GCF_050624435.1. Classification (NCBI taxonomy): domain Eukaryota; kingdom Metazoa; phylum Chordata; class Mammalia; order Afrosoricida; family Tenrecidae; genus Tenrec; species Tenrec ecaudatus. The sequence continues at coordinate 76,149,160 of NC_134533.1, read as the reverse complement.
AATACCATGGCTTGGGTCAGGTGCACCTAGTCTGCTTGCTGCTCCCGTGAGCATTGATTGGGGACCCAAGCAAGACGAAATCCTTGACTACTTCATTGCTTTCTCTCTTTACCACGGTGTGACCTATTGCTCAACTCCAGAGGTGTTTGGTTTTCTTTACACTGAAGTGTAATCCATACGGAAGGCGACAATCCTTGATCGTCATCTTCAAGTGCTTCTAATGTTTCTTAACCAACATAAATTTATTTTCTTAGCCCTTAGGTGGCTAGATGCCTGAATTCAGGGCCCTGGCTTCTGGGGAATGCTTTCTTTGTAGATTCAGGAGGAAAGTTTGTTCTCGTCTCTTCTGAGTTTAACCTCCTGGGAAAATGTCAGGTGATTTTGCATCTGCCTGCCCCCACCACTATGGCCCAGCTTACTTCATTGACCATCTCTGCTATGTCTCCAAAGAGATGGACTTCAGGCACATGGACAGTAACCCTGCCCTGTCAACAGAACAAAGAGAGCCCCATCCCACAGAGCTTATGACGAGATCTTATGACGTACATATTTGGGGATGGAGGCGGGGACACAATCCACAACATTCTGCCTTTTAGCCCCACAATCCATGTCCTGCTCAGATATAAACCACATTATCTCAGCATATCACTCCCCAAACTTTAAATTCACGATGTGTCCCAAAGCTCATCTTTTAAATCATCGAGACCAGAGATGAGACAGACCTTAGGCTTAGGTAGATTCCATCCTAGTGTAAAACTTTTTCTCCATTTGTGAACCTATGAAATCTAGATTACAGGTGTAATCTAGACAAGTGTACAGGGACAAATATGCAAGGTAAATATTTCCATTACAAATGGGAGAAATTGGAGAGAAAGAAGGGACAATGGGCACCAAGTGACTCCAAACCTGGCGGAACAATTTGCATTAGCTCTCAAGTTTAAAAACCTATCTCTTTCCTGACACCAGTTAGGTCTTACGCTCTAGGCTCAGAGTGTTGGCCAGGCTTTCTGGACTCTCGGTCAAGTCCCCCTTACTGATCCACTGGGATGGCAGCCAATTCCCTTGGCTCTGGGTGGCCCCATTCTCCTAGTTAATCTGAGTGGCACCCACTACTCCACCCCTTTGACCTTTGTAGGCCCCATTCTTCTGCGCTGTGAGCAAGGCAGTGGAACGGCCTCAGCTCTGGGTCGTAGCTGCAGAATTTGGTCCAAATGGAATAGTAGCCCACACGCCGGAACCAAGTTGGCTCAGAGGTGGGGATTTGTTTTGTTTTGAGATCTAGGATACTGTATCTGTACCCTTTGGGATCCCTATCGTTATGACCCCAGGCTTTGAGACCAGAGAGGCATGGCCTCACTCACTGTTCCTCATGGTTCTTCTCCGACAGTGTCCTTGATCTCCAAGCTGCCCTCGGGATGTATTTGTATTTTTTCTTGGAGAAGAACAGATGCAGCTCCTTTGACTAGAGCAGAGGTTCACAACCTTCTTCATGCCGCGGCCCTGTAATATAGTTCCTCATGTGGTGGTGACCCCCAATGATGACATTATTTTCGTTGCTACTTCATCACTGTCATTTTGCTACTGTTATGAATCAGGCGACCCCTGTGAAAGGGTTGTTCAACCCCCAGAGGGGTCTCGACCTACAGGTTGAGAACCGCTGCTGTAGAATGGTAAGTGGCAGTTAAGTTCCGGCCCCTCCTTTCATGACTTCTCACTCTCTTTCGGTCTGTGCTGATGGGGTTGCTGCCGGAGTCTTGCTGAGATCCATGGGTCCCAGGTTGATCTCTTTAGAACAAAACTTGTGTAGGCCTTTCTTTGGTGAACCTTCTAGAACACATGGCTTGGTTTGTACAAAAGTATTTTCTAAATATATGTTTCTTTTTATTTTGCACAATTCATTGTAAAAACCCATTTCTTTTGGTTTTATTTTATATTGTTGGGGGCTCTTACAGCTTTATCACAATCCATACACATACCCATTGTGTCAAACACATCCCTACATATATTGTCATCATCTTTTCCAAAACATTTTCTTTCTACTTGAACCCCTGACATCAGCTCCTCATTTTCCTCCCTTCTTCCCTCATGCCCTGTTGATAATTTATAAATTCTTTTTATTTTTTATGTTTTACACCGACTGCTGTCTCATTTCACCCACTTTTCTGCTGTCTGTCACCCTGGGATGGGGGCCATATGTCGAGCATTGTGATCGGTTCCTCCTTACTCTCCCCCCCTACCCTTACCCTCCTAGTATTGCTGCTCCCCTTATCGTCCTTGAGGGGTTTATCTGTCCTGGATTTTCCTGTGTTTAGAGCTCTTGTCTGTACCAGTGTACATGCTCTGGTCTAGTCAGATTGGTAAGATAGAATTGGTGTATTGGTAGTGGGGGGCAGGGAGCATTCAGGAGAAGCCATGCAGTCCCTTTAAAATCTTGCTTAGAAATCTCCTGAGGCAAGTAGTGAAGATCATTATGGACTAGGTCTACCTTTCAACAAACATTTGAAAATATTCATACACGTTCTTTGCCACTGCATAAGAGCATCACTCTTTAGCCATTGTACAGTCATACAATGACATGTTCCTAATTTTCTCTTAAGGCTTTACCCCAAACTCCCTTCACATCCAGATTTCTTTTCCCTGGTGCCAAATGTACAGTGGAACCCCGATTCTCAGCCACCTCAGTACTCAACATAATCAGATTTTAAGGCGAAATATCGAGAAAAGTTTGCATCGGAGCACAAGCAAAGCATTGGAATCCAACCCACACAGGTGATTTTTGTGAACGAAAATAGTTCTAGTTTGGGTCACTCAGCGTTAGGTGGCGTCGTGAGTACGCATTTTGTAAACCTTTTGCGGCTGAGTTCCAAGCGTTTTTGCTGTACTTTTCTTAGTTTTAGTGGCTTGTTATACTGTTTTTAGATGTTAAAAAATGGATCCTAAGAAAGAGGTTTTTGAAAAGAGTCATCACGATAAGTAACGGGTTAACCATGTTATCAATATTGTTGATGATCATTTAGTAAACCCTCTTAGAAAACAGCTAAGGACACGCCAACAGTAGACCACATTAGCCGTTGTTGGTTTTTTTTAAGAGAAAAAAGGCACAGAAGGGAAAAAAAACTCCCGAAAAGCAGCTACCAGTTGATTTTATGGCAGGGGATTCCCCTTCAAAACACTGACTTTCTATATATACCGCCTCTCCACATCCGTTTCCACAGATCCAGATCCTCATCCATCTGAAGGTATGGGCCATACTGTAGTAGTTAAACACTTTCTTAATATTGGGTTTCTAGTTTAAATTTATATTATTTAACTCTGAACTTATTTACTTTGAAATTTGTGTAACGTTTTGTATAAAAAGGCAAGGCTAGGGTAAAACTTGGTGGTTGAGAATGGATTCGTCCATTTTCAGTTATTTCTTATGGAAAAAATGATTCCATCTCGACGTTCCTTGTAGAATGGATTAGCTTTGAAGTCCGGAGTTCTACTGTATTGTAGTGTATTCTCTAGACCTCTTTGTGAGTCTAACGACCCTTTCACAGGGGTTGACTGATTCACAGCAGTAGTAAAATGACAGTGATGTAGTAGCAATGAAAATAATGTTATGGTTGGGGGGGGGTCCCCACAACATGAGGAGCTGTATGAAAGGGTCATGGCATTAGGAGGGTTGAGAACCCCTGCTCTGGACAATACAGACTTTCTCTTGATCTCTTGTCACTTTCTTTTGAGGCCTTACCAGAATGACTTTTGGCTTCATAATTCTACCAATGGTCTCTCCAAGGCAACACAGGTGTCCACTTTTAGGCATTTTTAACATTCACCCGGCCTCCATTCATTATCTGATCCCAAAACGTTCACAGGTGGGCATTTATTAGAGGATTAGTCCTAAACCTAGTACCAAATTCTGCCTGATTTAGTGGTACGATAACAGGGCTCGCACAATTGGTGACTTAACCAAACAGGATCCTGGCTCCAAGGAAAGGCATTCTCTCTGGTCGATGGAGGAAGGTCCTTGTTTCTTTTGTGCTTCTGCTTCTGGGAGAGTTTTGTCTGGCCTTCCCATATCTTTTCCCCTCTGTCTGCTTCTCAGTTTGCTTGCTGAATCATTTAATGTCTCTGGAGATTGACTGAAGACATACCTTGCAGTAATCTTGCATCATGAACATAACAAAGACAGCTCATTCCTAAATTGGATTATGGCCATAACCAAAGAGATTAGAATTATGATACATATTTTGGTAGGGTACCATTTTATTTATAGTATTAACCATTTCAATCACGTAGTTTCCTGAAATTTTTGTCTTGTTCATTTGGGTGTAAAATTTACATCCTATTGAGACAGTTACCTGGCCACTTTTTGACCTTGGACTGTTTCTTTTAGGTAAAATGAAAAGGTGATGGTGGCAGGGGAGGGAGAAAAGGATGCGGAGCCTCTGAAGAAGTGGTCTGTGCTCTGCTCTAGAGTGTTGATGGAAAAGATCCTTTCAAGCTCTCCGGAGCCAGTCGGCTGTCAGGTTCTCTCTGTGAGTATCTGTCTAACTGTAGACAGAGAGGAAAGCTCGGTGTGTCCAAGCACCTCAGCAAAACAGGTCTTCTAGATCGTGCTCTTTCTCAACTCTTGGCTCTACCTCCAGCCCCTCCCTCTCGGCCCGTTTATCCCTCATCAGATTGTCTTCTCTGGCTCTCTGACCTCACAGTAGTGGAGGAAGAGACGTGTCTTCCCCAAGCTCCAGGTTCCCCGAATCTCTTCCACATGCTGACTAATTGTTCTGACAAGTGGGAGACTCCCACAGCACAGGGAGAAAGATGAGGCTTTCTCTTCCCCTAAAGATTGGCCGACTCGGAAAGTCACGGGTGCAGATTTATTCCTTGTACAGGGTGGCTTTGCATCAGTGTGGGCTGCAGGGCGGTGAGATCTCTGAAGCTGTGGCCGGGACAACGCCCAGAGATGCAGTCCTTCTTCCGCGACCCTTTTCTTGTTATTGTATTGCATCGGGTCGACGAGGACGGCGGAGTGAAATAGTTTTCCACTTAAAAAATGTATACACATTTTCGTCATGACCTTGGTGGAAATCCCTCCATGGGACAGTGCTGTCGCCTCTTCCTCCCCAGTCCCCCATGTCCATTCGTCCTTCGTTCCTGCCCCTTCTTGCCTTCTGAGCCCTGTCTGTGGGCATATCCCTATGTGGGTTTTCCCATGGCAATTGTCACTTGTGGCCGGCCACCCTGGTCACCGAGAAGTCTTGTTCATTGTTTGACTGAAAGATAATCTGAGGGGGCCAATTCCTTTCCGGTCTTGAAGGATGTCTAAGGGCCAACGTCTCCGAGGCGCCACCAGTCCCTATCAGATCAGTAAATCTGGTCTTTCAGATTTTTAATTTTTTATACTCTTTTTTTCCTTTTTTGTTGCCCACTGTGATCCTGATCGGTCAATAGTGGTAGTGCCTGGGCACCACCTAGTTCTTCTGGTACTAGGTCACATGCTCCATTAGTCCTCTGGACTAATAGTTTTTCTGGAGTCTTTGATTTTCTTCACTCTATAATGTCCGAGGTGAAGAGAGAGACCAGTTGTGGTGTCTTAGATAGCTGCCCACAAGCTTTCAAGACCCTAGTCACTACTTACCACAGTAGCATATGGAACACCATCTGTGTGGACTATGTTATGCTAAGTGACCTAGATGCCCCTCCCTCGATGGTCCTAAGTCCCCGAGCCCAGTGACTCGTTCATTCAAGGTGCTTGGTCATGGTTCAGATGTTCTCAGAATTTTGTTCCCTGAATGCTCTACAACATCATTGGGTGTTTTTTTTTTCCCAGCGTATTCACATTGATCCAAACATCCTCTGCCAGGGCTATCCACACTTACGGACGGACTCCCCGTCATCTTCCTAATTAGGTTCAGCTTGCATGCCCACCTATGTATCTGCCCTTAGGTATTATTAAATACTCTTGCAGGGTGGTGCCGATTATTTATGAAATGCACACCACGTGTCAGGCTTTATCTCGTGTACTTTGGACATGCTGTTCGATGGGACCAGACCCCAGGGAAGGACATCGTGCTTGGTCAAGTAGAAGATCAGTTAAAATGAAAAGAAGACCCTCAACGAGAGGGATTGACACAATTGCAGCAACGATGGACTCAAACACAGTAAGATTTGTGAGGCTGCCGCAGAGCGTATTTTGTTCTGTCGTTCACAGGATCGCTGTGAGCTAGAACTGACTCTGTAGCGATGAACATCCTCATCAGTGAGCCAGGCACTTTGTGGGTGCTGGGAGCATGTGGAACGTGTATCCTCATTTGAGGGCAGAATGCCCTGAGGATGGGTGATTGGCTTAAACAGGAAGGAAATTATTGACACCCAACCAGGATTCACACTGACAGCAGCAGCATGCGGGTTAAAACTGCTGGGCAGTGTCTGGGTGTGCAGACCGTGCACGTGTTCCCTGTGTCATCTGAGGGGAGTCCATGAAGTCCTCCCAGCTCACCCTCAGCTTCCCCAGAACAGACCCCAGAGGGCTGACCCACCTCTTCTTGTTGATTGGGTGCCAGGACAAGAGCTAATTAGCATAGGTCATGAATGCATTAGTCTTTCAGAGAGTGTGGAGAAGAGGGACAGTGGAAATGAGCAATAATACCCTGGTAGTGGACCATTTTTCCTTTCTTTCACACGGAGCTGCTCGATCCCCGCTTCCCACCAAGTAAGCATTAGTGTCGGGTCCTTTGTGGAGACAGGAGAAGCAAAGGCATTTTTTATCAAGTATCAGCAGAACATTAAAGAAACACCCTATTTGCCACTTGCTTAAGTTGACCCGACTTCTTCATCCTTGCCACCCTGAGCAGACAGTATTATCATGAGCCCCATCGTATGACTCTAGAGTCGGCTGGCCTGGGTTTGCAAGCCAGGGCTAGCATGTGCCCACATGGAAACCTCAGGCTGAGTCGCTTCATCTCCAGGAGAACCCAACGCCAAGCTCACTGCCATGGAGTTGATGCCAACGCTTGGCGACCCTATGGGACAGGAGAGAACTGCCCCTGTGTATTTCCAAGACTGTGCCTCTTTGCAGATGTTGAAAGCCCAGCTCTCTCCCTTGGAGCAGCTGGTGGTTTGGACCTGCTGTCCCAGCGCTTCCCAACCCAACACGGAACCACTCTGCCACCAAGGCTGCCTTAGGGTGGGCACAGCAAGTGTTAAATAAATGCTATTTCATCGTCCTTTCTCCTTGGTTGCCAACTGTTTATGCTAGGCCTGGTCGGGGGATACTGCGGTGATGCTTGGGTTGCATGGGCATTGCCCAGGCCTCCAGAGCCCCACTCTCCCCAGCCTCTTCCATCACGTTCTGGGGTGCCTCAGAGCAGAGCTGCCTAACCTTCCAGACTCCCTCTGACTGGCACAGGGAAATGAGGTTTGGAATCCTATCCTCAAACAACTGTACAAATACCCCCAAAGGCCCAGTTCAGGCCAAGGACAGGAAGTGAAGTATCAGGTTCAGGCAAACGCTGCCAGGCGAGAGGCGCAGGCGCAGAGGGGGCGGACCATTGAAACAGCCTCGAGACAGGCTTAAAGGTAATTAACCACACTAGGATCCAGATGACTCAAAGCTGCCATGCTGGCCTTGGATCAAAGCCACAAGCTGTGGTCCTCGACCTTGCTCCTTATACATTAGACTCATCTGGGGCACATTGGCCGGGTTTGAAAAACGCCCCAAGTGATTCTTCTCTGAAGCAAGGTTGAAAACTTCAGGGCTAGACAGTGGCTGGGAGTCCCTTGAACCTTTAGCTGCTAGTCTTCTGGGAGAATGTGAGAGGCTTCCTGATAGAGGCTAGAAGAACTCTATGTGCCAGATACCCTGGTCTCCAGGTCCCAGGCCTGGGGTAAAGTCCTGGGGCTTTCACCCCTAACCCCAGCTCTTACATTCTCAGAGCCCCCTCCTCCCCTTTCCAGTGGGGGGTCTCTTTCAAAATGACACCCATCTTTGAAAGTCACTGGCTGCCCCTTGAGGCCAGCCCAAGATGACCTCGGTCCCATTCTGCTGGCTCCAACTTAGAAGCTCCCCTAGCCCTCCGTTGTGTGGTATCTAACTAACAGTGTATCAGTATCTGCATGTGGGGCCTCGGTTGCCTTATCTGTAGCTGAGGAGCGACATCCCCATCCCAGCATGCTGTGCAGCCATGCTGCAAAACGCATAGGGCAAGAGCTCTGTTCTCCTGCATCTAATGCTTCTCTCTTCACATTCTCTTTCAACCACTGCTCCAAGTCATTGCATGTGGCTAGAGGCTCGAGGGTCCTTGAGAACACTGTCTTCTACATCTTGCACAAAGCAGGGTTTACCGGATGAAAACAACTCTTTGGGTCGAATCAGGAAAGTCCCAATTCAGCTATTTACACATCCCACGATTGTTGGAAGCTCGGCTAAACCGAGCCCTGGCCAGCCACCGGGCACCCAGAGGCAATGCAGCATCCCCGCTTCTGATGGGCGAGACCTCGCTGAAACCTGCGATTCTCGAACCGCGCCGTGCCCCAGCTTCACCTTCCAGCTCTGTCCCGTTGTTGCTCTGCGTAGCTTTCTTCCTGCAAACTGATGGATCTTGCTAAGCTTTGACTTTCCTCGTGGTAAGTGAGGGGGGGGACATATGTTCTCGTGCTTTGGACCTGTGGTCTGGAGAGATCTGGTAAAAGGACACCATCTCGTTAACATAGCAGGGTGGCGCCCAAGAGGAAGGCCTTCGATGAGAGGGATCGTACAGCGGCTGCGCTGATACGCTCAGACTTCAGAAGGGTTGTGTGGGTGACGGGCCAGGCAGTGTGCCCTTCTGTTGTACAGAGAGGAGTGGGAGCCAGAACCAACGCCGCGGCACCTAACAACCATAACTCCATTGGGAAATGGAAATGAGAGTGGTGCCTGCCCAGCAGGGTGGTTCTGAGGTGGGGAGGTGTGTGTGACAGAATAAGCCTGATACAAAGGAGCAGCACTTGATAAACATTAGCCATGAGGAGCTGCACTGGAGAGAGTTCTATGGGAGCTCCGAGACAAAAGATAAGCCCAGACCAGGAGTGCTAATCTCTTACAACCCACTGAGGGGCTTAGAGCAATACACATTGGCTATCTTCTGGTTCTGGGAGTCAGACATTCAAAACCAATCTCCCCGGGCCAAAGTCAAAGTGTTGTCAGGACCAGTTCCTTCTGGGGCCTATGAAGAGGTTAGAACTTGCTGCCTTTGCATCTGTATACCTTGGCTATAAGCCCTTCCTCACATCACCCCAACCTCTGGCTTTACATCTACTAATTCTTCTCCTGCCTCCTTAAGAAAGCCCCTTGTGATGACACTGGGCCCAGCTGGATAGTCCACTTCAATCTTCCCATCTAGAAAATGTTGGATCTGCAAAGTCGCTTTTTCCTTGTGAGGTAATTATGGTCCCAGGGCCCGGCCATGGGCATCTTTGGGAGGCAGGGGGGAAAGAGCCCAGCCCAGGGCAGGCAGTCAAGCATGGATGGCATCCTGAAGAGGCAGGTGCCAGCTGGATCTTGACCCTCGAGGAGGATGTGGCCTGACTGATGTACAGGACAGGGCTCTCCAAGGAGAGGCACATCTCCACTGAGGGCCTCGAATCGGGAAAGGAAAGGCTGCCTGCCAGGCTTGTGCCGAGGGGAGAAGTTCATGGTGGCAGGGGCAGGAGTATGGGGACGGAACACTAGGCAGGAAGGCCCTTTCTCTTGTGACCGCAGAAGGAAGCATGTCTGGTATGGTAGCAGCTGCTGGCCAGTCCCTCATGGGAATCTTGACATTCCACTCTGGGCCAGGCCAGCCAGCCTCAAGGGTATCTGGTTCCAGTTCAGTGGGGGTGTGTGTCTGGCCACTGGGAGCTGGTGGTCCCTGGGGCTGTCACATTTGTCCCCGTTTCATGGCCTGCCCCTGCCCCTCCAACCCTAAAGCCCTAGAAGAAACCCCTCCCCACTCACCAAACTCTCCCTGACCCCCCTCCCCACAAGCCACAGAACAGAAGATCAGCTCTGCTGATGGAGAACAAGCCCCGTTGGCTCCTTTATTGGAAGCCATTTTCCTCCTCAATATCTCTGGGAGAGGTGGACCGGCAAAACGACATTCCCACAGAAATAATTTTTCAATTTCTTATAATAGGACATAAAAGTCGGCCCAGGGAAATTGATTCCACTCGGAGCGCCTTTTGTAGGACACTTTATCTTCCATTGCGGCCTCTGTATTTCAGCAATTTCTAAAGCCCAAGGAAGTCTCCTTTCATATTTTTCGCCACCCTGGCAGAAGGCTTTTGTAGTTTCGTTGAATGGCTCTGCTGACCTGTCACTTCCTGCCGCCTGCTACTGCTGCCCAGGGCCCCTCCTCAGGCCCAGGGGCCCCCACCCTGCATGCCATGCCCACCAAAGGGTCAGTCTGCGCTGTACCCCAACACCAAGGAATGTATTACTCTCTCTTTCCTCCCCTGTTTTACGCCCCCCCTCACCCCGCTTTCTTTTTTACCCCTCTACCTTCCCTTAGCCCTCTTCGCTTAGGTTTCTATCATGTAGAAACCTGGGTGGCCTGCAGGTTAGTCAGTCTCTCTGAATCTCAGATAGAGATAAGATAGGTCCCACAGGAAGATTCTAGTCAGATATTCAATAAACCCCAGGCAGAGAGGAAGGGACCTTGGGGCTTATCCTTCTGCACCCAAAGCAAGCTCCCTGCCGTTGAGTCCATGCTGACCCAAGGCCACCCTATAGAGCAGAGAGAGTGAGTTTCTGAGGTGGCGACTCTTGACCAAAGTAGCAAACCCTATCTTTCTCCCATGGAGCAGCTGGTGGTTTCGAACTGCTGCCCTTGTGGTTGGTAGTGCAACTCACAACCACGACGCCACCAGGGTTCCTTATTCTGCCCCGGAGCCTAACCTTGGTCAGACTCACTTAGTGAAGGAGGTGGCAATGCTGTTCCCAAATGGTGAAGTTAATGAAATGTTTCAGAAGCATGACACTTGTCAGCTTACCAGGGCTTCTCTGACCTGTTGTGTTTGAGGCCCATGACGATGCAGCGATGGACAGAACTTGAGTGATTGATCCACTGGTATCCAGCTGCTATGTGGGCGCTGGAATCATGTGCCCATTGGCTCTAGGGTTCTTTCCTGTGCTGGGTCATAGACCTGGGTATGCATGGGCAGCCCTCTCCAAGTCTTCTCTTGGCCTTGGCCTCCTGCCCTCCCCTGTCTTAGAGACGTAGTCTGGGGAACGCAGTGAGTCCTTGATCTTCTCAACATGGCGGCGTGGGGTGCAGCTCTGAATCTGTATTGGGTAGAGATGTGAGGAAGAGATGCAAGCCAGATTCCATCATCTCCCCCAGATTCAGGACTTGGCCTGTAGCCCTCACATGAGCTAAATACAGTACCTGACTTCCCAAACATTAACCCAACTGCCACACTGGCTTGGAACCAGGCAGTGCATCTGAATCAGGCCTTCAGACTGGCCTGGGCTGGAGTCCCAGTTGAACCATGCAGGGGCAAGTCACTTCTTTGGAGCCCCCGTGGCCTCATCTTTAGGAGAGGAGTCATCATGTCTAGTTGAGAATAGCACCTACATGCACAGAGTTCAAATCAGGACATCGTACAGGTCCATTCTGGGCTGACCCCTGCTGAGTATTTGCATCTCCGTCCCCGGTAGCCTGGAGCTGAGCCTAGAGCTGAGCCAGGAGCATCAGGGGATATGGGTGAGCCGGTGACCCTGATCCAGTATCTCTGGGGTAGAATTGCAAGTCCCCCACAGGGTCCCCATTTACCCTGGGCTCAGCTGGGACTCTAACCCAGGTCTGACCCAAAACACCAGGTCATTTTGGTCTCAGGGATGTTAAGCAGCTGACTCAAGGTTGTCCAGCAGAGTTGTGATCATAGTACCACTGGGATTCTGGACTCCCTCGGCCTCGTCCCACGATGCTTTTTTCTTTTGATTCAGACACTCCCTAAGATTGTTTAGGCTGCTTCTGAGAGGTCCTGGGCTGGGAACCAAGGTCACGGAGCCGGAGTTAAAGTAAGCTTTCCGCTTGGGGAAGGGACAGCCTCTGAAGGTTGCTGATTGTTTTGATGGAGGGGAGAGGTGGCTGGGAGATGTGGTGGAGGAAGCCCCTGCATCTGCTGTCCGTGGTGGTGGTGGCAGGGGAGGGACACTCAGGGATCATCCCATCCTGAGGATTATATGATTCTCTGATGCTGCGTACTTCCCAGGGTTGACCGGAGTTTGAACCGAGGCTGATGGCAGCTGCTTTTTCACAAACAATTCCCAAGAGAGAGAGAAGTGAAAATGTGCCCCTCCAGACTCTGGAATCCCAAATGAAGCTGCACTTAAGGCTGTCTGTGGGTGAGGCTGTAAAAACCTGCCTGCGCATCTTCTCGTGGGCAGAAAGTCCTGGGCTGATTCAGCCATTCATTCAACACATATTTGGGGGCATCTATTCAGCAAGCGCTCTTCTAGGCTCAAAGGTGCAGCAATGAATCAGCTAACATGACCCCTTCCAACATTCATCCTCCAGTGGAAGAGACGGATGCCAAACAGACACTCATGGAGGACTGGCTCTCCGGCACCCTCTCTCGTACTCTCTGGGACCCAGCGGGTGATCCGTCCCAGCTTCTCTTAGGCTGAAGAGCAGGGAGGCACAGTGGCCAGGACACAGAGCTTGTGCTGGGCAGACCTGCCCTGGGGTGCAGACAGAACCTGACCTGGCTGGCTGGGTCTCAGGTTCTTCATCTGTGTCTTCCTGTCCTAAGGCTGCCATAGCAGCAACAACAACACACACAGACACACACACACACACACACATACACACACACACACTGGATCACTGAAGAACTGAACGGTATTATGCCATAGTTCTGGAGACTAGAGGTCAACATTCAGATTGCTAGCAAGACCATATACTCTGTCTGTGTGTCTGCAGAGGAAGAGCCTTGTCTCTTCCAGCATTTGATAGGCCTCCGGTATCTCGCAGTGTTGCTTGGCTTGTAGATGTGTCCTCGCTGTTTCCCGGGCTGCTCCACCCTTTCGTAAGACACCTCTCAGAAGGGATTCTGACCGACGCCACTCTTGTATGAATCCATCAACTAACAACAAGAGCAGACCCCATTTTCACCAAGGTCATCTCCATTGGTGCAAGGATTAGAACTTCAGCACATCTTTCAAAGTGGGGCAGGGCACATTCCTCAATCACTAGCAGTCTGCAGAGTGAGAGTAGCAGTACTTTTGGGGTTCTAGCCTGCTCAGGATTGTTGACTGATTGCAAGGAACAGAGGCTCACTCAAGGTAACTCTGGGGAAGAGAAATCTGCTCTAAGGGGCAGAGAATACAATGGCAAGACCCCCGGGGCAGCAGGACTTCACAGACACCAAGAGTGAGCATCTGTCAGGAGCCAAGGCACGGGTCTGCTCGCTCTCTCGCAGTGGCTCCGTTTCTCTCTGTCTCTCCGCTCCCTTGGCTTTTCCACAGGTCGTAATACCTCACAGCTGGGATGTGCACACGCCCCATCATGGCTACCTTGGTTTTATTAATATCCCGGCAACTCCTGACAGCTCCTTTCGTCTTCTCTCCCTCTGCTAACTGCCCGTCTCGGTTGTCCAACTTCAAATCTCTAAAAGAAGCGCCTGGCTGAGACAAACCAGGGGGTACTGGCCAGCTGAGGAACCCACCACTCCCTCCTTTCAGGGGAGGGACAGGTTCCCGGCCAGCCACCCCTGGGGTAATTAGCTGTGGCCATCGTTAGCATGGTCACATGATGTCCCCCAGGGCTGCTGCAGGTCACATGGAGCAAAGCCTGGTTGAGCTATGCAGGAGAGAGTTTCTCTTAGAAGGTGGTGGTGGTGGTGGTGGTATGCAGTGACCATACATCTGGTCCACATCTGCTCCTCCCCAGCTGCCCTCGCCAATTAAATGAGGTTAGGGAAAAACAACAAAGGTACCTAGCAGGATGATTCTCTGTTCTCGGCAAGGATTTATTGAATGGATGCTGTTTGCAGAGAGCCTTGGCAAATTGTAAACCGCGGTACAGATGTGAGGGGTGAGGAGGGCTGGGGAGCCAGCAGGGCTGGCTTTGGGCCAGCGACTTTAATCGGGGAACGATTAACTTGGGGACCTCCCAGTTCCCCCCAGCTATGGTGTTTCCCCGGGCCCAGGGAGGCCGTGCCTTGACTGCGGAGTTCTCCAAGTGGCTTCACGCTGTGTCTCTGAGCGGGGTGAGGGTTCAGCTTTGGAAATTGCAGTTTGTCTCATCCTGCTGGGCACGGCTGAGTAAGTACTGCCACACACACTGGCCAATCCCTGCAACTTGGGGCCTCCCGGGCAGCCAGCCAGCAGGAGTGGCAGGCACACTAGCAGGCTGCCTCTGCCTTCTAGGGGTTCTAGAGAGCGGGCGGGGGGGGGGTGCAGGGGGAGAGGGTAGGGGTGGAGGTGGAGAGAAATTGGCTGTGCTACATCCCTGTGGGCCCTGGAACTCTACACACGGCGGAGGAGGCACCGCAATCCCCATTTTACAGACAGAAGGCTTGGAGAGATCAGAAAATGTTCTCATGATGGCAGACACCAAACGAGAGCCCAGCCCCGGCTCTCTGGACGCCTCCGTGCGTTCCTGTAACAGTGGGCAAGTGGTGGGCCAGTCCGTTCTTCCTGGGCGCGCGCTGGCCGCCAAGTGGTGCTCACTGTGTATGCTCTTGAGAGCCTTTCTCTTTGTCGTCTTATCCCAAGGAAGGAAGTGAGCAAGAGGGCTCGTCTTCTTCACCACACAGATCCGAAGCTACAGCCCCGAGGAACGGAGGCAGCACACACAGCTAGTTAGAGTGAGTGCCGAGGTCTGGAACCTGATCCCTTGACGGCCAGTGTGGGGCTCTGTGGACCACCCCGTGCTTCCTCCTCTCCGTAGACGATTTCTCTCTGTGTTCTTGTTGTTGGATGCCACTGTACCTACGTTGACTCCCAGAGAGCGCACACCGAAGAGTGGAATATTCTCAGTGGATGTGAACTGCCAATGTTTGGTTGACAGCCAAACATGTAACTGCTACATCACCTGGTCTCCTCTCTTCCAGACAGGAGGGGGGAAAGCCAAATCTTAAAAGTTGCGTGTGTGTTTTCCTGTTAAACTCGGGGTTGGCTAACAGCATCACTAATAGGTTGGGTTTGTCAGACTTGGGTTCCAATCTGGGTCTTTCAGTTACCTGAAGTGTGATCTCTCAGAGCCCGAGGCACCTCATCAGTTAATGGCTGGGTGATAACCCCCATGGAAGCTTTCAGTACACTGTGCACTAAGAAGGCATCTCAGAGGCAGTAGTTACCAAGATGGCCCACTTGAGAGGAGAACAGCCATCATTCTCCCTGAAAGACTCAGCTTCTAACAATCTAATGATCTTACTTCCTCTTCCAGTCTCCTAGGCATCTCTCCCGTTCTTCAGATGGGTCACTCCAACCCCCGGGTTTCTATGGCTGAGAGGCTGGCAGGGGAGGGGACAGCAGGAGCTGGAGCTTCGCCCTTGTCTCTGGACAGAAGTCATTCCTGGGCTGTGTCTCCTCCAAGCTCCTGGTAGGCCAAGATGCACAAAGATCCTAAGTGAAATTTTGGGGTGGAGCCAACCCCACGGACTAATTACGGGCCTCCCTTATGGCGCCAGTACTGGCGGAGCGACTTCACGTTCAGATGCGCTCTGGGGTTCTCCGAGAAGCACCGGCAGGTCATCGATCTGAACTTCAAAGTTTGCCTTTCCACCTCACCTGAAGAAGGCATCCATGCCAGTGTTCTGTCGGCGCTGGTTTGGGCCGCAGAGAAGACATGACCCTTTCTTGTTTTGTGTCTGGGAAAAGCTCATCACACTGCCTAGGAGCAGCCTGGCTGTCTCCTAGCAACGGCGAGCACTGTCGTAGGATGGCATCTATTTTGAATCTTCCAAAAGTGACCCGGGGACTCTCTTGGAGTGTGAAAGCCATCGCCTTTTGATCATGTTGCCTTCCCCAGGCGCAGCGCCGGAATGCCTGGAACATTTCCGCAGAGGGAAGGACGGGTCCACAGACCCTAATGAACACGGCTCCTTCCCTTCGGTGCGCACACACCCCACCAGGGCCACTGGCTCGGGCATGAGAGCCGCCACGCGTGCTTTCTGGAGAGGAACAAGGCCTGGGAGGGTATCGCCGGGCACTGCTACCGCAGCAGCGATCTGGCGTGCAGCCCTCTGCTAAGGGTTATTGCTAAGGCAAGAACAACATGCAGCCTGGGGGTGACAGGAGTAGTTCTTTTAGTTCAGTTGTGAGTAGTTGAACCAGGCTTTGAATTAGGAATACATTTTTCAGGAAAGGCATTTGTTAGAGGGAACAGTATGATGCTTTGCTTCAAAGGTCTGGGCAAAATGGAGGGAAGTTGGTGACGTGAGCAGCTACTGCTAGACTGTTCCTTACTATGTTAAAGGGCGTTGTGATGTCACATGAGAAATTCAAGCTTACAGTTAAATGTCTCTTGATGACAAGATTTCTCAGACAAAGGCTGGATAGCCGGTAGTCATTGTGATTCTTCCAGAGCATGACATTGGTTGCAGTAGTTCCTGGATGGAATTGACTTCTCAGAATGCCATTTTCCTGCACCGGACTCTAGGAGTGTGGTTCGTTGGTAGCTACTTTGGGAAATGCTAGGCCGCGGTGTTGGACTGATGGTTGGATAGAGTGAGAGATGAGAATAGAGATGTAGGGAAGTTCCAGATTCTACGGCCCTCCTAAGACCATAAAGTGGTGGACTGGGTTTTATCCTGGAGATGATGGGCAGTCACAGGAGGGGACTCAGAGGGCCTCTGTGTTAGAAAGCCCCAGGCGGAAGGGGGCCCAGGGGGCTCACCCTAGAGGCTGGGGTTCCTGGTTGGAGGTCCAAGTACTCTTTGGTGTCTCTTGCTGTGGGAAGATAGGACTTACGTGGCATCTGGGATAAGTCAGGGGGCTCAGCCCCAAACCTAGGATAATTGTGCTCAATGACATTGTTGAGTACCGCCATAGGAGCCCATCGTGGGATGTCGCTGGATTCTGCTAGGCAGTTCGGAAGGCTGGGATCTGCTCGTTGGTCTGGGCCGTGGTTTTGGTTAGAGCTGCCATTCGGTTCACTGGTAGTCCCAAGCCCAGGTAGGCGTTGGTGGTGGTTGCCGCCCTTGGCATCGATGCTTGAGGCGCCTCAGATGACTTAGGTCACTCTTTGCGCTAAGAAAGGTGGGGAGAAAAAGTTGCCAGCCATGGAATCAGAGATGATCATCCAAAGCCATAGTCCATTTCACAAGAGGGGATTTAAAATGGATGAGGGTGGAAGCCCTTGTCCATGGTGAAACATAAGCACGAGGGCAGCGGTTCTCAATCTGTGGGTTGTGACCCCTTTGGGGGTTGAACAACCTTTTCATAGAGGTCACCCGATTCATAACAGTAGCAAAATGTCAGTGATAAAGTAGCAACGCAAATAATGTTATGGCTGTGAGGTCACCACAGCATGAGGAGCTGTATTAGAGGGTCGAGACCCTAGGAAAGTGGAGCCCCGAGCTTATCCCATCTCTATGAGTTACTGGCTACGCAATCATAGGAAATTCATTTAAGTTCTCTGAGCATCACAAGTTTTTCCCCCTGAAAAGTGGAAAGAAGCATGCATATTTTAAAATGTTTATGAAATCCTTAGCCCATAGAATTTGCTCAATTTATGTTAGGCATAATTCCATTTTTCTTGAGTTTCCAATCTCAATATCCCATGACCAGACATGGCTTAGTAGCGGCAGCTGCGAAAACAATGTTCACAGTTTTGGTCAAAAAGTTGCTTGCGGGAAGGCTGCCAGGAAAGCTGATCTGCGCATAGACTCTGTTCGTAAAAGCAGAGAGCCCCCCACATCAGGGAGGGGCACTGCCAGACACATGCTAGCCAGCCTCTATTCAAAGGGCTCCTTCCTTTGTAGACAATACCTGCAATACGGATGTTGGTGCATGTTCATACCAACCAGTCGGGAAAGGAGAGGAGTCTGGAAGCTGACCAGATACACAGCTGATGAATGAGCTCAGATGTGTTAGCCCCATAAAGAAGATGGCGGGAAGTAGCATGGTGGAAGGGATGCATATGGCCTTTAGTGTCCAGAGACGTGCCGGACCAACCGTAGGGTGTCATCTTTGTTGCGTGAGTGGCTGGCTGGCATGCTGGATGGATAGATGGGTGGATGGTGGGAACAAGGGGGAGAGGGATGGACAGATGGATGGGTGGGAGGGAAGTCCATGCCATTGGGAAGACCTTGTTTTGAACGCCCTCTTGATCACGTACCGATTTCCAACTGTGGGGTGCTATTCAGTCTTTCTTCCCCTCAGCTTTAAGTGGACACAGAGAAGCCTGCTATACTGTGCTCTTCTGAAGACTTAATGAAGGTTCATCGGTCAAGTGCCGACCGCTGAGTTTACTGCCCTGCAGATGTTCAGTGAAAGCTCCACCGCCTCCCCCGCCACACTCCTTGTTGGTGTTGGCAAAGCCTGCCGTGTGGAAAGGGAATTTAGGTGTGGCCCCAGAGTTTAGCTTGATGGGTGGGTAGACACTTGGGGAACTTGCTCAGGACTGCCCAAAGAAACCTCACAGCCATCTCGTCGGGCCCAACTCTATAGTGATTGAGTTTCCCGGTTTGCAAATCTTTACACAAACACATAGCCTCGTCTTTCTACCATGGAGCGTCTAATGGGTTCAAACTACAGACTTTGTGGTTAGTAGCCCATCCCTTACCCAACATTCCTACCACCGTTCCCGCGCTCAAGATTCAAACTCCAACTAGATTCACTGCTATCAAGTGGATTCCAACTCGTTAGTCCCCTATGGGGCACAGTAGAACTGCCCACGGCAGTTTCCAAAACTGTACATCTTCATAGGGACAGAGAGCTCCTCTGTTTCCCTTGGAGTGACTGGTGAGTTTGAACTGCTGACCCTGCGGTTCGCAGCCCAGCCTCTAACCCACTGTGCCACCGGGGTTCCTTGACTAGAGCTGTTTTAAAATGATTCCTCCTGCTGTACTGTAGGAGTGAGTTCCTGAGCTCGGACAGGTGGGTGGTGGGAGTTGTAGAATGCTTAGCAGGGACCACAGAGAGAGGCGCATCATCTCTCCAAGCTCCCTAATAGCTAACAACTTCTAATGATTACTCATGAAAATGAGGCAAGCCCTTGGCTTCCATGTACCCATCAGTGAAATGGAGGAATAACAAGGTTGGCCATCAAAGGGACATGAGGCCGTGTGCGTGAAGAGTACTTGTGAGCAGTGACAGACACCGCAGTCAGCTTCCCCGGGGCCACCACTGGCTCCTGGATGGATTGGGGGTTGGGGTTGGGGTTGGCTAGCAGAATAGTCTTTATTTTTAATTAGTTGGCAATACTTTAAAACAAAACAGGTTTCCCATGAAAAGCTGTGTTGTTGAATTTATGTTGGGGGGAAAGGGGCTGGAAGATATGACACCTGTGTCATTCATTTCACCTTCCACGATGACCCCGCACTCTCCACTGCTTTCTCGTGCCTCCTTGAAACTAGGGCCAGGTCTGCGCTCTGTCCTCTGAAGCCATGTGTTTTCAGTGTTAGAATCTGGGAATCTGGCCTTGCCTTCCAGGCTAAGGTCTGTGCATAACACACGGAGGGGCCAAGAGGAGCTTGGAAAGCAGCCTGGTGTGGTGGCTGAGAGCACAGCTCCTGGTGTTGGGCTGCCATGGGTCCAGTCGCAGCCCTGCCTCCGATTAGCTGTGTTGCTCCTGGTGTGTTACTTCACCACGCTGGACTCTGTTTCCTCCACTATAAAGGGGAGCGGATAACCAGCCCCACTTGCAGGGGCGTGTGAGGATCAAATGAATGCCTGGCATTAGTAAATGGAAGCTTGCGTGCCTTGCTGTGAGGCAGAAAAGGCTTCAGTGGTGCTTCTAGACTAAGACAGGTGAGGAAGAAAGGCCTGGCGATCTACTTTCCCCAATTAGCCAGTGGCAATGCTGGTTTACTCTGTTCTGTGGGGGGGGGGAGGCAGGGGGGCGTTATCACACACAGGGACCGACTTGATGCGAGGAGAACCCCCAGGGGGTTAGCGAATCAAAGCAGCCTCTTGGGGGCTCATCATTTCCCTTGACTGACTTGACTTTTCCCCGGGGGCACCTCACGGTGGGTAAGGCTCTGGCCCCCTAGCAGCATGGTTGGTGGGTCAGACCCACCAGCTCTCCACAGGGGAAAGGTCAGGCTCTCTGGGGAGGGGAACCTGCGTGCCAGGAGGAAGCAGCTCAGTGAGAGTCGGTGTGGGCACACCTGGCACCTGGGCACCCAGACCTGGCAGTTTTCAGAATTCCACCGGGAATTTTCGGAGCAAGTGTGCTTTCCCCATGAGTAGCAGAAGTTGCTGTGCCAAGGTGGGGTTCCTCTAGAGCCCCACCTGTGGCGGGCTGGACAGGGTGGGTAGCTGAGCCCTCCCCATGTGACTGTGTGGAGGGTGGGCAGGCTGAGCTCCTCAGCCCCACCCCCCGTGCCCCCCTGAGACTCGCCAGCCCGGTGGTTGCAGGAAGCACTGTGATTTACCAGGGCCATTAGGCTCCCTTCTGCTTCCGACAATTTATAGCCTTCTCAGGGTGAAAGCGAACTAATGTGTCACATTTGTATAACATTTAGAAGTGAGTTGATGGGATTTTTTTTTCCCCTCCCAGTATTTTTTTTTTTTTACTCTCCTGAACATTCTACTGTGAAACATTTGGGAGCAGAGAATGTCTCAGCCGAGTGAAAGGACACAGCCAGTGGGATGTGTCCACCCCAGCTTGTGCCCTAATCCACGCTGGACACCCCATTCCGCCCTCGTTCCAGCCCTCTGAGTCAGGAAGCTCCTTGGCCTCCCTCTGAGGCCTGGGTGTTCAGGGGACTGATGGGAACCCCTTACTGAAGATCACGCAGCTACCAGTGGTAAGAGCAGACTCACCATACACAGGACTCTCTGGCTCCAAAGTTTGGGATTGTAAATCTCTATCAGCTTGGGGTGGGTGGGTGGGGTGGAGTAAGAAAAACATCTGCTTATCAGTCAGGGACAGGTCAGCCTGTCCGTCTCCACCAAGAGAACACACTGGTCTTTGTGGCGAGCACAGTTGAGCTCTTTCCAACAGGGCAGTGATGCTTTTACCTCTAAACCTTCTCTACCCCAGGATCCTTTCTGCTCAACAAGGTAGCCGGGCCTCTTCTGCCCCATGGGCCCCACTCTCCCTTCTGGCTGTCCAGCGTTGGGAAAGATCTGCTTCTCAGTTCTTGCCTGAGCCTCATTTTATTCCCATTGTTTTGCCTGCCCAGCTTGGCAAGGAGGGGCCGCTGACCTCACGAGGCTCCCGTGAGAAAGTGGAAACTGACCAGCTCTTGGCTGGGGTGGTCCCAGCAACTGGGAATGTCAGTCTGGGCAGGGACAGTCAGACCAGACATCAACGTATTAGCTGGATCCGTTTGGTCTCATCAAATCCTCCTGAACTTCATTTCGGCGTCTGTCTCATGGGGTGAGGCGCTGGTGCAGTGGCTTATGCACTTGACCGCTAACCAACGTCCACGACTGGAACATGCCTACTGCTCCTGCCTGTCCCCATAAAGCTCCGTGGTCTCCCAGACCTTAACCAGGGTCACTTTGCACGGGAATCGACTCACAGCCTTGGAAACCCCCTAGAGCAGTGGTTCTCAGCCTTCCTCATGCCACCACCCTTTCATGCAGTGCCTCATGTTGGGGTGACCCCAACCATAGCGTGATTTTCATTGCTACTACATCACTGTCATTTTGTGACTGGTCTGAATCGGGCAACTTCTGTGAAAGGTCATTTGACCCCCGCAGGGGTCGCGGCCCACAGGTTGAGAACGGCTGCTCTAGAGGGTCATTGAGTGGGAATTTGCTCGATAGTAGTGGGTTGGGGGTAGCACAACCCCAGTGGGCGCTGTGAGGATTAGGCTGCCATGCCTGTGGGATCCTTTGTACCCGATGCTGGGAGCTTTAGATATTTTTCCCACTTAATTCTCACAATTACCCTCAGAGGGTGTTATTAGTACCAGGGCATTTTGTGTAAGAGGCAATGGAGTTTAAGTTCCTTGGGTGCCCCAGGCTGGGGTGCTGGGTGAAGAAGGGACCAGGTGTAATAAGGCCTGGCCCCAGCCCTTGGAGTGCCTAGAGTCCAGAGGGGAGCTCTTTTCCTGCAGTCCCTGTCATCCTGGAACTTCGGGTAACCCAGCGCTTCTTTCTGCCACGCAAGCCCAAATCCAAGAAGTCACTCTTTTTTTTTTTTGGTAGGAAAACATCGGTCACACAACATTTACCAGTTCAGCGTTTTTCCGATCTTACAGTTCAGCGAGACCAACAACATCAGTTGTGTTGTACAGCGGGCACCAGTACCCTCTGCCAAGTTTTTCATCTTCGTCAACATAGGCACCACGTTTCCTGTAGAGTGACCTTCCCCGCTCCCTCCCCTGGATGAAAAACAAACAAACATAAACTAGACAAAATGCATTCCCATTGAGGTGATGCCAACTCACAGTGACCCTGTGAGACAGGACAGAGCTGCCCCAGGTGGGCTTCTGAGGCTCAAACTCTTGGCAAGAGTACTAAGCCTCATTGCTCTCCTTTGGAGTGGCTGGTGGTTTCAAACTGCCCACCTTGTCACCAGCTCTCCTCCCCTGGTAACCAGCAGTAAACTCCCCTCTCTGTATATTTGCGAATAGCAGTCCCTCCTGACTTCTCATTGCCCTCACCCCGCAGTGAGCCAGTCCACAGTACGAGCCGGGGAGTGTACCCCTGGCTCTGGCGGTGTGCACTGGAGTCCACTTGTATTGACTCAGGAGAGCCTGTTTTGCCGGCTCTTCCTAAGTCTGCACTCAGTGATGCCAAGTTACTGCTGGAATTCCAATGGGGGGACTGTTCGTGCCACGGAATTCGGCAACTGTGGCGTTTTCTCCCCAGCCAGCCAGTCATTAAGCATTGACCAGCACGTCCTTTGTCCCAGTCACTCTGCTTCCCTTGACTGCTAACAGTTTAGCCCGGCCCTTCATCTCTTACTCAGCGGTCCTGCCCAGCCTCCCAGCTGGCCCCTCTACTCTCCACTCCCTGCCAGGCAGCCTATAGACCATGATGCAATGCAAATCAGCTCCCGTTACTCCCCTCTTTAAAACCTCCCTGCGGCTTCCCGAAACACTCAGAAACACTCAGAATAAACAACCAACTCCTCACGGGGGTGACTCTGCTGGCCCTGCCAGCTTCCGATCTCATCTTGCCCCCTGAGAACCTGGCCTCGCACTCACTGACTTCCCTGTTGTTCCTGGGGAAAGCCAACCACTTCCTTCCCCAAAGCTTCCCGTTGCCGGTGCTCTGTCCCCCTCTACCCGCCACCCCCTCCATGCCCAGATGGATCCATAACGATTCTTCTCATTATTCGGGTCTTTGCTCAAGTGCACCTCCTCAAGGAAGACAAACCCTGCCCCACCCCAAGTCACTTTCTATAGCACAGCTCCCCATGCTTCTGCTTTCCCATCAATTGCCCAACTCCCTCCGTTAGTCTGGGTCGACTAGAGAAGCAGATCCGGAGACGCTCATATGTGTATAAGAAAGAGCTGTATATAAAGAGTAACTGTATATTAAGAAAATATCCCAGCCCAGTCCAGATCAAGTCCATAAGTCTGACATTAGCCCATATGACTGATAGCAGTCTATAAATTCCTCTTCAGACTCACGCAGCACATGCAATGATGCACAATGCAGGAAGATCACAGGCCCGGGGGTGGCAAGTCTTGTAGATCCAGTGGCGGTGGAAGCATCTCAGCGCTGGCAGGGGTCTTCACATGACGCCTCCAGCTCCAGGGCTCTGGCTTGACATGTGGCTTGTCAACAGGAATGTCTCACAGGGAGAGAGTGTGTGTGGCCTCCAGTCAGCTATTTATCTCCGTCGCGCCTCTAAATGAGGTCATCAAGCTGTGACCTGATTGACAGGCTAAACTCCACTCCTTCCTCCAGTTGACAGTGGATTATGTAATGGCCACGCTCCCTCACTGAAACAAAATATCTCTGCTCCTTGTGATGGAAGCTGGGATACAAGGTTCCCTTAGCAAGCATTGTTCAATGAACCAAAGTTCCAGTTTTCCACGAGAAACTGTTCCCCAAGAAAGTCTCCGTACCCTTGCGTCAGGTCAGTTGGGGCTAAGCATGGTGGTGATTCCGGGTCTGGAGAAGGGAAGAGACATCTGCATGCTGAGAGGGGAAGGAGAGCTCTCTGAAGAAAAACAAAAACCAAAAAAAAAAAAAAAGTGCTCACCTGAGTGCGGCCCACAAGGCCAGTGCGTGGTCACATTTTGGTCAGGCAAGGTCATTGGGACAGTTTTGTAGGGCAGTGGCTTTTCCTATGGGGAATGTGTCTGTGAGTCCAGAAAGAGTCTCTGAAGTCAGGCCAGCCGTGTGCTTCAGCCGTCTGGAACACCGGGCTTGCCCTCATGCCAGGAGGAGTACCCGTTTCTTTCTTTGTCACCTGAGGCCCATACTGCCAACCTCGCATAGCCAATGATATACGAAAACCAACTACTGTGGGGCTGATTCGGACTCATAGTCACACGACAGGACAGCAGAGAACTGCCTTGTAGGGCTTCAGAGACCAAATTTCCATGGAGGCAGACAGCCTCTTCTTTCCCCCATGGAGCAGCAGCTACTGGGTTTGAACCTCTGCCCCTACGGTCAGCAGCCGGGCACTTAGCCCATTGCACCCCCAGGCTTCCTTACCATAGCATACACCAAAAATAAAAGAAAAAAAATTAAAAGGCAACTGCCATCAAGTCAGTGCTGGCTCCTCGTGCCTGCAGGACAGAGCGGAACTACTCCACGGGGTTCCCAAGCTGTAAATCACTACAGAAGCAGACTGCCTCATCCTTCTCCCACTGGCCGGCTTGTGGGTTTGAACACAGACCGTTCAGTTAGCCACCGAGCACCGATGGGGTTCCTTAGGTGCTCGGTGACGTTTGCTTTCCTCCCTTACTCGGGTCTGTGACCGGGAGCTTCATGAGAGCGGGCCTCTGGTCTGCCTACCCTCTGCAAGATGATCCTTGTCCTTATGCGTGGTCGCTGAGTGGGCACTTTCCCTTACCCCTCCCTGTCCCCCACCTCTGCGCAGGCATTGTGAAGTGGATGCTGAGCCTGCCTCCGGGACAGAGCCGGGTTCTGGAGGGTTTGCTTTGAAGAATAAGAGATGGGCCACTTCTATAGAGGGGCTTTCCTGGAGTCAGCTGGGCCCACTTGGGAGACAGACCTGTCTCTTGCTCTGCTGTGAACTCCTGTGACCTGTGTGTGGCCCACAAGACAAAGCCCTAGGGCATAGTAGTTACGAGTGGGGCTGCTAACCACAAGGTCCGCGGTTCGAAAGCAGCAGCCCCTCCATTGGAGAACGGTGAGACTTTCTGCCGCTGTACAGTTACAGTGCCAGAAACCCACCGGGGCAGTTCTACCCTGCCCAAACTGTTGGAAGCGACTCAGTGGCGGTGAGGTTGACTTTTGTTGTACTTGGCTGCTGGGTAAGTCACTTGCCCTCTCAGAGCCTTCGTTTTCTCAGGTGGTGTGGGAATAACCACATCCTCTTGGGGGCATTGGCCTTAGTTTCCATTGACTCAGTTATAACCCTGAGAGACCAGCCCCCCCCCCTCCCCCCGCCGACAGCATAGATTTGTCCCATTCGGGTTTCCAGCCTCTAATCTTCAGGGCTTCAGGGGAGCAGGTCTTTCTCCTGTGGAGCCCTGGCTAGGTTTGAACTGCCCTCTGCCTGGTTCTCAATAGAGCGCTTAGCTGTTGTGTCACCAAGGATCCTTGTGGGGAGAGGAGGAGGTAATGCCTGAAAAACACCCAGCCTCACCCTGCACTCTTTTCCTTCCTGCTATTTCCGACGGCAGGCGCCCTGGTGGTGGGGTGGTTTGGCGGCTGCAATGCACAAGGTCGGCAGTTTGAAACCAGCTGCAGCTCTGAGGGAGAAAGACCTGGCTTTCAACTCCCATCCACAGTGAAAGCCTGGGAACCCCACAGGGCGTCGCTGTGAGTCAGCGTGGCCCTGATGGCAGTGAGCTGGGTTTACGGTTCCTCCTGACCGAAACAGAGTGATGCTGGTTTAGAGGACTGTGGAGATCTCCAAGAGCCATGTTTGGGTTTCCAGAAAACAAGAGAAAGAGGCATCTTGCTAAGCAAACATTGAAAATAATCTCCCCATGCTTTCTTAGCCCCTGGGCCCGTTGGGGCGGTGCAGGGGGCTTGGCCAGGTCCCTGGGCTGTCATTACGGCACGGGAGCATTCACTCCCGAAATTGGGCCCTGGAAGCATTTGCCTTCACAGTTCATGTGCAGGGCCTGCAAACCTTTAACCCCCCGGGAGCTTTCCTATTTGCGTGGCATTTCAAAGACAGGAGTAGAATTGCTTCTTTGAAGACAGAGAGGCACGCAGAGCCAGCCCTCTGAGGCACTTGGATGCAGATCACTAGCCTTCAATTCTTTCCCTCAAGTCGTCTTTTCTCTGTGTTCTTTCGGAGCCTCCTTAAGTGGGTCTGGTGGCCTACATGGGCTGGGGGACTTGGAAGGTTAAAACACACAAACCGACAGAAGATAACCTCTCATTTCAATTTCTGCCTTTGCCCCTGCAGAGGGGTGGTGTGGTGTGGTGTGGTGTGTGTGTGTGTGTGTGTGTGTGTGTGTGTGTGTGTGTGTGTGTGTGTGTGAGAGAGAGAGAGAGAGAGAGAGAGAGAGAGAGAGAGAGAGAGAGAGACACTTCAGGCTAGATGAGGTCAGGCCTCAGTTTTCTCAGCTGTAAAACGGGCGCGCAGGTGAACTTGCCATTGAGGTGGGCTTCAATGAGCTGATAAAGGTGAAAGCGTTTCACATGGAAGTACTTGTTGTGGGTGGTGAGGTGTCTGTCAGTGGATGTGTTGTAAAATGGTCCTTTCCCGCGCACGCTTGCCATCCTCAGACGTTCATTCACTGAGAAGGAATGAGATGAGAAGTAATTGACTTGAGGCCCTTCCTCATTGATTCAAATTAAACTTCACGATCATCTAGCAGTGAAACTCTTGGCCTCTCTCTCCGTCCTGCTATTTTATTTCTGTAGAAATATTGTATCCATTAAAATTATCTATTTCTGTGGCACTTAAAATTGTCAACATAGTCTTTTTGCTTCACCTTCTGGCTGACTTCTATAACCTCGCTTGGCGAAGGCTGGGAAATCTGTCTGAGGGTTTGGGAAGATTAATGGATTGTTTCAAATATCACGACCTGGGAATAATTCAGTTCAGGTCAACCTGTATGTTAAATTGAGTACCTGCTACATCTAGGATTTTAACTCGGGGTGGGCGGGTGGAAGTCGTAAGAATGAGGACCTGCCCTAAAGGAACTTATGATCTAGTTTAATTTTTTCCTGCTTCATGAATACATTCGTGTGTTTTCTAAATTCACTGTAAGGTTCATAGGTGTTTACTCAGGGCTGTTATATAACCGGTACACAGGTGGTGGTGGTGGTGGTGGTGGTGGTGGTGGTGGTGGTGGTGGAGGTAGTGGTGGCAGGTACTGTCAAGGGTTCTGACCCAGAGCGACCCTGTATGTACAGCAATTGAAACAAAATTGTTATGTTTGAGACCAGTGTTGCAGCAGCTTCTGTGTCAGTCAATCTTCTTGAGGGTCGTCTTGTTGTTGCTGTTGTTGTTAGGCGCCATCAGATCAGTCCCTGTCATTGCGACCCTATGTCCAATGGAAGGACACACTGCCCAGGCCTGCCACCCTCACATTGGTTCTGTGTGAGCCCATCGGTACAGCCGCTATGTCAGTCCATCTCTTTGAGGGTCTTTTACTGTCCCCACCCCCCTTTTTTAAAAAAAATAAGATTGGACTTCAGAGAGGTGGGATCAACAAAAAGCAAACAGCCAAACACAAACAACTTGTCGATGGCACTATATTAGGACATCGCATCCCCGACAATATGTTCCTGGGGTAAAGCTCGTGTTTCCTCTCCGAGAGCCGTGGTTAATAATAGGCATCAGGCCCAACGTGGGAACGGGAGAAGCACGAAAAGACGGGAGTGGGCACACGTTTAATGAGTTCCCACAGTGCTTTTGTTTCCTCATTTTCACGTCGCGGCCCCTCCCCACTTCGAGCCCTCCCACCCTGATGTGAGAATTTGAAGCTGATGTGTCATGCTCCCCAGAGGCTGGCAGGAGCTATGGGGTGTGATGGTGTAACTTCTAGTGTCAGGTGGGCTGGGGACCTCTGGGTGTGTTAGCACGTAGGCATAAAGGGAATTCAGTGAACCATCCCTCACTGAGAGCTGATGGGTTGCGAGATCACCCCAATAGCCTCTGTGCCCTGTGGACCCACCAGGTATCAGGTACTGTCATATTAATTCAAACGGATCAGAACAATCTCTAATAGCATGGGTTGGACAGAGGAGGGTGTTGTTCATACCACAACCAAACTCACTGCCGTTGAGTTGATTCCAACTCACAGCGACCCTATAGGACAGGTAGACCTGAACTGAGCAGCAAGCCTCTTTTTCCTGACGAGCGACGAGTGGTGTCAAACTGCTGACCTTTTGGTTAGCGTGTGTAACCACTACCCTACCACCAGCTGTGTTATGTGTCCCTTCACCCCCCCGCTGGAAAAGCCAGAGTGGCACCCATCGGCCATCAGAGCAGTGGGAGAATGGGGTGTTCCTTCACGTCAAACAGTGCTAACTTCCACTTCTGAGTTTCCCACAGAGAATTCCTCCTTCACTCGAATCCCGAGAAGATTGAAGTACTGTATGTGTGACAACCATCAGTGTGAATTGCTCCTGCAGTGTCATTAAAGGTCTCCCGGCTGCCCCCACCTGCCAGCATCAGGTAGCACCCATTTCTCAGGGACTTCATAAGGCAGCTGAGAACTGTCGGGGCCAGCTGTCTCCTGCAGCACCTGGCCTCTCCCTCTCCCACCTGCCAACCTGGCAGCATCTCAGCCACTTATGGGACACTGGGAGAACGCGAGAGCATTTTATGAGAGTTCATGTCTGCGGAAAGCCCATCCCTGGCCAGGTGTTGGTTTGCCAGGCCAAGCCCCCCTAAGAGGATGAAGACAGAGAACCCCAGGATCTCTCTGCTAGGAGTGGTCCCTCTGCCTTCCATGTCACCTGCTCCACTGGCAGAACCACTACTTCCTCACATCCACCTTGGTTCCAGAAACCCGGTTCTTCACACTCCCCGTGTGGCCCCCCTGGGATGCCTGGTGCAGACTGTTCACAGAGAAGAGCAATAGTGTCCCTGACCCAGAATAGTCCTTATTACCTGTGCAGCCTGCTCCAGAGGGTAAGGCACCATCCTACGCAAGACCAAGGGCCCTCACTACAGCTGGCCAAATGCAGGGAATGACCCTGGATGTGGGGCAAGACTAGGCCAGTGCTTCTAAGCAATGGGTCAGCCCACTGGAGGGAAAGACACTAGATGGGATGCGTGACGTTTTGTTGCAACTTCTTCCGGACTCACTCATCTATCCACCCAGTGGTCAACCACTTTTATTCAATGCCAGTTACAGGCCACCGAGGGAGCCCTGGCCACACAACAATTAAGTACTTGGCTGCTCCAGCAAGGTTGGCAGTTCGAATCCACCCAGTGGACCCAGTGCTCTGCAGGAGGGAAGACTAGGTGGTCTGCTTCCATAAAGATTACAGCCAACTTGAGCAGTTCCTCTCGGTGCTGTCCGGTTGCTGTGGGTCTAAATCAAGTCAGCTCACATCCGTTATGTGTTGCGCCTTGGGGTGGGTCCTCTGGGGCCGTAGAGGGCAAAGAAAAGGTTGCTACCTATGGAGATAGGCTCAGGAGCAAACAGCTGCATTGCAGTAAGTTCTAACACCAAATGGATAGGGCTGGTGTACAACTGTGTGCTCTGTGGCAATGGCCTTGGTGTGACTAGAGAGGATTCCGGTGAACAGGCATCTCCTGTGAGGATGCTGGTTCGTTCGTACGGCCCTAACTTGTGCACCTGCCTGGGAGTTCTGCAGCTGCTATGAGACTTCCCCCCAAAGAGTACTCATCCCAAGATGCCGAGCTGGAGGCAGGATTGTTTCAGGGGGTGCCCCCTGATTGAAAAGTCCCCCTTTATGAAGCATCTCCGGAGCAAGTCTGTCCCTTCTCAGAGCTAAGAATAAATGTGCTTGGCCAGAGGACTCCGTTTGTTTCTGTCTGCGAATGTGGGCCTGGGTGATTAATGACATCTAGCTTCCCTGTAGACTGCTCGCAGTGTGGGGGGTCAAATCTAAGGTGTCGTTGTTAAGAAAATTCTTTGAGAGCCATTTTTTTTTTTGCCGTAGCTTCCTTGCTGCTTCCAATTTTAGTGGCCCTGCCGGTTTCGTTGTGCTTTGCTATTTAGTTCTCATCTGCTACCGGTCTCTGATTATGCCTACCCCCCCCCCCCCAGTTGTTACTGTGCTGGTGAGACGGGTGTGGGGCCGGCAGTGTGTTCTTTATTGATGAGTCTGAACTGACAACAGAAGGAGTGGTGGGCTGCCTCTTGTTGGCCTTTGCTTCCTGAGGCCGTTGCTGTGGCCGGTTGGTCACGTGGAGTGGGCTGCGACTCCCGGAAGCCCTGTGTAGGGCAGAGTGAGTGGCTGCCTTGTCAGACCATTGCTGCGGCCACGGTGTCAATCCAGCTCACCGAAGAGCCCCCATTTCTTCTCCGGCCTCCGTGTCACCAAGCGTCCTGTCCTCCCCCGGGGACGGATGCCTCCCTGCACTGCTGTGACAGAAAAGACCACACGCATGTGACTTTAGAGAAAGGACCCTTATTTTTCACAGTTCAGGAAGTGCCAAGTCCGAATTGATCAGTCTTCACATGGCGTCTATCAATCACACACACACACACACACACACACGCACCTCTTTCCTGGTGCTCACTTCTTACCCCCGAATGTAATATGACATTTTTATAACTTGGGAGGACTCCATTGTAGGATTCACCCTACACAGGCACAGCCTCATTAGCATAACAAAGAGCACCCTATTTCCAGACAGGGTGACATCTAGAAGTATCGGGGTTAGGCTTTCAATACATATTTTAGGGGAGGCGCAATTCAATCCATTGTACCTTTTAACGCTACAGATATTTTATACTTTATGGGGCCGAGGTAGGAAGAGGCAGCTAAGCAGGAACCACAATGGGTCCTAAAGCAGAGGTGCACACAGGGTGCTAGACATCCACAGAGGAGGGAGCCGCTGGCTCTGCAGTAAGGGGCCAGGGCAGGGCCGGCGGCTCAGGTGGTTGGATCTTGTGCAAAATAGTGCCTCTTCTCCACCAATCATTAGTCATTGAAAAGCAGCCACAGAGCATTAACCCAAGGACAGGGTCCTTCTCCCTACGGAGCCCCGTGCAGCCACACAGCTTGCCGACCCATCCATCCGACCCTGGTTAGGGCGGGGAGGGATCCCAGGGCATGTGACACTGGAGAGCAGGGTGGCACTTTGCCATCTGGATGGGGAGAACAGCTGGTGCTAGGAGACAGGGAGGTGGGAGCTCAGTCATGAGGGAGAGAGTGTGCGGGAGGTGAGGCCGGGAACAGACGGTCAGCAGGGCTCTGCCCGTCATCAGGAGGTGGCCTGTTTCTCTGTAACTTCCCTAAGCCCCGGGCGCGAAGGGTCTGTGGCATGAAGCCCGTCTCACATGGAATTCCAGGCCCGGTGGAGCCATGCTGTACATCCTCATCTGTCCTACTGCACCTGCCCTTTGCTCTTCCTGATATTTCCATCATGCCCTGCAGCAGATAAAGCCATGGTTGTGAAAGTGGAATCCAAACACAGGCCTGGGTGCCTTCCTGCTCCTGACAGCACCCCCCCCCATGTCCCCATGAGCTGTGGACATGGGGGGCTAAGGTTGGGGTGCTCTGAGGCACGGTTTGTCCTCTGGGCTACATGGCGTGTGTGTGTGTGTGTGTGTGTGTGTGTGTGTGTGTGTGTGTGTGTGTGGTGTTCCGGAGCCCCGTGGATTTCTGCCCGTCCCTTCAGCATGTCCTAAATTGTCCTTTTATTTTATTTTTTTTTTGCTGTTACCTGCCTGACTGGAAAGTCATCGGCGCAGCCAGCCCTGTGACAAGTTGTTTAAGCGTAGACAGATCGCCTACTTCCTTGGGGCTCTGTCTGCATCTTGCCTTCCCAGCGCGAAATGGGTCGTCAGCATTCCCCCCCCCCCCCCCCCGCACTTTCTTGCCGCTCTTTTACATCACCTTCCCTGATAAATCATTGGGGACGCTGCGCTGTCAGCAGCGTTGCCATAAACCCTTTCTCCAGATCCATAAAGGAGATCACGCTCTGAGCAGAAGCATTAAGCGGCGATTCAGGAAGCATTTGAGGCTGTTTATTTGCCTGCACATGGAAAAGCCGGGGCGGCGGGCGGCAAGGCTGGAGCTGCCCCTTGCTTTTCTCCTCTCTGCTGGGCCGAGAGCATCACTCAGAGGCTCATTCCAGCACCTGGCCCTGGGACCAACCCGGTGCCCCCGTGATGAAAGGGACCCTGGGGGAGAAGAGAGGGCCCCTGGGGAAAGCCTTCG
The DNA here is from genome assembly GCF_050624435.1 of Tenrec ecaudatus. NCBI lineage: Eukaryota > Metazoa > Chordata > Mammalia > Afrosoricida > Tenrecidae > Tenrec > Tenrec ecaudatus. The sequence goes on along the minus strand of NC_134533.1, from coordinate 76,116,612 downwards.
AGTTATGCATGGGTAAATAGGACCAGGGAGGCCCAGAGAGCTGGTCTAAAGGGATGCCGATTTTAAGTGGCCAATCTAAACCCAAAGACAAGTCTATTCTTGAAATGACTAGGATAGAATTTTGACCCTTCTTAGCCATGTGCCTCTGAACGTCCTCTGCACCTCACCGCACCACCCTGTGAAATGGGCATATGGCCTTCTTTGAGAGGGATCCAGGCTGCTGGGAGAAGCAGTTCTGCCGAGGGAGCTACCCTGGTGCTTGCCCCTTTGACCTTGAGCAGATTGTGGATCTGCTCTGAGCTTGCATGTCCTCATCTCTGTGCCAGGAGCTGTGGGGAGGGAGTGAAAGGCTTGCATTTAAAAAGTGCTGTGATCGTGCACAGTCCTGTGTACAAAACAGACAGACGAATGCCATGCCGGCGAGTCCATTCTGACTCACAGTGACTCTCTAGGACAGAGGAGAGCTGCTCTGAGTCGGTCACTTTTTACCAAAGTCGGCACCCAAAATGGGCACCCGTGGGACCTTAGAGCTCCTACGGGCCATGAAACTCCCTGCCATGGAGTTGGTGCTGACCCATAGCTAGGACCCAACAGAATTGCCTCCTTGGGTTCCCAAGCCTGTAGATTGTTGTGGGAACCAAAAGCCTCATCTTTCTCCAGCTGCTGGATTTGAACTGCTTACCTTGCTGTTGGCAGCCCAATTCATAACCCACTACGTCACTGAGGCTCCAAAGGACTGTCTGAGGATGTTGTTTGCATTAATATAATGATCCTCTTTATCATCATCATGGGCCCAGAGTAAGCCCCAAGTAATTCTTGTCTGCCTTTGTGCAGGCAGAGTTGAAAGTGGGTACGACAGGGGCAAGGGGGCATAAACAAACAATTCCCAAAATCGATGCAGCCGACTGAACTGGCAGTGCGATGCTGAGCAAACTTCTCACCTTGCCAGGGCCTCTGCTTCCTCATCCAAGAGGTGGGTTAGGGATGCCTATCTTGACGAGCTGCTGGGAGAGCCAGACATCACTGACTAGCTGCCTCGCTCATGCTCAGAAACGTATTGCTATGATTAATCCTTTCTCTCTCGAATGCAGTTTAGATTGATTTCAGAGTAAGATTCCTCCCAGCCAGGAGCCAGGCTGCCCTCCCCACAACCCTGTGTTTGTTACCACCTAGTCATTGCCCACGATGTAGGCAGTTTGCATCATGCAGCTGTACCTCGGCAGCTCCCTGCTACAGAGGCATGATGAAAAGGCCGTTAACACACACAGCCCAGGGATCCTGGCGAAGTAGCCGACCCAGGCTCCATGGGTAACCCCCAGTGCAAATCCTTGTGCTATCAGAGGGGGCTGCGGCCAAGGGAGGAAGGAGCGACAGCGGGCTGTGCTATCTCCAGGTGAACTCTGGGCTCCATCCGCTCCCCCGAGAGGCTGTGCCAGGACCACAGTGCTTTAGAAGGTAGGTGGGTAACACCTGCAGGGCTATTTATCCCTGGAGGAGACCCTGCCCAGCCAGAGCATCGTCGGAGCCCCCTGCCAACCCAGTCAGGACAGTGAGTGAGGGTGGGCTCAGGGGAATGGAGGTGGTGGTTTCAGAGGGGACGTGGTGGAGGGGTGGCTGGCTGCCTTCACTGGAACCATTCATGCTTTCAGGGCACAAGAGCGGTCGCCTGCATCGCCGGTAAGGTTATGTTGTCTTGCTCAGATTAGGTGTTTAGTTGGATCATATTGTTTGCTCCTGTGATAACCTTTCGATGAAAGAAAAAGTGTTTGTTATTCATGAGTTTACATGTACAAGGCTTCAGATTCGACTGCGTGCTGCCCACACTCCCTATAGCGTGTCTGGAATTGCTCACTAGAAACAAATTCACTACCATCGAGTCGGTGCCAGTTCATAGCAACCCTCTAGGACGGAGTCGAACTGCCCCTGTGGGTCTCCAAAACGAATTCTTTATGGGAGTAGAAAGCTCCATCTTTCTCCCAAATTGCTCACTCGATGAAATGAAATAAAGTTTCTGATATTTGGGATTTTATCACTTATAGAGGTGATGCTTTTATACGCAACTACTTAATTTAGGCGGCCCTGTGTGGCTGGGTAGAACTGCCCCCACAGTGCCTTGCGGCCTGCCATCTTTGCAGGAGAAATGCCCAGTCTTTCGCCCTCAGAGCTGTCCACTGGGTGTGAACCACAGATCTTTTGGTTCTCAACCATGTGCTTAACCGCTGTGCCACCAGGGGTGCCTAGTTGCTTGTTTATTGTTAAGTGAAAGAAGCAAATAGGCTGTTCATTTCAGCGCTGCATTCATATGTTCTGTGTTCAGCTTAGGGTTCAGGGCCCAGAAGGGTGAACCAGTCCTTCTGAAATCTGCAGCTGAGAAGAGCCGTCCCTCTCCCTCTCCCTCTCTTACCCTTTACGGTGTGCTTCTGAAAGTCACTTTCCCTGTAGCCTCATGGGAGACAACGGGCCAGCAGGTCTTGTGCATCCCTTGTAATATCAGTGCAGTGTTGAAGGAAAAAGGGATTTTAGTTAAATGCTTCGTCGTTGCTACATCCGATTCTCTTCTCTAGGCAAGCGGTTTAGTTGTTCTAAGCCTCAGTTTTCTCATCTGGAAAATGGGGCTGATGTTATTCCCCACCTACCTCGTGGGGTTATCCTGACAATAAATAGCTGGTGCACGGGAAACTCTGAGGGCCGTGGTGATTGGCACACCACTGGGCGTGTGTGCAGCAAAGATGCTGCTGATCCCTGAGGTCGAGGGGCTTCAAGACCTACACGGAGCAGTTAAAGCAACCCACCACTAACCAGACGGCGCTGGTTCAAATCCACTTACTGGTCCTTGTGAGAAAGCTGAGCTGCTGAGGTTGTCATCATTGCAGTGGGGTCGCGATGAGTCAGAATCAGCTCTATCATGGGTTTGTTTGGGGATTTTGTTTTGATTTAGAACATTAAGTAATCTCCATCGTGACAAGCTAGTGACTCAGCAGTAGAATTGTCACCTTCCATGCAGGAGGCTCCCGTTCTCTCTAGCCTACACAGCTCAACACAGCCACCCCCTGTCTGCCAGTGGAGACCTGTGTGTTGCTGTGCTGTTGAGCAGAGCTCAAGATGGATGAGGACTAGAGGCCTAAGCATGGCCTGGTGATCTGTTTCAGACCATCAGTCCAGGGAGCCCTGTGCATCACAACATGTTCAATCCATAACTAGTCACGGGGATGGCTCAGGGCCTGGCAGCATTTCCTCTGGTTGTGCATGGGGTCACCGTACATCAGGGCCTGACTCAACGGTAGCCAACAATGGCAGTGATCTGTGACCAAGCCCAGCCATCACCCTGCAATCACTCGCCTCCCCATCGCACACAGTCCAGTCCTGGGGGAGCTCGGAAACCGCCTCCTACTGAGCGTGGCAATAGATTTTCATATTTTAAAGATTTGGCGAACCGGTTGTTAAACAGGGGCATTACCGAGCATTAAATGATATAAACTTACACTTTAATGAATCATAAAAACAAAGGAAATGAGACTCAGCATTTCCTGATCATCCTACTACGTCTTACTAGACTCTTGAGGCTACTATATGTTATGTAAATAATACACATATCGTATGCTTCTGGCAAACAGTGCCAGTGCTGGTTTCCTATCTGTGCTACAGGTGTCCTGTGAAAAGGTGGTGCTTCCCGCCTCGCTTATCCACGTGGTGGAAATACTCCCTGCTGGTTGCTCCTGCACGTCTTTCCCAACTTCACTTCTGGGGCTTTCACTTTGGTAGCTTAACAGTGACCTAGGGCAGAGAATTTATACCGGGAAAATGGGCAGATACTACAGGTTACTGCGATTTGGTGCCATTGACTTGAGTACATTCTGGATCATAGCCACAATGCACAATAGAAGGAGACAGTACACAGTCCTATGCCATCCTCACAGGGTTGTTGTGTGGGGGCCCATTGTTGCAGCCAGTGTGTCCATCCAGGTCGTGAGGGTGTCCCGCCTTTTCACTGCCTCTCTCCTTGGCCAGCCACCATGTCCTCCTCCAGAGATGGATGTCTCCTGAGGACTTGTCCATAGGGCATGAGATGGAAGCGCACCATCCTCGCTGCTAAGGAACCCTGGCGTACTTCTCAAATCTTCCACCGATTGGTTTGTACTACTTATTTGATTTTTGTTTTTAATCTGCAAAACCTGTTGCTATTGATCTACCAGCACACCTTTGGGAAAAGCTCATTCATTAGTAAGATGAGCTGATTTAGATGAGTGCTAATGATCAAAAAATTCCCTGTCCAATGATGTGAATCATGTCTGCTTATCACTTCTACCTGTTGGAACTTTCAATTGTATATATTTTTTAAGCCAGTAAATAAATACCCTGGCCTTAGATTGATCCCTGGTCCCTATTTTCCCAGTATAGAGCATGGAGCCGAGTGAACCCGTGAAAACTTACTCTTGTGTTAAATTGATTCTCTTTGTATTCAGATCAGGATTTTTAAAATGCCATCTCTCATATGGGACATTTTCCCGCAAAGCATAACCGGTTTCCAACAGGCTTCAACTGTGAAAGAGAGCATATCTGCCTGTGCTACAGAGGGGACCCAGGCTCAGAGCTGATTTTCATAAACCTCTGGGGGCCTGGTAGTGTAGTGGTTATGTTTGGGGCTGTGCTCCCAAAATCTGCAGTTCACGACCACCAACCACTCCATTGGAGAAAGATGGGGCTTTCTATTTCCCCCCAAAGTTACAGTGTCAGAAACTCACAGGGCACTTCTACCCTGTCCTAGTCAGCACCACCCACTGTGGCAGGATTTAGGATATACGCAGCAGGTCTCCCTTCTTAGATCACTGACTGAATGAGAGTGAAAATAGAGCTGATGTTTGGCCACCGTGGAAAAAGAAGTCAGTCCCCTTTCCGAAGAGACGTCTTTCTGCGTGGTCACCTGCCCACACAGGGAAACTGCCTCAGCGTCAGACCAAACTAGGGGAAATGCCAGTCAGCTCATGATGCAAGTTCCTGAGAGACGACGTTGACAAGGAAAATAACCAGAAGTTTCTGGGGAGAAAATAAAAAGATAGTGTGGGACATTGGGGCTTTTGAAAATGAAGCAGAAAGGCACTCAGAACGGTGGATTCTTGGTCACCGGAGTGGGAATTTGGTATCGGAAATGGCAGAGCTCAGAGTCTGGTACTGTCGTACTGATGGAACTGGGCAAGTGGATTAACCTCTCTGAGCCCCCAGTTTACCTTCTCTGAAAATGGGGATCAATTTTTCTTATGTTTTAATCATTTGATTGGGGGCTCATACAACTCTTATCACAATCCACAATATGTCAATGTGTAAAGCACATTTGTACATTCGTTGCCCTCATCAGTCTCAAAACATTTGCTCTCCACTTAAGCCCCTGGCATCAGCTCCTCGTTTTTACCCTCCCTCTTCACTCCCCTCTCCCTCACGAACCCTTGATAATTTATAAATTATTATTTTTCATATCTTACACTGTCTGATGTCTCCCTTCACCTACTTTTCTGTTGTCCATGCCCCAGGGAGGAGATTATATGTAGATCCCTGTATTGGTCCCCCCTTTCTACCCCACCCTCCCAGTATCACCACTCTCACCACTGGTCCTGAAGGGATCATCTGTCCTGGATTCCCTGTGTTTCCAGTTCCTATCTGTACCAAAAGCATTTAGGGACTAGAGGAAAGTTGTATGTTTCATCATTGCTACACTGTACCCTGACTGACTCGTCTCCTCCCCATGACCCTTCCATACGGGAATGTCCAGTTACCTAAAGGTGGGCTTTGGGGCCCCACTCCGTACTCCCTCTCATTCACAAAGTTTTGATTTTTTTGTTCTTTGATGCCTGATACCTGATCCCTTTGACACCTCATGGTCACACTGGCTGGTGTGCTTCTTCCATATGGGCATGGTTGCTTCCAAGCTGGATGGCCACTTGTTTACCTTCAAGTCTTTAAGATCCCAGATGCTTTATCTTTTGATAGCCAGGCTCGATCAGCTTTCTTCACCACATTTGCTTATGCACCCATTTGTCTTCGGCAATCGTATCGGGGAGGTGAGCACACAATGATATGATTATTTTGTTCTTTGATGCCTGATAACTGATCCCTTCGGCACCACGTGATCACACAGGCTGGTGTGCTTTTTCCATGTGAGCTTTGTTGCTTCTCAGATAAATGGTCCCTTGTTTACCTTCAGCCTTTAAGATCCCAGACACTATATCTTTTGATAACCAGGCTCCATCAGCTTTCTTCATCACATTTTCTTATGTACCCGCTTTGTCTTCAGCGATTGTGTCGGGACGGTGAGCATGATGTAATACCAGTTTAATAGAACAAAGAATTCTTGCATTGAGGGAGTACATGAGTGGAGGCCCAATGTCCTTCTGCTACCTTAATACTAAACCTATAAATATATGCACATAGGTCTATGTCTACATCCTTATATGTAAATATATTTGCATATGTACATGTCTTTATTTAGACCTCTATAAATGCCCGTTGCCTCCTAGCTCTTTCCTCTATTTCCTTTTACTTTCCTCTTGTCCTACTATCATGCTCAGCCTTCATTTTGGATTTCAGTAACATTACCCTTGTCATGCCATACCAGGCCTCCTACACCCTCCTCACTACTGATTTGGATCACTTGGTATTCCCTTGTTCCTGGGTTTGTTAACACCACTTCCTTTCCCCTCACCTCCCCCTCTCCCATGTCCCTCTGGAACCATCAGTCCCATTGTTTTCTGCTCTAGATTGTTCATCCAGCCTATCTTATTTAGACAGACCTGCACAAAATGAGACAGAACAAAACCAAGCAACAATATACAACAAAACAACAACAAAAAGCCAATGACCAAAAAAGAAAAAAAGCACAACAACAACAAAAAAGAAAATCCTGTAGTTAGTTCAAGGACTGTTTATTGGACTTTAGGAGTGTTTTCCAGTAGAGTCTGATGGGGCGCCAAGCCCTGGCTCCAAAGTCTATTTTTGGTATTCCCTGGGGACTTCGTTGCTCTATTCCCCTTTCTGTTCTGTTGCAGGCCCTTAGTCTTTTGCCTCGGTGTGGTGGGATCGGATAGGGTGCAATTCCCACACTGTGTCTCCAGTGTTGTTCCCTGTAGGGCTATAGGTCAGTGAGGGATGTCATGTCTCACAGTGGGGCCGGCCATGTGGTCTTCTCTGTGGACTGGCTGCTCTGAGCCGGAATATCGTCATCAGAGCTTGGTGGGCCAGGATGTGCTCCACACTCTCTTCCTCCCCCTTCATTTGTTCCCCTGTGCTCTGATCAGACATGTTCCTCTCACTGAGCTGTAGCTCCAGTGCTGTCCTCTGAACAATTGTTCTTATTTCATTGTTGTATCAGGAACATATCAGGAATATCTCACTGCCAGTGAGTTGATTCTGACTCATGGCGACCCTACAGGACAGAGTAGGACTTCCCAATGTGGGTTTCCCAGAGTGGATTTTTATGGGAATAAAATCTTCATCTTTCTTCCTAGGAGCCACTGGTGGTTTCAAACTGCTAACCTTGCATAAACAACTCAACTTGCAACCCACTTTGGCACCAGGGCTCCACCAGGAACATAATAGGTGCCAATCAATGTTAGCCACTGCACTTATCCTGCCAAAGCCACCCCAACGAACTGAAGCTTTTGCTTTGACAAGGCCCCTAAAATATTAGGTATCCTGCCTGTACCAAACATCCCTTTGATACACTGCATGTAGATATTACATCATCATTTCCGGGCTCTGAAAAGAGTAAAACTCCCCTAGGTTGCTGTGCTGTGCTCTGTCAAGCACATTTGTATATTTGTTGCCATCATCATTCTAAAAAATTTGCTTTCTACTTGAACCCTTGGTATCAGCTCCTCATTTTCCCCTCCCTCCCCATTCCCCCTCCCTCCTGAACCCTTTTGTCATATCTTACCCTGTCCGACATCTCCCTCCCTTCACCCACTTTTCTGTTGTCTGTTCCCCAGGGAGGAGGTTATATGTAGATCCTTATAATCGGTTCCCCCTTTCTACCCTACCTTCCCTCTACCCTCTGGTATCGCCACTCTCACCACTGGTCCTGAAGGGATCATCTACCCTGGATTCCCCGTGTTTCCAGTTCCTATCTGTACCAGTGTACATCCTGTGGTCTAGCCAGATTTGTAAGGTAGAATTGGGATCATGATAGTGGGCGGTGGGGGGGGCAGGTGTAGACCATTTAAAAACTAGAGGGAAGTTGTATGTTTCATTGTTGCTACACTGCACCCTGGCTGACTCTTCTCTGTGACCCTTCTGTAAGGGGAGGTCCCATTACCTACAGATGGGTTTTGGGTCCTCAATCTGCACTTCCCTTCATTTACAATATGATTTTTTGTTCTTTGATACCGGATACCTGATCCCTTTAACACCTCGTGGTCACACAGGCTGGTGTGCTGCTTCCATGTGGCCTTTGTTGCTTCTGAGCCAGATGGCCGCTTGTTTACCTTCCAAAGGATGCATTGAACTAATTCCATGACTCGTAATGGATACAGCCTATAGTTTGAAGAAGACTAGCTGAAGGAACATGGCTCTGACGGGAGTGTGTGTGCGATCATTGGGGGAAACAGCTCCTGGATCTGTAGGTCTGAGATGGGGCCCATGAGTCTACATTTGGCCTCATCGCCTAACTGTGCACGAGACTGCTCCAGTATGGGCCACCCTTTGTGCAGCCTGATTCTCTACCCCAAGGATTGCTCAGCACTGTGGACAGGTAAACGTGTGTTCCACCGTGCGCTCGCACGTGCGCGCGCACACACACACACACACACACACACACACACACACACACACCGGTGCTACTGGCCCTCTCCCCCATCAACCCACCAGTGAGCTCTGTCTCCAATACTTTGTGGAGCCTGACTTCCTGGTCCCCAAATGGGAAGAAATTGTGACAAGTTTCTAACCCATGACAGGTTGCCCTGATTTGGTCCAAGTCCAGTTGTTGACTCACTGTGACTCAGTCTTTATTTGGAATCTTGTAGAAAAGACGCAGAATCCCCTCGTGTAAGGTTCTGGTTCTAGTGAACTCTTACTCCCCCAAACCTTGTTCACACTCACACTCACGGTGACCTCGCGTGTGTCGGCAGAACTGTGCCCTGTACGGTTCTCACTGGCTGATTCGTTAGAAGTACACAGCCAGCCCTTTCTTCCTAGGTGCCTCCTGGTGGACGGGAACCAACAAAGTTTCAGTTCACTGCGGAGCAGGCCAGACAAAGCCTCCTCTTGACCTTCCTCTGCATTCCAAGTAGAGCCACGTTGTCGTCAGCTGCTGTCTTGCGACCTCGTGCCGCCTTGCCTCGTGCTGTCTGGAGGACTGGTTAGTCATGGGATCATTGGACCCATAGGACTTTGAGAAGTAGATTGCCAGTCTTTCTTCCTAATCCATCTCAGTCCGTCTACTTCCACGAAAGTCTGTCTAGAGTCGTAGCAACGCACAGCCATCCCTGGAATCAAGCTCCTACATGGGAAGGTCTCCTACATGGAAGGAGGGAATTCCACCTCTAAGCCACCAATGTCTTATCTTCGCCAAAAGAACTCCCAACTCACTGCCATCGAGCTGGTGCTGATTCACAGCGCCCCCTGTGGATTTCTGATACTGTAAGCGTTTACAGGAGTAGAAAGCCCCGTCTTCCACCTGAGGAGCTGCTGTTGGTTTCAAACTGTCAATCACGTGATAGCAGCCCAGTGCTTCACCACGATGCCACCAAGCCTCCTAATTTCTTATGTAGGAACGTTACAGCCAGACGCTCGGCCGTGAGTCCCTGGAGACTCACAGCGAGCTTACAGGACAGGGTAGCTCAGTCCCCGTCAGTTTCCAAGGCTGTAACTGCAAGGGAAAAGAAAGCTCCAGCTTTCTCCTGAAAGACAGCTGCTGGCTTTGAACTTCAGCCCTTGACGCCATTAGAACTCGCTGAGCTTGGGTTATTAAAGCATCAATGTCTTCGCAGCTTCTCAAAAACAGGTTGCCTGTTCCCCACCCCTGGCCTCACGAACCTTACCTGCGGAGCCTCAGCAATAACTGATGCCCAGGCCTCGGCCAAGTCCAATTCGATCAGAATCTCTGAGTGTGGGCCTCCTGGGCAGTATTTTTCTTTTAATCCCCTCAGTGACTGCATTGTGCCAATGGGGCTGAGAGTCAGTGTTTTAGACTGTGAGCCCCCGAGGGGAGGGTCATCCTGTCTTGACAAGGGAGAAGACTCTGATTACATATCTGATGAATGAGCAATTGATGTCAATGTGCAGTAAAGTGCCTTTCTTGTTCATTGTTATCAAGACAGCGCCAACTTGTGGCAGCCCTCACATCTGAGGGAGTTTCAGGGATTTTATGGAGGGGGAAAAAGTGTATTATCTTTTCCTTTGATTGTCCCACAAACTTTTAGTAGCGCCCCCTCTCCCCCACCATAAAGCAGAATGAAACATTCCCCAGTTTTGTAACATCCTCTTACCTATTGGTATGTTTGAGCCCAAAGCTGTAACTCTTTTGCATCAAGTTTCTTTAGCACCGGATGGTGATAGGGCACTAAGCACTGGACTCCCTACTGCAAGAGTTGGTGGTTCAAACCTACCAGCTGTCCAGTGGGAGACAGTGGAGGCTATTGACCCCACACAGATTTACAGCCTCAGAAACCCCATGCCACGATGTGATCAGCTGACATGAAGGCAGTGGTGTTGGGTCCGGTTGGTAGAATCTGGAAATAAAGGTTCATTCAGTATTCGCAAGAACTCTGTGAGGTAGCTGTCATGTCTCCCAGTTTACAGAGGAAGGAGGGGAGGCCTCGAAAGGTGAGCTCACTGCCAAAACGGTGCCGAGGCTGGCAGAATCTGGCCCTGTGTTCAGCCAACAGGGTGCTGGAGCCAGTGGACACTCAGTCAGAGAGCACATGGGCCCTGCTCCTCTGTGCCTGAACACATCAGAACGAGAGCTTGAACCTCATGGTGATAAAGTGCATTTACCCAAACAAATCCATGTTGATTTTGTTTTCTTGGCAAGTCCATGGTTAAAGTTCCATAACACACCACCACCCAGCTCATACTCAAGACCTCTCCCTCCTCGGGGGTGTCGGGGAAGCACTGAAAACGCCAGGGAGCCGGGCACGCCATGCAGGACCAGGCAAAGAATGCAGCCTGCACATTTCCACAGGCCCAGCTCCCAGGTCTGGTCCCCTAGAGACTACGGCGGGAAGGAGCCTACAGGCACACAGGAACACCCTCTGGCGCAGCCAACAGTGGGCAGAATGCTAATCACTCCAAATCCAACCCGGAAAGGCCACGTTCGGAGTCCCAGGGTGCACAGCAGTGGCTTCCTGCTGACAGGTTTTATTAAAGTGCAACCGGATGAGGCTTCGAAGTCAAAATGTGCAGAAGATGTTCCTCCTTTCTAGACTTGCCTGAGCTTTCCCAGCTAAGTCTTCCAGCAATTGCTAGTTAACCTCCATGCCTTGCTCCCTTCTTTTCCTGTGAAACCCTGATTGTTACAGCATTGAGCTCGCTCGGATTTCACCCTGGCTCTGAACTCATGAACGCGTTTGACCACTGTTCATTGTGGGCTCAGAACTCACCCTTTCAGCCTTATTGTAGCATCGTGAAAATGTAGTCCATGCGCCGTGACTGGCTGCGTCTTCCAAATGAGAAGCGGCTGGGCCTGGGCTTAGGGAGGGGGCCTGAAGCCAAGGCTGGGATTTGGTCCTCCTTGTTCCCAGGCCAGGGTCCTGCTGTGTTGCTACCCCCAGCTCCTGAGGAATGTGCACACATGCACATGTGTGTCCACACTCACACGTGGCTCTGTTGGAATGTGTCAGCCCAGAAGAAACATCTCTGGGTAAACCCAGCATGGCGGCTGGAGTGCATGCTGTGGGGAAACCATCTAATGGGGCAGAGTCTGTGGAAGGGCCCTGGGTGTCCATGAAGCCTGACACCCGGGCAAACTGCCTTGTTGAAGGCACCCCGGGCTTCCACGCAGAGTAGCAGAAAGCCGCCCCCGGTCTTCACCATTAGTTAGCAATAGCCAGCTTCTTCCTGCTGGCCCTCAGAACTGGGCTAAATCCTTGCCTGGCCCTGAAGGTCAGCTGACCTGCCACCTCCTGTCCAGGACCTGGGCACTGCTTCTATGTGTCTTCACGACTCTACCCTGGACCACGAGCCAGGCCAGGCCAGGGAAAGGATTCTAGCTCTTGTGAAAAGAGAAATTCACCTTGAGAAACTTAAGGATTCAAAACGATCTTAAGGTGTATGTTGCCAATGCGGCCTTAGCGCGATGCGCTCAGCCAGAAAGCATGACTTTCCTCGGGAGCTGAGAAAGCGCTTGCCCTCTGTTGACTGTGTCATACTGGCCTGTGCTAATCTGTCTCACAAGTTGGCTCTTCCGGAAAGTCTTCCAGATGTCCTCGTGACGGCTGGAGATGGGACCGTCCAGCATCTAACAGAGGGCCTGGCCCAATGTGGGCCTGGGGTCCCACCAGTCTTATCAACTCCAGCAGCCTTTGCCAAGGGGTACCCAAAGCCACAGGTACATTTGATTGACTTCTCCACCCTCAAATTAGGGAATGGATAGCATCCCTGGTAATCTGATTATACTCCTAATTAATTAATTATTTAATTACATTTTAAAAATCATTTTATTGGGGCTTGTACAACGCTTCTCACAATCCATACATCCATCCATTGTGTTAAGCACATTTGCACATTTGTTGACATCATCGTTCTCAAAACATTTGCTTTCTACTTGAGCCCTTGGTATTAGCTGTTCATTTTTCCCCACTCTCCCTGCTCCCCACTCCCTCATGAACCCTTGATAATTTATAAATTATTATTTTGTCATGTCTTACACTGTCCAACAACTCCTTCCACCCACTTTTCTGTTGTCCATCCCCCAGGGAGGAGGTTATATGTAAATCCTTGTAATCAGTTCCCCCTTTCCACCCCACCCTCCTCCACCCTCCTAGTGTTGCCACTCTCACCACTGGTCCTGAAGGGACCATCTGTCATGGATTCTCTGTGTTTCCAGATTTTATGTGTACCTGTGTGCATCCTCTGGTCTAGCCAGATTTGTAAGGTCGATTGGGGATCATGATAGTGGGGGGTAGGGGAGGAAGCATTTAAGAATTAGAGGAAAATTGTATGTTTCTTCAGTGCTACACTACACCCTGGTCTGAATTATGTTTTGAAACATGGTCCACTGTGCAGTGTCTTCGGTCTCCCGAGCGTTGTGTTAGTGATTCATAGCCATCCCCTTCTTGATCTGTGCGAACTTCAGCACAGCACCGTGGAGTAGGACCCATTCTCCCCACGTTGCAGACGAACGGGAGGCCTTTGCTAAGTGGCTTTTGATGGCCATGCAGTCTGAAAAGCAGAAAGCAACTCGAGGTCCCAGAAGCTGAAATGGAGGTAGAGTTGAACCCAGATCCTCTGACTTCAAAGCCTGAGTCCCTCACCACTCTGCCCGCTCTGCGTCCACACCAACCCTCTCAGCAAGATGATCATGGTAGATTCTCAGAGTGCAACAGTGAGCCAACGACACAGTAGGAAGACAGCTCAGAGGGAGAGATGGATGCCAGCAGGAATTGGTCACCTCGGGGAAGAGGACATCAGTGGGGTCTCCACACACCAGAAGGACCTAATGTTGAAAGCGGAAGTGGCTCAGTCTTCCCAGACTCCCCAGAACTCCCAGCACCTCTGGGATACTTCCCAGGACAGAAGGGGAGGTGCGACCTTGGCAGGGCTACCGCCCCGCCTGGTTCAGGATGGGAACAGAAGCACCTCTGTTGCTGCTGCCAGAGCTCCGTGATGATACACGGGGGGGCCATTTGTCGAGCCTGAAGCCATCATTCATGGAGGACAATGTCCCGCTGGGACCTAACACGTTTGGAGAAGAGCATGAAGCAGACAGAGTGGGATTATGTGAAACCAGTCAAAGGAAATTTGGTAGGAGTCTGCTTTCCAAAGCCTTGAAGTTGTCAGGAATGAATCTCTTTCTACGAAAGAGTCGTTCGCAGGTCCTTTGGAGGCGATGCGAGTTCGCTAGCTTCCTGGTATCCATTACCAGCAAACATTGGAAATGGTTGTGCAGGGTTTAGTGAAGGCTTATCCTTTTAGAAGGTATTCGTGGATGTGTTTTGGGGGGTGTGTGAATGTGGGGGTACAAGTAATTTCCCGTGCTTTGTGGTGAGCCACTGAGGATGGGAGCCCCGGGATCAGCATCTTCAGCACCCCATTAGCCAGGGTTTTCTTTGTGTGCCTGGAGCCCTGGTCCGTTTGCATAAGGCCTGGAAATGACGAAATCAAGGGATTAATTTCACTGGGCTTTGGAATCACATTTACACACACACCCACTTACCCCCACCCCGATTTGTAATCTGAGGAAAAGTTGATGTTGCATATATGAAGGTGGGGCCTAGGTTATAAAAACAACTCCATTCAGAGAAGTATGATATAGGAGCCTGTCCTTGCCTTGCAGGTTTGGGTCAAGGAGCATGGCCAGTCACCTAAACTGTTCAGTGCTGACATTGGCTGAGGCTGCGGTCTTGCAGGACACAGCGTATGGGGGTGGGGGCGGGGGGGGCTTAATGCATACTGAAACGGGTAGGCAGACAGTGCAATGGTAAGAAAGCGCACAGCCCACCAGTCCAGGCTCACTATGAAGAATTCCTTTGCTTGTCCCGGCAGAGGAGGAAATGTGGGCGTGGGCCGGTGCATGTCCTTAAGATAAGGGAAAGAGCCCACTTCAGAATGTGCCTGCACCAGGCTTGGCAAGGGTTGCATCTGCTCTGCCAGGTGCTCTTCACGTCTTGTGTCTCACTGTGCCTCGCCGTGCTTGTCCAAACAGGGGAGGTTGGGAACACATGGGAACCAAGCCCATCCCGATGGCCTGGTGCTGGCCTAGGCCGTGGGCTTCAGAGCTGGGTGGATTCAGACATGGCGCTGCACAGTGGTTAAGAACATGGTGGCTGGAATCCTACGCTCGGAGTTCAAAGACAATCTCTGCTCTTGCTTGGTCTCTGTTCTTGGAAGTATTTTGCAGGCTCTTTGTTCATTTGGAAAATGGAAATGACTATAAGATGCACCTCGTAGGGAGGAGGTGAGCCTTCAATAAGCTAATACCGGGGGGCTTCAGCAGGTTCCTGAAAAAAATGTCGACTGTCTTTTCGTTGCATTTTCCAGGAACTCTTTGCAGCCCTAGGTAGTGCATGGACTATAATGCTTGCCAGGCAGTAAGTGCCACGTGTGTGTCTGAGTTGATCCTTCTCCTTCTCGTGTAGATACTCTATCATCTATAGAAGAGCAGAGTGGGTTAGGATTTGCACTCTTGACACGAGGTCTGCAGTTCGAACCTACCAGCTGCTTCATACGAGACAGATGAGGCTTTCTGTCCTCTTAAAGTTTTGTGGTCTCAGAAACATACAAGGATTTGTTCTCTTCTGTCCTATAGGGTCACTCAGAACAGATGCGATGTCAGTGACTATATATATATGAAGTGCCCTGGTGGTACAATGGCTGGGTAGTACAATGGCTGGGTAGTACAATGGCTGGGTAGTACAATGGCTGGGTAGTACAATGGCTGGGTGCTCAGCTACTCCCCAGAAGATGGGCAGTTAGGTTTCACCCATAGGCCTCCTGGGGGGAAACACCCGGAGATGTTTCTTTAAGGATGAAAGTCTAAAAGACCCTTGTCGGGAAGTTCTACTCTGTCTTATGGGGTTGCTATGAATTAGACTTGGCTTTATCACACACAACAACAATATCAGCATATCCTATATTATATATTCAAACGTGTGTGGTTTTATAGAGAGATTTTTGGGTAAGTGAGAATAAAAAAAGCATAGCCCCTACCCTACAGGCTCACAATGTTGAGGAGGCAGCCATAAAAATGTCATTCTCTCCCTGGTAGAAAAGGATGTGTCATCTGAGCAAGATTCTGATGGACGGCTGTGGAGAGAAGATGGGTGAGCTTCCCAGAGGAGGGAGAACATTCTGTGGTCTCTGAGAGATGGAGAAGGGTGTCTTGGGTGAAGAAAGCAGGATGAGAGTCTGCAGGACCATGGGCTGGGGAGTTCTCCTTCCTGGGAAATGTCCATGCACTTCGGGCCCTATACTAGCAATCCTGACCCTGGGAGGAGACGGGGGCTGCCTTCCAAGGACCGAGAGGCAACTTGGGCTTGAGTTTCAAGGAAAAGTTTCTCACAGGATGGTGGGGGCTGAAGCTGGAAGGGGCGATTGACCCTTTGAAGAGGAATAACGTGAGCAAAGGTGCAGAGGCAGGGTGATCAGAACACGTGGAGGGAAAGACAAACAGGCACCGGTCCAAGGTGCAGACTGAGTGAGAAGGTTGCTTGTTCAGGGCTGAGAACCCTGAGGGAAAACCGCAAGTGTCAACCTTTGATCCTCAACCCGTGCGTAGCAGGTGCATTTGGTTCCACCCTGAGAGGTTTAGGGGATGGCTCGGTGCTGTCGAGTCAGTTCCAACTCTTGATGACCCTTTGCACAATAGAAGGAGACACTGCTTGGTCGGGAGCTAGCCTCACGATTGTTGGGATGGTTGAGCCATTGGTACAGGCATGGCGTCAATCCATCTCCTGGGCGGCCTTCTTCTTTTCACTGCCCTCTGCTTCACCAAGGAGGATGCCCTGTTCCGGGTACTGGTCTCTCTTGCTCACATGCCCAGAGGATGTGAGAAGTCTTGCTATGCTCCTTGTAAGCAGAGTACTGACTGTGCCTCGTCCAGGACAGATTTGCTTGTTCCTCTGGAAGTCCATGGTACTTTCAGTATTCTTCGCCAACTGTAATTGAAATGTACCCATTCTTCTTCAGTCTTCCTTATTCAGTGTCTGGCTTCCACATGTATATGAGGCAGTAGAATACACCATGGCTTTGGTCAGGCTCACCCTAGACCTCAAAGTTAACATCCTTACTTTTCAACACTTTAACGAGATACTGTGCATCAGATTTACCCAATGCAATATATCCCTTGATTTCTTCGTGGCTGCTTCCATGAGGACTGATTATGGATACAAGTAAGGTAGACTCCCTGACATCAGCCTTTTCTCTTTTTATCGTGATGTCACCTACTGATCCAAATAGACAGAATCAGAATCTGCATTTTAGGAAGCTTCACAGGCAGTGATTCTTATAGCTAGCTATAGGATCTTGTTAAACTGTAGGTTCTGATTCCGTATAGCCTCAGAGGGTCGAACATGGATGAACTGGTTCCAAGCCACGGGATGAACAAGGGCCCTGGAGACAAAGTCCAACAAAAGAATTGCAAATTAATTGTACTGGTTCCCCTCTGGCCCCAGCTTCTGCCAATGCTCCAGCACTGACTCCTCTGAGAGGAGAGGGAATGGGGGTAACCATTGTGATGGCCACTTGACCCAATCATGTCCCCCAACCACCACCACAAGGGCCCTGCCGGGTATAGGCACAGAAACAGAATCAGAGAGGTGAGTGAGGATCCAGCCTTTCTGACTCAGAGCCTTTGTTCTTTGTGGGGAAAAAGGTATGGGGATAGGGGGTGACTTTCTCTGACTTCGCCAGGGGGAAGCAGACTCAACCGCAATATGATCCACGGTTGATTCCGTTGAGGCTGAAGTCAGACGTCCCTTCACCAAGCTCTAACCTCTTTACTCACACGGACGCCGTCAGTTCCTCCCATGGCACCTTCTACTACCCTACAGGCTTCAGTCATCTGTGGCAATGGCCACACAGAACTCCCAGACACAACTCACAATGAAGGAATGTATTAGGGAGGTTAACCAGTTGTAACTCTGGCTCAGAAACGCTCAGGATACCGGATACCAGACCACCTGTTCTTAACTGTGTTCACAAGCATGCCTTTCTCTGGTCCTCGGCTTCTCCGCCACATGGCTCCTTGACCTCAGTCCTGCTCTGACAAGGTCACCGAGTTCTTTTAGCTTTGCTGGTAAAGTCTCCAAAGGCACGCCAATCCACCAGTCCACTTGGTCCAAAGACACTCCACTTGGGCCCCATGGGTTGGCAAACTTGATGCTCCCTGGTTACATGTCCGGAGACCACCCACACCACCAGCACGGCCCCAGCTGGAAGGCCCTTCACTCTCTCACTGTGTGGGCTCATCCCATGCTCTTGGTGCCGCTGCCTCTGCTCCTCCGCTGCTTCTCCCATGTGATAGGTCTGTCTCGTGGTCAAGCAGATCCAGCACACAGTGATGTTAGGCCCCGCAGGCCATGTTCCTCGCCTGGCTCCTCATTCTTGAAGGCAGCGAGATGCCTTGTTCTGCAGCTGAGATGACTCCTTTTAAACCGAGTGGGATGGCAAAACTGACCGATTTGCATGGTCCCATTTGCATGGCCTCACCCCATGTGGGTGCCATGTGCCTTATTTACATAATCAGCCGGCTTTCCAATCCAAATACAGAGTGTAACCCAATGGTTTGGTAGGAATCCCAAAGACTGTGGGTAGAAGATCCTTCTCCAGTAAGTCACGGCCCTGCCTGAAGCCTCGGCCCGGCTGGTTCATGCGCCTCATTGTTGAACAGCAGGGCCCCGTGCGGGTAAGGCCCAGGTTTCCGTCATTTTAGCCATAGCGACATCCAGTCTTTTTGCTGTTCCGGTTATTAACCTCCAGCTGCTGGAGGACTAGATTAAGCCTGGGGACTTCTGCCCTCACGTATACACTCTCTTCAATCCCAGGCTTCTTGTGGATGTTGTTGGTTTTGTTTTCAGGTGTACTACATTAAACACAGATAATACTTTAAAAAGAAAATCTAACACAAGGTGAAGAAAGCTCTCTTCCTCTTCCTCTTCCCCCGCCCCCATTCCTATAATGAGATGGGGGGCGCGGGCTCTAGGCTCCTCTTCACCTCTCCCTACCGTATTCCTTTACCCAGAATGCACCAGGAAAACCTCACTCCAGGAAAACCTCACTCCTCCCGAGTCCCAAGCCCTGTTGCTATGGCAGTTCTGGAATACTGGGGCAGAACTTGGGGGTGTCAGGGGTAATTTAGTCAAGGCCAAAGGTGTTCTACCCCTACCCTCCAGCCCACCTCCCCCGCCTTCCCCAGGCCTGTGCTAGGTTGGGCAGGATGAAGGCCGTCGGCCATTGTTCAGTCATGTGCTCAGCTTGAGAGACGGGGGAGAACCATGGCGTTGTATGGACGGTGGTGCCCTTGCCCTCTCCCCCTCCTGCACCTCTGTGCTCCACATCAGGGGCCTGTCTCGCCCCAACGACCCCCATTTCTCCAAGTTTGTGGCCCACAGCCTCTGGAACGCACTTTCTTCATTCCCCAATTGGGAAATCGGTCTGGCAGGACCCCCCCCCGCCCCCAACGCTTGTGATAGAGATGAAATGAGAACGCATGTGGAAGTAGCTGGTGTGAAGCCAGCACATGGTGGCCCCTCCATCGCGACTCCGTGGGCTCAGAAGAGGGGAAGGAAAAGGCGACTTCCTCACCTGAGTGTTGGCTGGTCTTGAAGTTATTGTCCAAACAAAACCTCTATTGACTTTATCTGAAACTGGGAACCATTTCGCAGGGGATCTTGAAACGGGGTTGGTGAGCTCTTTGGTAACAGGCTTAATCTGTGACCTCCACATACCATGATTAAGGGGACGTTAGTCTGTGCTTGTTAGTTTCCTTCACCCTGCGTTTCTTGAGTCTGCCATGTGGCAGGCCTTCTGCTGGCCTCAGAGAAGATAGATAGCCATGGGCAAAGCAGGGACTTGCCCTCCAGGGGCTCCCTGCGAGGCTGGGTGGGAGGCACCTAATCCTACACAGCCAATGCTGCCCAGCATGTGTTGCCCACAGAGACGGGCCTTCTGAGCAGATCCACGTCTGCTTCTGCTGGAAGGCGTCAACGCAGCTGGTCCAAGGAAGACTCGGTGTGAGTCTCGAAAGTCAGGTCAATGCCAAGGGGATCACAGATGGAACTGCAAAGGCTCAAGACCATGACACCTGCAGGGAGCTGCAAGTGACTCTTGGGTGGTGCAGATGGATGGATGGTGGTGCAGCTGAAAGGTTGACGTTCAAGTTTACCCACCCACAGGCTCCTTGGGATAAAGACTTACTTTCGAAAACAATCAAACAAATCCAGCCATTGAATACCCA
This sequence comes from Tenrec ecaudatus, assembly GCF_050624435.1. NCBI lineage: Eukaryota > Metazoa > Chordata > Mammalia > Afrosoricida > Tenrecidae > Tenrec > Tenrec ecaudatus. Next base: position 76,096,514 of record NC_134533.1, on the reverse strand, counting down.
ACGGAGCACAGTTCGACTCTGACACCCCCGGGGTCACCGTGAGTCAACATGTTTTTTTCCTGGAGTGGCTTTTTTCGAGTTTTTGAAGTGGGCACCAATACTTGGGTAAATCAGTAGTAATCAAACAACGAATGTGACTCCGAACAAGTCTCTTCCCTTCTCTGGACTGGTTTCTCCATCCTCTGAGTGTCCCTTCCAGCCCAAATGATCCATGATTCTCCGAGTCTGTGGCTCACAGCCTGTAAATCAGTGTGAAGCAGACTTGGATCTCTGTCTATTTATCTTATCTTCCTATTTATATGCGGAAGCCTGTTTCTTCATCTGTTAGGAGTGCCTGCATTACACGCCCTGGAAGCAGCTCTGTTTACCTTGATGTTCTGTGAGCACGATCCAGGCTTATTAATAAAACACGGCAGGCTTCCAGCAACACTGAGCTAGGAGCACAGCTTTAGAACCAGCTGTCTCTGTTTGGGGGCTTTGAGGTGGTCCACCCAGCATGTGCATCATCTGAACCCTGGAGCCAGGATAAGGTGAGCACCTTCCGGGGCTGCCATGGAAGCATTTACCTGTCGAATCTTCCTCTGTCTGAAGCCCTGGGACTCCCTTATCTGTGCACCCCGGCAGCTGCAAACTGACAGCCTGCAGCCATGTTTTTTGGGCCCACACACTATTTTAAATATCAAGAACTGTAATATAGAAACCAGGACATTTTGCCCAAAATATGTGTTTCTAGCATCTCTTGGAAAGTCAGAAGAATTGGCAGCAGTTGGCCCACCTTCCCTGGCTGGCACCTTCCACAGGAGGGGGGCTGCGCCCTTTCAAAGGGCCGGCGTTCCTCAGTTCATCAGTCCACCACAGGCCCCAGGTATAACCGGTTTTATTGCCTTCTCCCATAGGCATTGGGACCAGGACTACCCTCTCACTGGAAACCAGAGTCCAGGTTCTTTCCTGCCCCAGGAGTTAAGTGTACACTAGTAACACATGCTACTGGTCTGTACAGACCCACCAACCCAACCCGCTGCCAACCAGTCCATTCTGACTCATCGTGTTCCTGGGTAGGGTTTCCTAGGTTGGAATGTTCAAAGGGAGCAGACAGCCTCATCTTTTGCCCACCGAGTGGCTAGTGAGTTTGAAAGGTTGCCCTTGTGGTTTCCAGCCCAACACGTACTCAACAATGCCGTCGAGGCTCCCAGTGAAGCCAAAGGGGCTTTTAAAAGCTTGTGGAGAAGTTATATTATCTTTCATTCCATTCTCCCACAGAAACGGGGCCTTCAGAAGAAGGGGTGTACACAGGACTGCCCGGCAAGGCGAGGGTTAAAACCCGGCCAAGCATACAGGCCACACGCTGATTCCCAGAGTGCTTTAACCAACCCCCCCAAGCTGTCTCAAGGCCCAAGACTCTCAAATCCCATTACAAAAGACAAAGCACTTCACTTCCATTCTCTCCTCTTTAAAATGAGAACAACTTACTCCCACCTGCAGGCTTCGGTATGGATACCCACCATCTTCCCGTTAATTGAAGTTCTCAGTGACCTTATATAGTGTTTCCAAGGCCGTATATTTTGCTGGGTCACACAGTTTGTCCGGTTCACAGGAGGGCCCAGAACCAGCCAGTCTAGTGCTCATTCACAAAGACAGTGTGACCCGTCCTTCCCTTACCGGGCCTCCCTTTTCCTTCGATGAGTCTTCTCCTGCACCATCCTACTCAGGATTTTATTTTGAGGGGTTAATTTCTAGTCTGTTCTTTTCCTGCCTACCTTTCTATCCTTTATTTCTCTTATATATAACTTTAAAAATTCAAATTATCTCTTAAGAGCTCGATCTGGTCCCTTAGGGAGGTACAGTACAAGGCTGTAAGACCCTGTCCACACATCAGAAGATGGGAAGGGAATTAGCTGGTTGATTTCAGAAATCTCCATAGTAACTCATTGGAATTTACATTTCAGCTTTGACTGTGGAGATAGAGGGAAAAGGTCCAAGCTTACAGCCTCCTCGTCCTGATTATTCGTTCTTCAACCATTGATTGATCTCTTATTCCGTGCCAGGTACTGGGCTGAGCAATGGGTTAGCTAGAACAACATACAAGTCCACCCCGCCCCTGGCCACATGAGACAACTCTTCAAGAAAGACATTGAACAAGGAGCTTGGGCATGCTGTGTGCAAAGGAAAAGGTGTAACGAATACGAGCCGACTCTCGGGGTGAGTCTGAGAAGGCTCAGTGAAGTGCAGGTCTTTCAAGATAAAGCACAGAAGTGAATGGCGATGAGATGGGGGAAATGGTTCCAGAGAGCAGAGCAGCATGGCGCGTGCAAGGGCTTCAAGGCCTAGAGACGGGCCTGCTGGTGGAGGAAACAGCAGAGCAGGGGAGAGAAGCCACCAGGACCGAAGATTCAGATGGCTCCGGGGCCAGGGATAAAGGGACCATTGAAAGCAGCGGCAAGTCACACAAAAAAGCTTTTAACAGGAGAAGGACAAGTTCAGATGCTCACGGCTAAGCTTGCTGCAAGGCACTGAATCAAAAGTGCAAGAGGCGAACCCAGGAGACCTGTGAAGAGGCGCTGGTAACAGCAACCGTAAAGGAAGATGGTCTTTAGACTCGAGTATTCGCTCAGCGATGAACGCCCACGCGCAGGCTTAGGAGCTCTTTGTGAGATGGATACCATGGCTTGCGAGCAGGGAAAGGCATTTGGGGGGCCCCTTTCTAAATGTCAGTGGGTTGTGGAGACCAGGACTCCATGCTGGCAGGGCTGGCCCAAAACAACCCAAACAATTGCCATCAAGTCAATGCTGACTCATAGCGACCCCCTCAACAGGAGTAGAAAGGAGGAACTCCTGGTGGTTTAGAACTGCTCACCTTGTGGGTTGCAGCCCTACACCTAACCACTATACCATCAGGGCTCCTGGAAACTCCTTATCTGCCTGCCTCTCCTTGGTGCTAGCTTGCATCTAACCAGTTTCTGCATTGGCTGGAAAAGTTGAGCAGCTACAAGCAATCTTGTGGAGGCAGCTGGTCTCTCCTGCCACAGAAATAAATCTATCAGTTCATTCCGGTCAGGTCAAATCGAATGAGCGCACAACCAAATGTTTCTGCTCCTCGGTCCCTTAGAGTTTATGAATCAGATGCTGCGTGTTGCTGTTAGGCACCACCATGTCAGTGCTGACTCAGCAACTCCATGACGGTCTAGTATCCCCTCACAGTGGTGGTTTCACTTGAGCCCATTGTTGTCACCACTATGTCAATCCATCTCCTCGAGGGTCTCCCTCTCATTCATTAGGAGGTCTGGTGGTGTCGTAGTTATGAGTTGGGCTGCAATCCACAGGGTGGGCAGTTCAAAACCGCCAGCAGCTCCATGGGAGAAAGACTGGGTTTCCCACTCCCATAGATAGTTATAGTCTCAGAAACCCAGCGGGGTCAGTATGAGTCAGCATGGACTCGATGGCCATGAGTTTGGAGTTTTTTGAAACCGAGCATGATTTCCGTTCCCAGGGTCTGGTCCCTCCTGATAACACGTCCGAAGTACGTGACACAAAAGCCTGACATCCTCGCATCTAGGAAGCATTCTGGTTATCAATTCTTCTTCCAAGACAGATTTGTTCTGGAAGTTCATGGTACTTTCTGCATTCCTCACCAACACCGTGATTCAAATACATCAGTTTTTGCTAGGTGTGCCTTATTCATTTTTGAACTTTTCCCATGCACACGAGGCAATTGAAAATACCAGGGCTTGGGACAGTCAACACACCTTGGTCCCTAAGTGAAATCTTGGTTCTGTTACACTTTAAAGATGTCTTGTGCAGCAGATTTGCCCGACACAGTACTGCATTTGATTTCTTCACTACTGCTTTCATTGCTTGTCAATCCAAACCAGATGAAATTCTGGACAACTTCAATCTTCTTTGCTGTGTTTCATGATGGTGTCTGTTGGTCCATTTGTACGGATTTTTGTTTTCTTTACATTGAGTTGTAATCCATGCAAAAGGTACAGTCCTTGACCTTCATCAGGAAGTGCCCCTCAATTTCAGCCACCAAGGTTGTGTCAGCTGCCGCTTGTAGGTTGTTATGAAGCCTTCCTCCAATCCTGATACTGCATTCGCCTTCATACGGTCTAACGTCTTGGAGTATTTGCTCAGCATACAGATTAAATCAGGAGGGCGAAAGGATACAACCGTGATGCACACCTGTTATGGTTTTAAAACCAAAATGTTTCCTTGTTCTGTTCAAACAACTGCCTCTTGGTCCATGTTCAGGTTGTACATCATCGCAACAAAAATAAAGAAAGCATAAAAAATTCTAGAATTGCTATTCTTCTCATTGTTGTCCGTAGCTTGTTATGATCCACACAATCAATAGAACAGAACACAAGGAAACATTTCTCTTGATATCCCTGCTTTCAAATAGGATCAATGTGACCTTGGCCATGATATCCCTTGTGCCACGTCCTCTCCCGAATCCAGATTGAATTCCTGGCAGCTCCCTGTTGCTATACGGCGGCAACTGTTGCAGAACGATATCCTACATCACTTTACTTGCATGTGATATTAGACTGTCTGCATTCTCTTTGGTCACCTTGCGTTGGAGTTGGCACAGATATGGTGTCATCTGGTCAGCCGGCCAGCCAGGTAGCTGTCTTCCAAATTCCTTGCAATGGACGAGTGAGCGCTTCAAGTGCTTCATCTCCTGGTTAGAACATTTCAATTGGAATGCTTTCAATTCCTGGAGCCTTGAATAAAATGTTCACCCAGGTAACCACATAACTATAAACTGTGCTGTGTATGGGGCCAGAAGCAGGGGAGACATTTTTAAAACATTGAGCAAACCTATTGTGTGCTTACTCTCCATAGAATGGGTCCCTGCTAGACCTTATACCTGCTTCCCATTAACCATCCACACGGTGCGGTTGGAGGGGAAGGGGGGGGTGCTAGAGGGTCGGAAAGAGCCGAGGTGGGTGGGAACTATCCAAGGATTGGGGACAGTGACAGTTTACCAGTCAGTGTGGGAGGATTTCCATATCTTATTAACCACAAGCACAGCTGTTCTAGTGTGTCCCCACTGATCAAATCAGTGTTGCTCTGGGAAAACTCCTCGGAGGAAGTGACATGGAAGCAGAGACCGACAGGCAGGGACTTCAGAAGGGTCCCGGATAGAGAAATGCTTGTCCAAGTGCTGTGGGGTAGCTCAAAGACTGGGTATGTCAGGAAAGAACGGAACAGCTAAGTGGCTGGTGCTCCCAGGAGGAGGAACAGGTTGGAGAGAGGGAGAGCAGAGACCACAGCAGGTACCAGGTTGCAGCCATGGAAGGAAGCACATCCTCTCTGAAGAGCAAGAGGGAGCCCTGCACACCATCCAGACATCGCCAAAAGCTTAGGCTGGCTGGGGCAAGGAGAAGCGGTGCAGGGGGACCAGGGAGGAGGCCAGTATAGAAGTTCAGGTGAGAAAGAGCTGAGGCTTACATGTGGATAATGGAGGAGCGGTTGGTGAGAAGTGGGCAGTTGATAAAGATTGGGGGTATTAGAGAGCCAGCATTGGAGAGGTGAGCATCGAAGATCAAGGGCATCCATCTTGACTTGAGCAGTTCACACTCTGGCAGCTGGTTCCCCTCTGATGCGATGCTGGACCTGATCTGGTTTGCAACATTTTGTAGTTTTGCTTGTTCCTATTATAGGGGGTATCTCAGAGGTATTAAGTCAGTGAGGTCACCTTCTTGAAGTTATGTTCTATGTCCTTCGGTGTTTCAGAAGATGAGACTCGGTGTTGACAAGCCTGTAGGCACAGCAAGTAGAATAAAGAGCAGGGGGTATAGGAGTGGTGACAGGGGGGTGAAAGGGAGACGATGCCAAAGCGTCTAGGAAGAAAAAAGAATGTTTGGAAACCGACGGTAGTAGCAATTGTACAATTCTGCTTGAAGTGCTTGAACTATGGAATGATATGATATGTGTATTAACTCCCAATTAATAATACATTTTTAAAAACGCACCATCACCAGGCTTACTGGTGGGTTAGATATAAGGCAAGGAAATGGGGAATTGGTAGAAGGCAACCTTTGTGGGGCAGGGAAAGGTGGTAAGATTGGCATTGCTGAGGTGTGGAGTTAAAGTCTGACACGTGGACTCAAGCACCAGGACACCTCCGCCTAGGTTTACCTCAACTGCTCTGCACTCTAACGCTTCCTCCACCTCCTGGGTGATAAAATGGGTAGTGAAGGCGATCGTGGACATGAGCTGGAGCCACCACGCACACAGTCAGTAGTCAGTGAGTGGCTTTAGGGGGAAGGTAACCATTGATTTCAATTAAACATATACCCTTGGGAATCTTATAGGATCCGGTTATAAAGAGAAACGTGTAACTCGTGTTGTTCCTTACGCGTTAGCATTTGGAGTCCACAATGCAGGTGGTGGTGGTGGTAGTGACGATGAAGACAGTGGTGGAGATGACAAAACTAAATTTTCTTGGCTATTTGGAGCATATTAAGCATCCACATCATTGTTTAGGAAGTTGACGTTATATAGAGGAAGGGTTACTGGGCTCAGATTCATAAACTTACACGTAGTCCTGCCTGTGAACTTGGTCGAGTCATGCAGACTCGAGTTCTATGGTTGAAAAACAGAGGGTGGTGGGGGTATTGACCTTCCAGGGTGACTATTCAAGGTTAGCTCAATGAGTTGCTGTTTCAGTAATCAGTGCCCACTGCTAAGGGCATCCCCATGGCTGTTGAGTCCATTCTCGCTGGTAGACACCCTGGAGGAGTGGACAGGGTAGAGTGGCCCTGTAGACCTTGCGAGGCTGTCCTCTCTGAACAGAAGCAAATGGCCATATCTTTCTTCAGAGCACTACTCGGAGGGTTGAACCTCCAGTCTTTCAGTTATAGCAATAGCTCAACCACGGCAGCATGGAGCCTCCATCAGATGCACACCCCAACAAAGCATGCCCACTGCTGTCCAGTCAATTCGGACTCCACAGTGACTTACGTAGGGTCCCCAAGACTGTAAACCATACCGGGGAAGACAGCATCCTCTCTGGTCTGTGGAGCAGCTGGTTGGTGGGCTTGAAGAGCTGACTTGTAGTGAGCAACTTGACAATCGCCCACAGTGCCACGGGGGCTTAGTGGGTGCTTAGTGAAAGGTACTCCTTCACCTGAGCTTGCTCTGGGGCCTTAGGGCAGGAGTAGAGAAAGTCACCAGACCTCTCCCAACATGGCCTCAGCTCACCTTGGTCCCTCCTGTCACCTTCTGTCCATTCCCTGCTCTGTAGTCACAGCAGACAGCACCCATTTCTCCACCAACACTCTCAGCCTGGAATGCTCCTTCCCTCCCCCTCTGCCCAGAAAATGCCTTCTCTTTGTCCCCAAGGCCCAGCCAAACACCCCTTCTTTTCTGGTGTTTCTCACAGGCTTCCAGCGAGGATTCACAGCTCCATCTCTCTTGTCGCCTCCGAGCTGTCTCTTGGTTCCCCTCTGAACACATCCTTGCATTCAACTTTGCTGTTCAAGTCAAGTGTGTCTCCTTGACCGCTAGTTCTTGGGCCCATGACCTTGTCTGTTATAATCTCTCACCCCCGTCAAAATTGAGCAGAGGGTCCACACACGAGCGTTTGGTTCAGTGGAGTGGGATTGAATGAATGTGGCTTTTTCTAGGCAAGGGCTCTGAGATGCTAGGGGGCGGGCAGAGTGCAGTGAAGGATGCCCTGCCCCAGCCAAGTCATAAAGGGACAGGATGGGTGAATGCCTTTGCAGCTGGCTGCTGCCAGGAGCCTCTTCAGGGCAGCTGGGATGCAGCCAGGCACTGAGGCTCTAGTGACAAGTCTGCTACAGTCAGGTTGTGAGAAGGGATTAGGCAGAGTGACTAGCAGTGTCATGAACAAGGTTAGAGACCCTTCCCTGTGGCTTGGATCAACCTCTGCTCCCGGGCTTTCCCTACTTCTACCCTCCCGCTTCCAAGCCATTCTCACTGAATCCGGAGTGTCAGTGTTAGGGCAAATCTAGCCCTGCGATTGCTTCACTTAAAACCTATAAATGGAGGAGTTCATTTCTAGAACCAAGTTCATGGGGCCTTGCATGTTCAGCCTTGTCATCCTGAGTGGCCACAGCTCTTTTTGTCCTTCTCACTGATACATACCTTTTGCCTTGTGAGGACTGGGCTTCTGAGCCTTGCCTCAAAGTTATCCCCTCCCATCCTGGTAGAATTGACCCCGTTGGCTTCAGAGTCACTGGCTCCCACTGTGGAGCACACACACTCCACCTGCACCTTTCATACCCTAGTCATGCAGGGAGCCTAGCTTTTTGACACTCATCTGTCATAGAAATAATAAAAGCTGGAATCACTTAGAAGACCTAACTTGCCCTGGAAGGCTGGGAGATGGATTTCCATTCTGCAGATGAGGAAACTGAGGCTCAGAGAGGTTAAGGAAGGTCCACGGGGCCACACGATTCATAAGAATCAGAGCTGGGTTGCACAGGGGCCAGGCCTGTGCTCTTTCCACGGTCCCCAGTTGCTCTCTGAGGCCAGGTCGGACTCAGAGTAAGCAGCCAGTAAATGCATAAATGTGTGCCGAGTTAGGGATGGGTAGATGCCATCGCTGGGCATGGGGAGCGCACGGAGTTCATCCCTGGACAAGAACGGACTCGCTTGGCTTTAAATGTTAAGATAAGCGCGCGTGGTTTTTCTAAAGTAAGAATGTGAGGCAACAGTGCAGATCAGGACAGAGGGTCCCCTGTTTTTAGATCAATAGCAAAGCCATCATGATCTCTGCCCTTTGGTACCAAAAACTATCTTGCCCTGAAAGTAACTGGCGTAGAGTGAAGTGACTCCCCAGCATGGGCAGATGAGATACCCAGAGGCAGGCAGGCTGGCCTTAGGGGGTGCCAGTGAATGCGCCTGGATCCCATCTTGACCCTCTCCAGCCCTGGCTGGCTGTTATTAGGGAGTTGGCACTGAGGCTCCGTGACTAAAGTCCAATTTTCACTTCCTCAATGGATGCACGCCATCCTGAGCGCGCACACCCAAACGAAAGCAAACCAAGAGGCAGCGAGAAAGGATGAAATCTTTGACTCTCAAATGCCCAGAAGCCAGTTTTGGAGCCCCATCAGCTGCAGAAATCTGGAAGAGAGAAACCGACTGAGCCTCAACAACGATGACGCCGGAAACTATGGACCGTGGTCCTCAGGGGAGAATGTTTCGTTACTCAGACATCTGGCCGCAATACGTCCAGCTTAGCCTGGGTCCACAGAACTTCCTGAAACCAGCTTCCATGTCTGAAGAGGAAATACTTAGAACTCAAGAGGCAGCTGAATCCCAGGTCCCTAGAACCTGTGGCACAGGGAGGGTCATGGGGCATTCCAGAAGGAAGTCATTGGCCCACAGCTTCTCTGGCCTTTGCGGAGTCAGTGGGCATCTTGCCCACACAGACCTGGAGCCCGTCCTAGTAATAGCGGGTCCCCAGTGGAAAGAGCAGTGCTCGAAGCAGATGGGCCCTCGAAGGTATGGGGCTCTTTGTCCAGCCCACAGTGTGTCCAAGACAGACTACGGACATCTCCCTGTCCATTCCCACCTCACTGGACTGGCCCGGCACACAGCGCTGGGCATGTGCCTCCCTTTCCAGGTCAGCTCCTTTGTTCTCCCTTGGACCTGGAAGACTGATCTTGAACTTCAGTGAGTTTGCTTGTCTCTCTACTATCCCAAACCCCAACCCAACCACCCAGCTCCAGGACTCCCATCTAAGTGGGTCAACCAACCATCATTAATAACAATATCAATTAGTAATCCCTAATAATGAAATTATGGCAGTTTATGAAATACTTAGTAGTACCATAGAGTGGTTTAGCACCCATGACTTCCAATGCCCAAATCCTGACTTGGCCACTTACTGTGTGACCTTGGACAGTTGTATTTCTCTCTTAGTGCCTCAGTCTTCTTCCATAAAATGAGGGAAACAATAGTAGCCCCTACCTCACAGAATTGTTTATGAGCATTCGCTGTGTTTCTGTTTGTAAAGGACTTAGAACATTGTTAACTGGAGTCACCCGAATACCAGCAAGAACCATATTTGCCGGCATTTACCTTTGCAAGGGGGTAAGAGGCACAAAAGCCACGCGGCAATCCCAGGAGAGGGGAGTGGCATGTGCTGCCCCTACTCTAGAGGAAAGCACAGTGGGGTGGGAAGTTAAGTAAGAAGTCCAAGTTCACCCAGCTGAAAGGTGGTAGACCAGGGTCAGACCCAGGTGCTTGGATTCCAGAGCCCATGATTTCTAATAGCATTTAACAAAGGCTATTGAGCACCCGCCCCTGGAATCCGAACCCCTCTCTTTGGCTCTTTAGCTGGGGAAGGACACTCTCAGCAGCGGGTATGGCACCAAAGAAAAGGAATCTTGATGTGATGAGGAGGAGGAGAGTGACGGGATGTGGCTGAAATCATCGGCAGGGTCCAGGCTGTTTAGAGCATCTTAGTCTTTCCACCTGAGTCCCGATCGCCTCCATCACACGAAGCAAACACTTATTCTCTCGAGCCTTCCTTAGCACGAGTCAGAGTCTGAGCTCACCAGAAACACAAGCAAGCAAAACACCCAAGCCTGGGTCATCCCGTTGATTCAGACTCATAAGTGACGTTGTAGGACAGAGTACAGCTGTGCGGTAGAATTTTCAATGCGGTACTCCTTACGGAAGTAGAGTGCCGCCTCATTTTCCTGTTGGGTGGCAGGTGGGTCTACACTGCTAGTGTTTAGTTAGCAGTCACACATGCACGTAGCCACTGTGCCGTCCGGGCTCGTTTCTGTCCATTACAGGTCTCGGCAAAGCCTGACCACAAATCACCTTCCACTTCATGCCCTGGTCTTTAGTGTGACTAGAGGTGACCAAAGTGAGTCTACTGACACCGTCAGTACACCTGGTGATTATACCCAAAGTAGCCCTTTGTGAAGAGTCCAAATAAGGCCCTTAGAAAGGAGTGAGTGGGGTACAGTTCCACTCCATCCAGAGCTTTGACTGCTGAGTAACAGCAAGGGAGGCCCAGGGAGCAGAGCAGAGATGGAGCAGCGTGGAAGAGCTGAGCCTCTGTGACCTGTGATCCCCTCCCCCACCCTTTTTCTCATTCAGTAATTGAAAGAGGAAATATTCACAAGTATGGGTATTGATCCATCGGAGGAAACCATCAAGTCGGTAATGCTGCATAATGAAATTTATTTTAAAATGGTAGATAGGAGCCCTCTGTCCATGACTCCTGGAGGTCACTGCCGGGCCTTTGACATAGATCATTTTGCAGTTGCGATCGGTATTTGTTTGTTTTGATTTTTTTTAACCAACTTTAATTTGGGGGAAGTTTATGTTTGCAGCAAGTTCAGAGTTACAACATGCCCACGCAAGTTTCTGACATCATTCATGTCTTGTGTGTTGCTACGAACAAGCCATTTTCGATGCATTCTACTGATCTAAAGTCCATCCTTCCCAGTCTACTCCCCTGTCGTATAGTCCTATGCATTTAGACACTGTTAGCATGCCATGCACATTAGCTTTCACTGCCCTAAAAATGCCCCTTTTGTGCTGTTTCCCCACTTCCGCTTTAGCCATGGCAACCGTTGACTTTTTCACTGGCTCTGTCGTTGTGCCTGTTCTAGAGTGGCCCATCGTGTAACATGCAGTGTTGTAGCCTTTCAGTCTGGCTTCTTTCCGTTAATAATATGCATTTGAGGTTCCTCCCGTCTTATTGCACCCGATAGCATATTTCGTTTCCTTGCTGAATGGTATTGAGTGTGCATTGTTAGAACCATTTTATTTTAAGACGTAAATGGATTTCGTATGTCTTTGCTGAGGGCCTAGAGTAGGCACAGAAGCATGCCCAGTTCTGAGTTGGCAGTAGTGATAAGGCAGGCCTAGCTCCTGCCCTCATGCAGCTTGCAGTTGAGTTGGGCTGAGCAGTACTTCACTGCGGTTGTGAGACGTACTAGAGCGGGAAATCCCAATGACTTTGCCTGCGGCTTAAGGAAAGGGGTCTGTCTGTAAAGCAAACATTTAAGCTGAGAAGCCTGATAGGTGAGGTGAGTTGAGCCAGACAAAGAGAGCAAAGAGCATGTTGAGAACCCTAAGTTGGGAACAACGATGCCCCCTTTGGGGACCTCAGAGGAAGCCAATGGGACACACCAAGGGGAGATGGTGTTTAATCAAGGCCAAGCAGTGCAGGCGCCCTAGCCTAGACGCAGCCCTCTAGAACTCCAGGGGCGCGTTGGGGATGTGGGTTTTGTCTCCAATAGACTAAGAAGCTGCCAGACCCGGTTTTCATTAAAAAGAACCTCTCTCTGAGTTCTATGTGGGTAGAGAATTGGCGCAGCCGGTGTGGGCATAGCAGCTGGAAGGCTGCTGCAACCCTCAGCTGGGTCTGACGGCGTGAGGACTATACCTGTGGCACTGGATAAAGGACAAATGAATCAGATCAACGTCTCCGTACGAGGTGGGACCCAGAGAACTGTGACTGACTAGCCATGGTTAGTGATGTGTGGAGGCCATCGTGTCTCTGGTGGGACCATCTAACACACTGGTTCTCAACCTTCCTAATGTCACAACCTTTAACACAGATCCTCATGTTGTGCTGACCTCACAACCATAAAATTAATTTTGTTACTACTTTGTAACTATAATTTTGCTACTATTATGAATCGGATGACCCCTGTCAAAGGGTCATTCGCCCCTCCAAAGGGGTCATGACCCACAGGTTGAGAACCGCTGGTCTAGAAGATGGTATCCAAGCACGGGGGAAGACAGCTAAAAAGGTCATCGACATAGCTGAACAATGGCAAAGTAAATGAGAAAGAGACTAACACGCTACAAGGAATGGGGAAAGTGAACAAGCAGCTCCCAAAAGAAATACAGGTGTGACGCTCCCTTGTGGGATCTGCAACCAGCGATAGGAGCAAAACGTGCATGAAATGTTGAATGGAAAAGTGATTCACAATAAGAATTTTGAAAGAAAGAAAAATTTTTTAAAGAATTCCCAATAAGAAGTTTGAAAGAAAGGAACATTGAAGGAAGATGTTCAATTGATTCTAAGAGATGCAGACTACAATAACTGGGCGCCATGCACGTTAGAGTCTAATGTTGATGAGAGCAGGAAGACTTAGCTCATGCCCATTCACCGGCTGATGGAAACGAAAAGTCATAAAGTATTTTTATAGGGAGAGATACAGAGTCAAAACCTTTTAAAGTAATAGTCCAAGTACACAGCCAGACATCTAAAGAAAGATTTATAAATATATTAAAACATTTAAAATAGTCAAAAATCAGATGCAGCATGTGTGCCCATCCCAAAAACTCAAAACTGACTGCCATCAATTCGGACTCCTAGTGACCCGTCTAGAGGACAGGGTAAACCTGCCCCTGTGGGTTTCTGAGACTGTAGCTCTGTATGGAAGTAGAAAACCTCATTTTTCTCCCAGGGAGCTGCTGGTGGTTTTGAACTGCTGACCTTGCATTTAGCAGTCCATCCTTTACCCTCTACACCAAATTAAACATCTCGAGTGAATGTAGAGGAGCCCTGGTGGTGCTATGGGTTAAGCCTTGGGCAGTTATGTGGAAGGTTCATGGTTCCGACCCTCTGGCGGCTCTGTGAAAGAAGAAAGACAAGGTCCCTTTCCTGTAAAGATTTATAACCTCAGAGACCGGTGGGGCAGTTCTGCTCCATTGCATGGGGTCCACATCAACTAGCCAGAAGTGGATTGGGTAGCCACTTGGCAACCTGCAGCGGTCGGTTGTGTGTTGTTCTGATGCTGCGGTGTTATTGGCGTGTCAAAAGGCAGCAGGTCCCTTAGGGTGGCTAGATTTCAGGAGCACCTCCAGAATGAGCGCGACTAGCGAGAAAGACGTGGCGATCTAGTTCTGAAAATTCATTAATGAAAACAGCAGACTGCTGTCTGAGGTCGTTTGGGCAGATGCAGTACACAACAGTTGCAACAGTAGGCGCTGTTGTGATGAGTTACTTCCGAGTCTGTTCCCACCGCTGACAATCCTCTATGCAGACACGAACTGCTCCATAATGACCTGTCAGAAGCCAGGTGCCAGACCTATCTGTAGAGAGGCCTGAGGGTGGCTTCAAACCTGTTAGCGTTTGGTGCCACCAAGAAACCAAACACCAAACTCACTGCCACCAAGTCTATGCTGACTCATGGTGACCCTGTAGGACAACACAGAACTGCCCCTGTGAGTGTCCAAAATGAACTCTTTATAGGAATAGAAAGGCTCATCTTTCTCCCATGGAGTCTATTGGTGGCTTTGAACTGCAGACCTTTCAGCTACCATGAACTACAAAATGCCAATGATCATCTTAAGGGTGCAGGATTGGCACCCTTTAGATTAAAATGTGTGTACATAAAGATGGTTTTTGTCAAATATCAGAATGTGTGTATGCGTCAGTGCCTCTGGTTATTTATACAGAAGAACATATATCTCTAATGTCAACAGTTACACACTAGTGGTAGGTGACATTTTGTTGTTCCTTGTTGTATTTTGTAGATTTGGGTAGGTACCCCCCAAAAGAGAAAATCTTTACAGGAAGTGGAAACAAGAAGTGCAGTGTACCAACCACTGTGCTCAGCGTTCCTGTGCGGAGCGAGCCCGGGAGAGGGGGGTCCAATCGGCTGTAGGTTGACTGGAGCCTGCATCATAGAGGAGGGGCCACTGGATTGGGCCGGGCCGGCTGGGGCTGGCTTTGTTGTTGTTTCTACACAGCTCTGAGGCTCATCGTCAGTTCAGACCTAAGAAATGTGACAGGAAGAAAGCCCGAGCCCACTCTGCAAGTCATAAAAAATTCATGCCAATTAATTTTAAACCAGATGACAGGATGGAAGCCTACAATTCCTAGAAGGACACTCGCTCCAACAACGTGAGCTTGTGGGACACAGCTCCTGGACGATGCCCCCCATCTCCCCCCAGCCGGGAGCTTATGATCCCTGTTTGCAGTGGTGTGTGTAGCAATCCTGGGTAGAAGACTGTCACCCTTTCTGTTTCCTTGGTTACCACTTTCTAGTCTCGAGCACTAAACTCAACTTGGTTTTAGAAATGCAGCCCCTTCGTAACCAAAGTGCCCCTTTGGGAGGGAGCTTCACTATGCACCAGGAGAATCTAACCATTTCATGGCGTGGCTGCAGGCAGCTGAAGGGATAGCTCTTCCATGGTGTGGGAACAGCAGCTGATCGGCAGCCGGCTGCCAGAAACCATGGGTTTGGCACTTGGGCCCTTGAGCAGGGCCTGATCTCCAGCTGCTGTGGAGCCATAGCTAAGCGGAAGCAACCCTCCCTTCCCCAGGGGGAAGTAGAACTGCCCCGTGGGCTTCCAAGGCTGTGAGTCTTGATGGGAGCAGACTGCTGCCTCCTCCTGGCTGCACTGAGTGGCTAGTGGGCTTGAAGGACAGACTTTTAAGTTAGCGGAATGCTTCCCTACTGTGCCCCCAGGGCACCACAAGAAGCCAAACCAAACTCACTGCCATCGAGTCAATTCCAACTCAAAGCCACACATTCCGATGGTTGAGCTTCCCTGTGGGTTTGCAAGGCTGTAGCTCCTTAGGGGGCCAGAAAACCATTGATCCTGCAGTTAGCACCCAACCTTGTAACCCACTGTGTCAGGACAAGCCAGGGCTCCAATCAGGTCCTTGCGGCCCCAGCGGTGTGATGTCAGGCAGCTTTCTTGATGTCTACTCAGTGTTCGCTGTTTTGGTGTTTCGGCTGTGAACTATGGCAGGCTCAGGTCCAGCACCCACTTCAGGAGGGCTAGGGGCATCAGGCAATTTTAGATAGTGCACAGATGAGCATTTTAAATTTCAAAAGGTTTTATTTTAATGAGTATTAGCGGGGGCATATAAATAACATCTCAATCCTATGACTTCATAGATATGTTGGCATGGGTAGTCATCATTATGACCTTTTAAACGTAAACATATGTGTCTTTTAAGGCAGCATTGGCCCACGGCAGAGTCGGGAGGGTGAGGGAAGAAGGCGGCACAGCAACAGGAAACGGGACACGTGGTGTCCCAGCGAGAGCGCGGCAGTGAGTGAGATGGAGCCAACTGGGCGAGGATGGGGGATGGAAACCCCATGGTCTGCTCTGCTGCCCTTCACCCCGCCCACCACCCAAAGCTGCAGCTAGTAAATCGATGTGAAAGATGTGAGTGCATTTGGAAGAACTAGCACACGACAGCAGAGATGAGACATGGATCTGGTAAAGATGTCGAATGTGGGACCAAAGAGACTGCCATTGCCTTTGAGTGTTTGCGGAGCCTCCTAGCGCTGTAGTTTTTTCACCTGCAGAATCTCCCAGGTGGTGATAAGGATGATGAGATGATACCCGGAGCTATTATCGGCTCAATAGTTGTCACGTAGTAGGCACTCACACAGATTAGTTTCCTTCCCATTGCCCTAGCCTTTTCAAGCCGAGTGAGTCTCTGAGATCAGCCTAGCTAACTTCTAGGTGAGGGAGGCAAATGAACGTACAGCAGGCAACGGGCAGGCTAAGGCTCCTGAGGTCCTCTCATGCCACTGGGAAGCAACTGAGCCCAGGCATCAATGATGCTTGGTGAAAGGGTCTAAAGGGATGGGAACGACAACAGATTCTTAACAAGCACTATGGTCAAGGTGGAGCACTGGGCCGTTAACTTTAGGTTGTAATTTTAATACAACACCATGATAGCCCCTGCCTTAACAAAAACAAGACGACAAAGCCTAAAGTCTACCTGTCACCCACGTCTATCAAGTCAACCTCTACTGCTAGTGACTCTGTGTAAGGTTTCTGAGACTGGGAATCTGTGTGGGAACAGACAGCCTTCTCTTTCTCCCCTGAGTGGCTGGTAGGTTTGACCCACTGACCCTGCTGTTGGCATCACAACACCTGAACCATGGTGCCACTACGTGTAGGAGAGAAAAAAATGAGAGAGTAAAAGTACTGGTGTGAATGTGTTAAGACCTCGATGCTTTTCTTTGTTGCATGTCCTGGTATTGTTAATGAATTAATATATAATGTATTATATATTTTTAATATTTATATTATTTTAATATATATGTAACTAGGTAATAAAAACACCATGTGATCCTCTCTAACTATAGGTCAAGCAAATGGTGTCCAATCCTGGATACAAAAAGCTAATATAGAAAGTAAATATATACCTACATATCATTATATATGTGCATATGCATGTCTAGATCATAACAAAAACTTTAGATGTTTACACGGACTTTTTGATTATTATTCATAAGCTGTGAAATAGTTCTTTTCCACCCCCAGAGCACTTTTCCTGTTTCAGTCAGGTTACGGGTAGTCGGCACCCTGGACTAAATGTAAGACCTATGATGCATTTTGGCCCAGACATCTCAAGGGATCAATTGTGCTTGTCTTCTTGTTTCACAGATGGAGAAACTGAGCAGCAGAGAGGGCTAGTAACCACTGGGACACTCTGCTACTAGGTAAGTCACGTGCCAAAAGTGGACCTAAAATGACACAAGCCGTGTGGGCCCACTGCCCCAGCCTTGCAACTTTTCTGAGCTGTGCAGTTCAAGCCGGGGGTGGGGGACGTCTGGGGGGTGGGGTGGAATGTGTTGCTTTGAGACATTTGGATGTGATTTGCACTTGTGGTTTATGGTTATTCCCATTGTTGAACTGGAATGTTGAATAGGCGTGTTTGTGAAGGCCTCTTCGCCAGTGACTTATTCCCTGGGAACTTTAAAACGTAGCCCGCTCTGTGGCTGGCTGAGGCTAACTCTTCTGTAGAGTCAACCGGTGCATTCGGAACAGAGAGCCCTAGACTTGAGTGTCAAAGCATTTGTGTCTTGAAATCCCATAGGAACCTGCTTTGTGACCTTGGACACCCATGGCCTTGACACATAGGTTTAGTCTTTGCTCATCTGTTCCTTCAAATGGGTTTTCCCCTGCATACATAGTTCTAACCTCTGTGCTGGGCACCCACCGGGCATTTAAAAAAACAGGTCAACCCAAAATAGACGTTACTATTGAGAGGCTCATACCCCAATCAGTAAGCGCCTCTGTTTCCTGATGATTATTTCACCCTGAGCATTTCTAACTCATGCTTTGAGTTTAACATTTCACCTGGACCTGGCATTTCTGTGAGATGCTCCCCAAGTCCCTAAGTGGAGAAAGTACTGAGGACCAGTTTTGCTCAGAGCGATGGCCACAACCGGGCACTGAGGTGAGCGTCACTGCTGTCTCTGGAATCTAGACCTGTTCAGTCCAGAGCCTTAGTTTCTCATAAGAGCAAATGCCTCTCGCCATGAATGTTCACGTTTCTAGTGGTGTTTTTGCCCCCTGCCTCTGAGCAGTGCGCATCATGGAGGGTGACCAAGGTAGCAGATGCAAGGATCCTGATTGTGCCAGAAACCAAGGCCTTTTCTGCTGAGAATGAAGGCAGCTGGTGCCTCTGAGAAAGCAGACAATCATAGAGAACTATGCCCCAGGCCCAGCTTGTCTCCTCCTGGTAGCTGGGATTTAGCCTATCAGAGAGAATCCACCACGGGCCAGGCAGCACAACCCCCTTTGACGAGGTGACCCTGGGAAAGAAAGAGGCTGCTTCCTATCAAAGCTCTGTGTTCCTGAACTCTAAAGAAAAACCTGGTAGCTTCTGCTTTTACAAGTTGCCTCGCCTTGGGCAAGATGGGGAGGATGCTCTGGATCAGAGGCAGTGCTGTTTGTTTGGTCTGGGCAACTTCTTGAGGCTGAAACTCCTGAGCTCACTTAAAGTTTGCCGCTTCAAAGGGTGAATTAATAGCATCAGGACTGGGCCTGGTTTGGCTGCTCCTTGGAAGGTGTGCGTTGTAAATCCTTGACGTAGATGCACCTGTGCGCATAGTGCATGGTGCATGGGGCTTGTGGGAGCATGTGTGTGCCTCTGTGGGGTGCAGGTTTTCTAAGGAATGGATTTGTATCTGTGGGGTGTGACTCTCGGGGGAGTGTACATATGTGTGTGTGTGTGTTTAATGCCTAGGAGGCATGTCTTAGGAGAAAAAGAAAACACTTAAGGGTGTAATTTTTCAACAGGACCCAGAAATGGGCTTTTAATAAGGGTCATTAAACTCTTTGATTACAAGGGGAGGCCAGTCATCCTTTCATCCTGGCCTGGGTCACACAGTTCTCCTTTGCCCACTTCTTTTAGATCAGATAAAATCTATTTGTCCTGATCTCACCAAAGCCCTTTCTCCCCCTTTGGCCCTCCCTGCCGCCACCCCACCCTGGCCGTTGTCTGATCTCCCCGCTGGGATCTGGACACAGGCAGGGCTGGTGTCAGCACTGACAGACAGAGCGCCAGGAGCGGCTGCAATCTGAGCATTCTGTGTCCTGTGTTGTCCCAGCAGGAGACTTTGGGGTCTTTGTTTAGGAGGTGCTGGAAGCTAAGAGGGAGGGTGCGGTCAGCAGGGATTGTGGGGTGGTCCTTTCCCCTGCGGGTCACTTACAGCCACCAACGCCTCACAAGACAGTGTGTGCGCTTTACAGATTAGTCTTCTCCTTGCTTGAGTGGGAGGAGCTGAAGCTCTGTTGAAAGGGAGGCTTCACTGGAGATGGGAAGCTTGCTGCCAGGTCTCCTAAGGAGAGCCCGTTCCCAGAGTGATTATCTTTCCTGAGCCAGCAAGAGCGAGGGGGCTCCAGGACAGGAAGCTCGCCAGGCTAGCAACAAACTTCTCAGACAGTGCTGCAAGACACCCCATTCCTGTCAACAGGTCTGAGTTTGCAAGAGTTTGTTCTCCTCTGTGCACAGGCTCTGCTCCGCGGCTGGCTGGTGCGTTCCGATTTGCACACTCCCTCTCTCAGGCAGTGTGCCCTGGGGCTTGGAGCTCTGTCTGCATCTTCCTTGTGCATGTTCACAGTGCCCTGTGAGAGGCAGGGGGACAGGCCTGGGGCCCAGCCAGTGTCTGTGGACCATTCAGAGCCACTGGCTCCCGAGAGAGGATGGCCTGGCCTTGCAGACTCGAGCAGGCCTGCATTGGCGTCCTAGATGGGACTGTCTCTGAACTCGCCTCCTCACAGCTCTGTGAAGGCTGTTGCCAACTGCTGCTGAGCTTCCTCGGAGAAGGTCGCCTGGTCAAGGAGCAAGTGGCAGCTAAAAGCCAGCCCCTTTTCTAAGCAAACCAAACTCACGTGAGGTCAGCATGGAGGCTGGTGGTCCCTTGTGTCTTCCAGCTTCAATCCCTTCCTCTTTTCGGGTGGGAGGTTTTGAGATCATCCTTCAAGTTCATGTGCATCGAGTAGATTCCAGCTTCTCTTGAGTAAGACAGGGTAGACCTGTGCCTGTGGGTTCCGGAGGCTGTGACTCTCTAAAGGGGCAGGAAGCCTCATCTTTCTTCTCCAGAGAAGCTGGTCGTTTCAAACTATTGTCCTTGTGGTTATCAGCCCAAGGCGGCCCCCACTGCCCGCCAGCGCTCCTTCTGGTAGCTAGTGGTTACACTAGTAGTGACAGTACTAATAGTCACGGTCGTAGTGGCAGCCCTAGCAATGATGCTAGGAACCACACTGCCGTATTTGGACAGTACTTCCTATTTCTCGTGGATCTTTCCAGTTTGCTTCTCCCAGCAGGCCCGCCTTAGCTGGAGGGCTAGGACTAGTCTCCCTGTTGGTCAGCTAAGGAAAATGGGACACAGAGAAAGACGGTGTGGCTTGCCTCCTGGCAGCCCTTGGAAGGCCTTGCCCATCCTGGGGCCAGTATGAACCATCCTGACCATAAATGTGTCCAGGGGGAAGGAGTGCAAGCCTGAGGTCTCCGGGGAGAGCACAGAGCACCCGACTGCACCTGGAGCATGACCCTTCTTCCGCCCGTACTCCTCTACATCTGCACCTGGTTGCTGATTTAGAGCACCCCTATTTAGAACACCTTGCAATGAGTCCTGCTGATCCCCGTGGCTCTATCGCTGCCTCAAATCTGACTCCTAAGTAGATCAGAAACCAGGCAGCTCAATCCTTGGTGGAGCGAAGGCCAGACTGACCCTGTAGCTTCCACAGAGCTCTAAAGGCTACTCCACCCCTCTGAGCAGGCCCATATAGTACCTACTATGTGTAGGTACTAATTGAGCATAAGGAGCCCTGATGGGTGAGATGGGAGCGCTACCTGCACGGTCAGTGGTTCAACCCCATCAGCCATTCCGAGAGAGAAAATCTGCTTCTACATAGATTTACAGCCTTAGAAACTCTATAAAATGTTGCCGTGGTCAGAATGGACTCATTGGCAGTGGGTTTGACGCGGCGACGTGGAACGCACTGTGGCAAGATCTTGTGTATGCTTGCCTCCCTGATTTTCATATCTACTTTTCAGAGGAGTTACTAAGTTTCAAAGAAGTTCATTGACATGACCCAAATGACACACTTATACGTCCCCAAGGGGACATGAGGGTCTAGTGCTGAAAGCTGGGGTTTGAGCCAAGTCAGCTTGCACAAAGGCTGTGACTTTGTTCTCCCAGCGTGCCGCACGCGGTGATAGTTCTTTTCAAAGCCTCCCGTCCTAAGGCCCTGCCCACAGGCCATCCTCGTGGTTGCTTCTCCTGGGCTCCTTTCCCACTGCCCTGCTCCGTTTCTCGAGGGCAGACGCCGGAGTCTTCGGCCAGGGTCTAGGGTGTATAGCAACAGGTTAATGCGTGTTTGGATGACTAACTGTGTTAATCGATTGTCTTTGACCAGGCGTGTGTGCACACGTGCGTACATGCGTGTACCCTCACCCACGCATGGCTGTGTATCCATGTAAGCACAGCCCTGATTGAGGTACCCGGCTCAGCACCTGGGCTGACAATGCTCCCCTATATGTTATTACTCCCCCCCCCAGCTTATTCTCTGTCAATGAGCCTCGAAAACCCTTCGGTTCACTGAGAGCATCCTAGGACTGGGCCCAGCACCGTGCACTTTGCATGTATAATCTCATTTAAATGCCACGCCTTCCCCGCTCTATGTTACTTTCATTGTGCAGATGTGGGCACAGCGGATGAACAGCCAGGCGAGCGCATGAGCTCCCGGTCAGTGAGTGATCCAGACGGAAGCAGAATGTGAGGGCGATCTCAGGGATATTAGCACCGGGTTCTACATTCCAGGGCGCTCTTCTGTGCCTGCTGCGGACAGTGGGTTGGAACCTGACCGAGTGCCTCGGGGTCTTAGGCGGCTTGAGACTGACAGAGAGGCATGGGGGGGCACTCAGTGTTCTCTATGAATCATACACTGACCCTCGAGATAATAGCAGCAGCCCGCTGAGCTGAGGAATATGACTGAGCCTCAAGAGACCTTGGTGGTAGCCTGGGCTCTGCGGCTCATCTTCTGTGGGCCTTAGGAAGTCATTTACCTTCGCTTTCATCCTGCGTTCAAAAGAAATAATGATCGCCTTCAAGGGTTGTAGTGTCTGGAAATATGCTGGGTGGGGGTAGGGCCTTCAAAAAGTTTGTGGGAAATCTCCCTTCTTTCTTAATTCTGTTTTTTCACGCTCCCTAGCACTGAAAGTCCCGTGGCGTGGAGCATTGCTTGCACACAGGGACCCTGGGGAGGAGCACTCGTGACGTGTCCTGCTCCCGGGGAGGAGCACTCGTGATGTGTCCTGCTCCCGGGACAAGTGCTGCGTCCGCGTTCGGGGCGGGCGGGCGGGAGGGGACCTGATCAGAGTCGTCGTCTATTAGATTAGAGAACACATCTCTGCCACAGGCGGAGGAGGCATTCCTGGGTGGCAGCGCACATGGTTAAGCACTTGACGGCTCGGTGGAAAGACAGGTGAGTCAAACCCATCCCGAGGTGCCCCAGAAGGTGACCCAGGAATGCGCTTCTGGAAGCTCACTGGCTGGAAGACTCGGTGAAGCTCTGCTCCGCATGCCCCGGGCTGCTTTGAGCTCGCCCACTCCGAAGCAAGTAGCACCTTCTGAGAGGCAGAAAGGAGGATGGAGGATGGAGGACGGAGCACGCGGAGTTTCCTAGCGAAGAAGGAAAAAGGGGAAGCTGGTGGTTTGCATGTCGTTCCTAAGTCCTAACACGGACCCTTGTTGTTGTTTTGTGTGGGAACGTTTGGTGAATTTTTCTAGCCCTGGTCTCGTCCACTAGTTGCCCTCCTGTGGTGGACTCCGTCTGCTCGGCATGATGGCCTCTGGGTCCATACATGTTTTGACGTGGTTAGTAGATTGGTTCCTGGCTCTTTTGCTTGATTTTGTTTGGTTTTCCACTTTGGTGAGTTGGACCAAGGCTCGCAGAGCAGACCAGTTTTCCATTCGACAGTCCGTGCACATGCACATTTTGCTTCGTTGCATTGATTACACGTCCTGCAATGTAACTTCACTTAGCCCACTGCCTCCCTGTGCTTCCTGCTTCCGTTTCTCTCTCTCTCCCCTAGCCCTCTTGAGCTTTGTCCTCATGTCAATGTTGCCCCTTTGACCTCAAAAGGCTGACTCTGTTAAGGTGTGCGTACCTCCCTAATGTTATTGTCCCCCCTGTAGACTGATTTCCTGTTTGGCTCAAAATTGAGCCATGGGAGGGGGTACATTTCCAGACTTGAAAAGTGATCAAGAGCCATAGTCGCAGGGGTTTCACCGGTCCGCACTTGACCAGTAAACCTAGTCTTTTAATTTTTTTTAATGTTTTTGAGCAGTGTTCCATCTTTCTGTCACTCTTTCCAGGACCTTCTAATGGGATCCCTTTCAGAGAAGTTGGAAGTGGTAACCGGACACCATCTAGTGCTTCTGGTCTCCGGATGATTGAGATGCACCATGTCCATGTGTCTTAATCTTATTCATCTGTCTTTCCTCCAGACATGGAGCGACCAAGAGTTGTACCCTGAGGGTTGCTCTTGAACTTTGAAGACCCTAGTCAATACTCATCAAAGTAGGATGTAGCATTGTCTTTGAAGACTTTGTTGTACCTACAGTCAGCCTTAGTAAACCCTGAGACTGTAGTCCTCAGCAACCACGCTCAGAGACTTACTCCCTCAGGCTGCTTGATTATGTCTAGGGTCTTATTTATAATTTTGTCTACTATCTGCTCCACCACACTCATGGATCTATTTGCACCAAAGGTAATTATCAAATGTTCAAATAAATATCTTCTGTCAAACATATACTTAGCTATATAACTATTAGTGGGTATTTCGATACTCTGCCTCCCACGCTCAGTCAGCCTTCCTGTCTATCCCTGTATCGATTCATCGATCACAGCTATCGCAGGACTGCGGAGAAAACGCTATTGACCGCTGATGCCATTAACTCTTCTTGTATTCCTCTTGGTGTCTTTCTGTCATTCTTTGTTGTAGGCCTCCCTCTGGTGTATATTGCCTTCTCCTTCAGCCAAGTTTGTTGCGTGCAAATGAAAGATGGAAAACTATTAGGTGTAGAGAGGTATAGTTTATTCAGGAATAACAAATGGGAATTAGCCTTGTCTCCTGAGGATCAGTGTGTCGGGCAGTGAGTTTGGTGCAATAAGCTCTGGACCATGCCCTCGGGATCCACAGCTGGAGGGGCATGAGGGAAGCAGGGTTGGGTTAGGGGGCAGTGGAACGTAGTACAGTCACAGCAAAGGCATCAGCTGACCCTACAGGGATCTTTGGGATGGGACTTACCCCTGGGGAAAGCTGTGGACTGCCTCCAAATGAGGCAGCTACACCCCCCCCCCCAACAGAGGGCCATCCTTGAAAAGTGACTCACTTAAGAGTTGTCATCCACAACAGCAGACCCAGCAGCTGATGGAAGGAGTGCCTCTAGTCCTAGAGACGGTCCTGCGTAGCACAATACCGCATCTTCTCCACAGGGCACGTAGGCTGTCATTCTTTTCTTGCAACCCACTGCTGCTGTGATTGGGTGCCATTGATGCGATGTAAAACTGTCCGTTGGAGAAAATGGCCAGGTCTCTGTCCTGCAGAGCTGCCGGTGTATTTGAACCGCCAATCTTTTGGTTAGTAGTCGAGCACTTTGCTGTCATGCTTCCACTGCAGATCTCATTAATGGATACAACTCTCTTCCCCACTGCGTTCAGACAAGGTCTTGGGGATGCTTCCAATGCACTGCTCTAGATAAACATTACCAATCCGTTGGACTTGGCTCGTGAGAATAAAGCTCTTTGCTACCCCTGGCCTTTCCAGCTGTGGGAGACAGTTATTGATGATGTAATAATAAGTCTCCAGTGTTAGGATCATTCTTCCAAGATTGAGCAGTTGCCAAAGCTTAGACAATTTCTCTGACATGTCTACTGGAAAATGTGAATTGGTTATATTTTTCCTTATTATCCCCTCCGACCACATTCCATTTGAGCTCTGACTCCTTCTCCTCTTACTCCACTAAATGCATTTCCCCCATGATTCATTTCTCCCCATTCTGCCCCTCCCTTCCCCATCCACCCCCACCCCCTCTCTCTCTCTATTTCCAGACACTCTCTCTTGTCTTCTCATCCATCCCGACCATTTTAACCATCAACTCACCTGAGACCGGGACTTTGAACCAGTTCAAACTAGTTTGGTCATGGTCAATGAGTAAAATTGGAACATACCCAAGTTTGTAAAATGTGGGTAGAGTGGAATGAGACCCAGACAGGATAACTTCAACAGGGAGAGAGCCCTAGGACAGAGCCTGGGAAGAAATGGAGGGAGCCCTCGCAGGAGCCTGGCAGGGGAAGTTAGGCCACTGCTGGGGCTGTGTGGACGAGCACGCATGCAAAGCAGCGCAGTCAGCCCCGTCTTTGAGCTGGCATGTGTTGCTTTAACTCTGCCGGTTAAGAGATTTGATTGCTATGCAAGAGAGAGGCTTTCCTTGTTTCCTAAGAGGTGGATGAAGTTTCTGGGAGGACCTTGACCTATACATTTCTTCCCTCTGGGTATTGTTCCAGCACATCCACAGTTTATAAATTGGAGTTCATTCCGGTGTCTCTTCATTGGCCGTGGTTGAACCAGAAAGAACCAGTTCAAAGCCCTGCCCGAGACAGCTCTCCTTCAGCCCAGTCTCCCACCAATAATCACCTACTGGAGCGGTATGTGTTTGGCCTCTTTCCCCTTCATAACCACAGCACACTGCATTCTTGTTTAGCTGTTGGAGAAACTGAAGCTTAGAAAGGTTAAGCATCTTTCCGAAGATGAAACATCTTGCAGGACATGGGGGCAAGCTTATATTGTAGGTCTATTGACGCCAAAGGATTGCACTTCTTTCTTCTATGCCTTTGAGATATTTGTTGGAGTGATTCCTAATGACTAAAAAACTCCACTGCCACTGAGCGGATTCTACCTGAAAGGAGTCCTGGTGTCAGAATGGGTTTCGCTTTGGGCTACGAACTGCAAGGTCAGCAGTTCAAAGCCACCAGTGGCTCCATGGGAGGAAGAGGAAGCTTTCTGCTCCCATTCAGATTTGGAGCCTCAGAAACCCAACGGGGAAGTTCTGCTCTGTTCTACAGGGCCACTCTGGGACTGGGGACTCCTGGTTCTCCTTGTTAACGGTTGCCTAGAATCCTACAACTGTCAGCATTTCTTCCCACAGATAAGGAAGAACGATTGCACAGAAGTGCTGGGCGTCACCTGACCTCAGTGGGTCACTGGAGACATCTCTGCTTCCCGGAACAGAGTAGTTACAGATGGCTGGGCACAGCACTTTCCTTGGGCCCACCGGCCATCCTTTTCATTTAATTCTGGGGATGCTTTGATGGCAAGGAGCCTTTGGGATCACAAACTTCCTGTCAGGGCTGATGGGATGGGCCTGCCACTGAAGCCAATAATGTACTTGTTATGGCCCTTGATAAATGAGACTGTGGTCAGTCCAGCTGGCCAGCTGCCGGGAGCCTGGCAGCATCACTGAGGGGACCCACCTGAGTGCGTGAGTTGACGGTCTTTGCTCTCATCTGTCATCCTCCTCTTTCAAGGAAGATGTATCTGGTCAAGGCAGGCCTTTTGCTTTTAGCTGAGGGCCTGCTTCTTAGGAAGCAAGGATCAATTAGGCTGTTGTTTGTGAGCACCCATGAAGCCCCTACTCTGTACCAGAGGAAGGGGCAGCCCCTTGAGGATACCAGTGCCCGCTGCCATCAACTTTAGAGTTGGCCTTGTGCGGTCCTGTTGTTTAGCTATCAGACCCCTGCTGGTGTGGCACTTCTGAGTGCGCCCAGGCAGCTTGTTGATTCTGCCTCCTGTCCTTCGGATCATGACTTCTTTGGAGAAGGAGAAATTTAGAAAGCTCATTGTAAATAGAGTGAGACCAGATTTGAGTTTTCGCTTCTCTCTCGTTGGTAGATTTTCTGTGACCTTGGACTAATCACGTGATCTGTGTGGCCTCGGTGTTAACGCAATCTGAGTATGTTCACTGGCCCATGTAATGTCTCGAATGCTACAATTTCCCTGCACAGAGTAGTTGCTCTATACTAACTAACACTGTATTCCCGCCCCCCTCCCCCCCCCAGTTCATCACTTAGTGAAGTTAGTGGGGAACAGTTTATTCGACGTTGATGATCGACAAAATATGAGTCATTCCTTAAGGAGCTCTAGTCTTAGTTGGAAGATCCAGAGCTGGGTGGGTTCAAGGGTCTCCATTGGGATGTCAAGGGGGATGGGATAGAGAGAGCCTCAGTGAGCCCGAGAAGCCATGATTCAGAGGAAACTCCTGAATTCGTGTCATTTTCTGATCCTTCGCTGCCTCCCTGCCACCCAAATCTTCCTTCCCAGTGAATGTAGCCAAGATTACTCGGAAGAGGAGGATGGGATGGTGAATGGAACGGGGTCCTGTGAGCTGGCCATCTGTAAACAGTGCCCTCTCTTGGCTTCTCCAAGACTTAGTGTTCTTATTTATAAAATAGGATAATGCCTTGCTGTCGTTCTGTTAGGACTGACCGCATTTGATCATGTACATAAGATTATGCTACAGAAACAAAATTTGTCAATACAAGAATTTACAATTATTGAATTTTTCATTCTCCTGTGAGTTTTCATTACTTGATCTGACGCTTTACCAAAAGCTCCCTGACCAAGTTCCCAAATGTATTGGTCTCGGCACACGGCTTATCCAACAATCCGTTTGTGGACCTCTCTATTATGATCCTTCCCAGCGCACGTCTTCTTGTCACATAAGTAACCATTGTCCGCTCAAAACGCCAGGATATTGGATGACAAGATCCGATCTTACTTCGTCGCTTAGTCTCAGAATGTAACAGATGCTCAGGAATTGTTTCAATAAGGAGATGAATGGATGTGAAAGGAAACGGGCACCGTGGGTACTTGCCACCTGCCTGGCTTTGCGCATGGAAGGGCTCATCACAGCAGCCCGATGAGGTAGGTATGACTCACTTCTAAAAGAAAGAAGAATTTGAGGACAAGAAAGGTGAACCACTTACCCAGGAGCACACAGTATACAGTGAACAGAGCAAGGGGTGACAGCCCCAGATCCCTGGACGCCAAAGCTAGTGGTCCTAGTGAACTCCCTGACGCGCTCTCCCACGTGCCTTCTCCCATGCGGCCGCGCTCTGCACGTTTGATTGCGTAGGAAAGAGTGAAAGCCATGATGTCACTTCCAGCCCATCAGTTTTAGGAGTCAGCTGTTTCCATTTTTCCACATCCCCACCCTCTCTTCCTAGCATATGGTTTTCTTAGGACAGCATGACTGAGATGCAATTCACATACCATAACATTTGCCCTTTTAATGTGTAAAACTCCAGTGGTTTTCGGTACCTGTGCAGAGTGTGCCACCACACCACAATCTGATTTTAGAGCATTTCATCACTCCCAGAAGAAGCCCCATCCCCAAGAGCAAGCAGCCCCTCCCTCCCTCCACCCCACTGGCAAGCGCTACTATTTTCTGTCCCTTCGGGAAGGGCTGCCTCTGGACATTGTATCTGAATGGAGTCACAGAGACGTGCTTGGCCTCATTCACTTAGCTTCACGTTTTCAAGGGTCTCTTGTGTGGTGGCATGTATGAGTTCATCAGACCTTTCGATGGCCACGCAATGTTCCATCCAGGGGACCGCCCACATTGTGTTTGTCCATCCATCACTTGATGAAAGTTAGACTGTCTCCCCTGTTGGGCCATTATGAAATGCTGCGGTGAACATGTATGGACAGCTTTCCGTGTGGGTATGTTTCCACTCCTCTTGGGTCTATACCGAAGAGTGGAATTGCTCAGTCCCGTGGCCGCTCTGTGTGCAACATTTGGAGGAACTTCCAGACTTAAGCTTGTTGAACCTTTGGGCTACGAGAAATGATGCAGGCGTGGATGTGTGTGCACTGGCATCTGTCTCCGTCCCTGATTTCAATACCGAGGGGCACGTATCCAAGAGTGGAGCTGATGAAGCATGATGGGTGTTCTACGTTTAACATTTCCTGCACTGACAACAGGATTTCCCAAGTGGCTGCACCATTTTACATTTTCAACAGCAATGAATGACAGAGTTCCTATGTTGCTGCATCCTTGTCAATCTTTTTAAAGGATTTTTTCCTTCTTAAATTTGTCATTCTAGTACTTGTGGAGGGGGGCTTTGATTCAGTGTAGAATTCTTGCCTTCCACGATGGGGCTTTCTACTTCCGTAGAGAGTTACAGTCTCAGAAACCCACAGGGGCAATTCTACTTGGTCCTGTAGGGTCACTATGAGTCAGTATCGACTTGATAGCAGTGAATTTGGCTTTTTTTGTTTGTTTGTTTGTTTGTTTTGTGAGCTACTGGATCCTCAGTTTGATTCTTAGCTAATACACGTGCACTCCATCTCCCAGTATGTTATTCTTTATGAGGCTTGATAGCTGGAATTGGTTGTTGCTTTTTTAAATGCCATGCTTGTGTTGTCCATCACGGGTGTCTAGAAGTAAAATCATTTCTGAATATTGATCTTGTATTCCACAGCCTTGCTGAACTTTTTTTTCATTTTAATATTCTTTTTGTGGAGTCCTTATAGTTTTCTATTTACTCTACTTTGTATAGAAATCTCTATAAACAATCAACATTTCCTGTGTACGGTACCTGTCATCTGTGATTATAGATAGCTTTAGCCTTCTGTTTCAAGGTGGGTATCTTTTCTCCTTCTTCTCTGATGGTTCTAGCAGGAACCTCTCTACTGTACAGGACCAACGTGGGACAACTGGCGTCCTGGTATTCCTGCTATTGGAGTGGAAGGCTTACTCTTTGCTCATGGTACTGTGTGAGCTGTGGGCTTGTCACAGCTGGTCTCTTTATTTGTTTGAGGATTCCTGGTTTGTAAGTGATTTTTTTCTAATATGCAAGGGTTTGGGATTTTTGTCAAATAATTTTCCTGTGTCTATTGAGATAATCATTTGTTTTTGTCCTTTGTTCTATTAAGATGATGACCTAAATGGACTGACTTCTGTAGGTTACATCGAGGCTGCATCCCTGAGATAACTCACACTTGATCATGCTATATAATCCTTCTGGTGGGCTGCTTGTTCGCATCTAACAGAATTTTATCAAAGACCTCTGTGTGTGTGTGTGTGTGTGTGTGTGTGTGTGTGTGTGTGTGGGCACGCGCATGTGCATTACATGAGGATATTGGTCAGCCATTTCTTGTCATGCCTTTGGCTGGTTGTGTTATCAAGTAAAGACTACACTCCCGGAGTGAGTATCAGCGTGTTCCTTCCTCCATGACTTTGGTGTTACAAGAGCTTGTGAAGAGTTGGCATTCATTATTTCCTTCCTTTTGAAGACATTGACCAGGTGGACACAAAGGTCACCATAACCCAGTTTCGCCTTCTCACCCTGTTTCTAAGCAGGAGCCCAAGGGCGCCAAACTGCTGTGTCCGAAGACTATGAACACCACAAAGTTGACACTGAGACCTACTAAACAAGGCGATGAGCCTCCAGCTGCTATGCCAGACAGCCGCGTGGTGCTGGGGGTCTAGCATAGACTGAACGCGTCTGCCTTGTACCTTTTTCACAGGTTTAGACACTTGAGCACAATATCTGGATGGATACTCCATTGGAGAAATGCTTTCTCCTCTAGAACAGATCACAGATTGGCTGCCGACCCAATGCTGAACAAGACCAATGCTTACCCCATTCTTGTCCTCCCAGAAAAGTCAAATTTGCCACGAGTATTAATAATTCATCATCCAGGTTAACAACAGAGTTGCGTGTTTGTCATAGTTGCTTTTTAACATTTAGAAAAGAGCATTCCTCCAGGAGCTGCTTAGAACAAAACAATGGCAGTGTAAGGTGACACCTCGGACAGCCAGGGTTTCCGAGTGTCACAGTGTCAGCAGTGATCATTGGTCACTCCTAAAGGATTCTAAAGGGGAAAGATGTGGAATTGTGATCATTCACTCATGCATTCTAAGACTGCTTTTATTCATTCATTCAGCAATCAAATATTGAGCTCTTTCGTGGTCCAAGCCCTGAGTGGGAGGGTCGGGACCCAGACAGGACTATGTCTGGCCCCTCCCCAGAGGAGCACCCAGTTAGGTGGGGAATGTTGGTCTTCAACTCAATAATTGCAACAACTAAGTGTGATCAGGGTTACAAGATACTGGGTATAAAGTGCTAGAGATCAGAGAAATGCAGAGGGAGGAGAGGTCAAAGACCTCCGAAGAAATGTGGTTGGACCTGGATTTGATGGACCTGTAGAGATTTTCCCAGAGGGACAGGGCCATCCAGGTTCATGCAAAAGTAGGAGTGCCTCCTGTTGGAATATTCAGGGACTCTTGCCAAGGTCGGAAGGAAGAGAACTGAAAGGTGATGTTGGGGAGTCATCTTAAAGGTACTCCCATGCTTTGTTGAAGAGTCTGATCTTTCTCCTGGGGTATTTTTTAAAGGCTTAATGATTTAGGACCGGTTTCTAAACAGGAACCCAGAGATGCAGCACTGAGACAAGACTGGACAGTTGTCCTTGGGCATCAGTGGTCAACTAAAGTAGAATGCTGGCCTGGTCATTGTCTGCCAATTCAAGATCATAGAAGGGCCTCTCCTGTCAACTAGGAAGCCTGACTTAATGCTAGTGAATGTAGCTACTGACACTTGTTCTCAATCTCCCTTTTATCATTCTTAAAAGAGGAACAGTGGTGTGTCCTTCCAAAGAAAGCTGTGAGGATTAGGTGAGATGAAAGGAGATCAAAGATCTCTCATTGTCTCCTCTGCAAGCTGTACTAAAGGTGTTGGGAATTTCTAAGCCCTGAGTTCAAATCTCAACCCAGTCATTGACCGCTGTACCCTGGACAGCCCATTTAACCCTGTAAACCTCAGTTTTCTTATCTGTAAAATAATGAAAAACATCCTCCCTTTAACATTGAGAAGTGAATGGGATGATGCCTGTGACATCCCCAGGCACACTAAAGGGACCAAAGAATCACCTTTGGAATCTGAGTGTGAAAGATGGAAGTTGTGATTCCCACTAAGCCAGGAGCTCCCGCTGGGCTCAGCACGACTCCCTCTCACCTCTATGTGCAAGGTCTTGCTGGGCACATAGAACATACTCGAATGTTTTTGCAGTTGAATCTTATCCCCAGTACGCAACTTTTACTCATTGTGCCCAATTAAAACACAACAGGCGCTGACATTTTAGAAAGGTTAATAAATGGATTAGGAAAAAAATAATTAAATCCTCTGTTTCGGTATGTGTACTTTTCCGAGTGGACCAACCAGACAGTATGGATCTAGCTGGGGCTTCCCTAAGGGAACCCACCAGGTTGACCAGTTTCTGCTTCCACTAGCCCAGCCTGGCTGCCCAATTTTCTCAAGCCAGAAGACAGAGTGGATTCTATTGTGTATCTGGAAGCCACAAAGTTTAACCTGCTAACGATGTGTTCTTAATGATGGTTTACGCCCTGGAGCCCCCTCGGAAGAGCACATTGGGAAGGTTAAGTGGGGCAGGAGGCACATGCCAAGGAGCAAGGGTGTGGAGAGACAGGGCATCTCAGCTGGAACATGTCCTGGGGGAGGGCTCACGGGATGGCTGCAGCCTTAGATGCGGGTTTGGTTCAGTCTGTGACTTCCTTCCCCAGTCTGGTTCGTCATGCACACTGGAGACATGGCACCCGGTGCTTTGCCTATTCCCACCAGACCAGGGAAGGAGAACAAGCTACGGTGCTTCCAAAGACCAGGAGCTGGTTCTGGAGCGAAGCTGTTAGCATAGCTTAGTCTCCCACCGGCAGCGCTGACTGGCGTTGGGATGAACAAGGCATAGTTTTGCTCTGGAGCTGCCCAAGGTCGAATGGGGAGGCAGCCACATGTGATGAAGGACGGTCTTAGGGAGCCCTTTGTAGGCTACCGTGAATTCTGGTGGGGTTGGGGACTGAGCTGCAGGGATAAAATGAGCACGCTACAAATGAGGAGGGGATATTTGATGTACATCTTAGAGGATTAAAAGTTGGTGAAGAGGAGGAAGCGAGGTTTTTCTGGAAGGAGTAAAGTTTATATGGAGTCTCTGAGACCTGAAATGTTCTGGAGTGCTGGGTACACAGAGAGAAGGTCAATGTAACAGGAACAATGACTGGCAGGGAGGCATGAGGAAAGTGGGAGGACAAGGTCTGGCCTGGTAAGAAGGACCCTGTGGCCGTCCTTTGAGGAGCTTGGACTTGCTGCTCTGTGGAGTGGGGAGACAATGTAGAGACAGTGGAAACAAACCAAACCCACTGCCCCCACTCAAGTCTTTGCTGACTCAGAGTGAGCGCCTGTGGGTTTCTGAGACTGTCACTGTTCATGGGAGTAGAAGTCCAGTCTCCCGAGTAGAAAGTCCAGCCGTCCTCGGGTGGAGCTACTGGTGGTTTTGAACCGCCAACCACGTGGATTATAGTGCGTAACCGCTACACCATCAGAGTCCCACGGAGTAAGTTCTGCATAAAAGAGTCTTTAATTCCTTCCCTGAGCAGCCCTTTTGGACACAGCTCTAAGTGGTAGCATCTTGCCTGGCTCTGTAGATCCAACAGTAAGGAAGACTGGTCTTGACCCAACTTAAGAAGATTATATTTCATCTCCCTGCCTGCATTTCTCCATTTAAACATCATTTTATCTGACTCCTGTTCCCTCTCATAAGATGTTAAACTCCCCAAGGGCTGTGTTTCATATCAAGTACTTAGTCTAAGGCCTTTCAGGCAGAAGGAGATTAGGAAACCCTGTTGGCATTAACTCAGTGACCCTGCAGGGAGTGATCGCATTGGAAATCCTCCAGAGAGGAAGCCTAGCTAGGGAGTCCCCAGGGGGGTGGGCCTTCAGCTCAGTAGAACTACATTCCCTGATCTTAGGACAAACCGAATGACATTTCCCACCTATCCATTAATTTGTCCCTTCGGATGCTGAAATGGATGTCAAGAGTGTTGGAAACACCTAAAAATTCAACACTGAACGCCCTGTGGATCACAGCAGAATGGTGTCAGATAGACTATTGGGCGATTGCCTGTGTTGGAAGTCACTCCAAATATACCAGGGCTACAAAAATGAGCCTGGGAAGGCCAACGATGGGGAACATGGTGCAGGACTGAGCAGTGTTCTGTTCTGTTACTCACGGGGTGTCCAGGGGTAAGAGTTAAGTCAACAGTAACTCACAATGAAGGCACTTAAACAACAGTAACTAATGACAGTGACACTTAAAACCATGGATCCATAGATTTGTGCCTGTGTCTAGGAGCCCTGGCAGTGTAATGGGTTGTGCATTGGGCTGCAAACCAGAAGATCAGCAGTTCAAAACCACCAGCCCCTCCAAGGGAGAAAGATGAGGCTTTCCACTACCAGAGAGTTACTGTATCAGAAACTCACCAGGGACGTTCTAGTCTGTCCTCTAGGGTCCCTAAGAGTCCTGTCCGGCCGATTGGCAGTGCGTGTGGTTTTTATCTGGAGTCTTGACGGCATTGCATGCGGGTGTGGACATCTATGCGCGTGTCTGGGGTGTGGCTTCTGTGCAGCTGTCGTGCACCTGTGGGCTGGGAAAGTGGGGTGCCTGGACCATGCGTGTGTTCTTCTGTATCTGCATGTGTTGGTGTGCTCCTGAGATTTCCTTTCAGGCTCTGTTTGTTTCTGTGCAGATGGGGACCCCTGTCTCACCTTGAAAACAATCCTGTTGTTTGTGACTTCCTGGTGGTGACAGTGTCACCGCACTTGCCTGTCATTCGTGCACAGGGACGCACATACCCAGCACTACCCGGGATCCGCTGGCGCAGAGAATCCCCGAGGGACCCCCACGGACCACTTGAGTGGTTCACTAATGGGCCTGCTTCCTTCCTCAGAGAAACAGTCCAGGAAATGTGTCTGGAAATGAAATTTCTCTATCAGTTTTTATGCCACTGACGTACAACAGAGCTGAAGTGGCTAGAATTTGGGTGTTTCCTCTGCCTCTGCTTGGGTGGGGAAGCTCCCCCAGTGTTCGGATCCGGGGGGACAATCCCACCGGAAGGCTCTCTGAAGCACACACAGGCTTCCACTTCAATCAGGCCCTGGGTTTGGGTCCGAAGCTTCTAATTAAAACGTCTGACAGCAAGGCTGCCTGCCCCCGGAAGGGGGCGTTTCTGCAGCAACCGGAGACTCATCCAGTGGGACTGGAACCAGTTTGCGCAGCCCACCTGGTTTCCCAGGTGGAAGCAGCGTTTACCACCTTCTGTCCCTGGACTCCGCCCGTTGTCGTTGTCTTCACTGGCTCTGTTCCTTGTCTCCATGAATGGGGTGCCACCCTCTTGGGCATCACCCCTGGCTCCCAACTCCCCCTGCTCTAAGCCCTCTTTGGAACAAGCTGGGACAAAAGAATAACTAAACGAAAAAGCTCCCATTCCAGCCCTGTATTTCCTCTCTCTCAAATCCTTTTTGGCTTTCTTTCTTCTCTGGGAGAATTGGAGAAGGCAGGAGAAGTTGAATGGAGCTGGCTCCGCAGAACTGGCTTTGCTTGTTCTCTTTTGCTTTGTAGACATAAATGGAAAGACAACGAGCCCAAATTGAGGCAGAAAGACAGTTTGGGGACCCTGGTGCCTGGCACTTTGAGTTTTCTCTGGACCCATACCTGGTGTCCCCAGACTCCTTCCAGGTGGCCTTTCTGGGCTGGGTGGTGAAAACTGATCATCAACACAAACAAGACAAGAAGCATAAGCCCACCTCCCCACCCATCCCACCCCCAGGGACCGGGCTGGAAGCACCGTTTGAGTCCTTCTACCTGCCACTCTCCGTTATCCAAATGGGAAAACCAAGGCTTAGAGAGGCTAACTCGGTTACTCCAAGATAGTCCAACGGGGGAGGCCAAAAATCAAGCACCCCCACCCCCACCTCCAGCATCATGCTTGGCTTCCCTGCCTCAAAAGATTTCATTTTACATGGGTCCAAAATTAATGTCCTTGGAAGCAGCAATGGAGAAATCCAACGATGCGTCACCTAGGAGGGACACGCTGCAGGAGATCTCTTGGGAAAGCAAACATGTCCATGTCGCTCTGGGGACGCAAAGAGGTCACGTTGAGAAAAAAGGTGTGCCTGATCCAAGCCGTGGTGTCTCCACTCATCTCATCTGCGTGTCAAAGCTGGACAGGAGCAAGCGCAGACAGAGAGGAAGGGGTGGCTTCGAATGACACTGTTGGTGACCAATACTGAATACACCATGGACGGCCAGAAGAACCCCCAGAATGCTCCTGAGAAGCAAATGTGCTGTGCTTTCCACCTCGTACCCAGGATCAGAGGCTGGAGAAGAACATTATGCTTGGTGGAGGGTCCATGAGCAGAGCAAGACCTTCCAAGAGCTAAGGTAGAGACAGTGCCTTCCACAGGGAGGATGGGGCAGGACAGGGCCCTGCACTGTTATGTTGTAACCAGGGTCACTTTGCAGCAGAACAAATGTAAAAGTGAAAGCACGTAACAATAAAGGGGATCACACTGGAGTCATCCACCCACACCCATTCAAAAGATTTCCTTCCAAACAGATTGAGACACAAAGTACCCTAGTGGCTACCAGCAGGGGAGTGGGAAGTTCCAGATTCATGGGTTTCTATTTAGGGTGATGGAAAAGCTTTGGAAAGAAACAGTTGCCTGTTGGTTTTTGTGGCTAAGTGTTATCAGGTGCCATGGAGCCTGTCCTGACCCATAAAGACCCCATGCCCTGCCCAGTCCTGCACCATCCTCACAATTGTTTCTAAGCTTGAGGGCTTGGTGGCAGTCACCGTGCCCACCCAGCTCCTGGAGGCCAGCCCTCTTTGTGGCCACTTCCCTGCTTTACCAAGCCTGAGGGTCTGCTCCAGGAAGGGTCCCTCCCAACAACACATCCAAAGTACGGAAGGCAAATTCTCGCTCGCTTTGCCTTGAAGGAGCGCCCTAGCCATACTTCTTCCACGACAGACTAGTGTGTCTTGGGGGCCGTCCATGGTACTTGCACTACTGTCCACAACAAGGGTAGACATCCTGTGGATGTAAAGCAGGTAGAATTGCAAGGTCATGGTGTCCCAAAGACCTAGGTTCAAACCCCATCTTTGCAATGACAAAGCCAATTGTCTGAGGTCAGGTTCCTGTGCCTCAGTGTCCTCATCTGAAAAGCAGGGACAATAACACTTCATCATGTGGCCTGGTGGCGGAGAGACTCTGAAATCATGCATTTAAAATCTCTCGCACTGTCCTTGGTTCACAGTAAATGGTCAACAAATGTTAGTACCCTCTCCATCTGGAAGCTGACAAATTCAATTAGCCAGAACTGCACCCCTCTCCCCACCCTACCCCCCACTTCCCAAGCCTCCCCGTTCACAGAATCATAAATCTTGTGTCTGAGCAGGAGCTCCATCCATCATCCGGCCCTGCCCCGGGAGCGGGCTCTCCTTATACTTGGCTCCATGTTTTCCCCTGCCTTCTGCTGGCTCAGCCCATCTTACTGTAAGTGGAAGAATTCCCATCAGCATGGACCAAAAAAAAAAAAAAAGGAATAATGCTGTCAGTGGATTCCACAAAAGGGCTAATATTAGCTGGGCAGCAGGGAAGGGGGTGCACCTATATTTAGAATCTGTGCCTTTAGCCCTTTCCTGAAGCAGCAGAAGTTGGGGGAGCAGTGAGTGGGTTGACTGCAGCCTGGCTCCGAGGGACAAGCAAAGAGCAGCTGGACGGGTTCGCCCGACTGAGTGGCGGGTTTGCCTGCCTCTCTTCTTAGGAAGTCCTGGGGTAGGAGAGCAGGAAGGCTCACTGGGAGGGAGGCAGGGAGGGAGAGAGAGAGGTTGCAGAGGATGTCCATGCACAGCTAGGAGTGCGACACTACCTGGTGTCTCCAAGACTTGGGTCAGGCACCATTGGAACCAGCAGAGGAGTCTCCCTGAGGGGTGTGGTCTGTAAGCTCCACGTCTACGGTGCTGCAGTACCTATGGTGACAAGGGAGGGAATTCTTGGCATTATCCTCTTGGACAGAGGAGCCCGAGTGATGTCGGGGTGACACCGTGGGCTGCCGTCTTCAAGGTCTGCAACCCTAAACCACCACCTGCTCTGTGGGAGGGAGATGGGGCTTTCAATGTCTGCACACGGCTACATTTCCCACTCACAGGGCCAGTCGGGTCACTGTGCGTTGGCATGGCCATTGACCCCATGGCAGTGAGTTCGGTTTGGACTTTGGTCCAGAGACATGCCTGAGATACTCCAGTGGCAGGGACGCTTGGCTAGGCCAGGGGAGGGGCACAGACCCTGCTGACTGACAGCTGCACCTCAAAGAGGGGTTGTTTGCCCCAGCTTTGTCCTTGGAGAGTGTCTCTCCTGCTGTCGGCCTGATAAGCTCATTTGGGGGCCTCGCTCTACTGTTCTCCATCAACCCTTCCTGCACCTCAGAGGCTCCGCCTTGGCTCACCTTCAAAGTACCTCTGTGCAAATTAGAATAAAATGTGGAGAAGCCATGGATGGTACGAACAGTGAATTGATCTGTTGCTACTCAGTTACTGTATATACTCGTGTATAAGCAAGTTTTTCAGTATTTTTTAAATGCAGTTTTTGTGGTAAAAATAGGTGCCTCGGCTGATATTCGGGTCAGCTTATACTCAAGGATATACGGTAAATCCACTGAGAGACCCCTTGGAAGGTGGGCAATCTCCTTCTGAAAACGTGGCCATGGGACACGCTACAGAATACCATTCTACTCCAGTCCCTATGGAGATGGGATCAGTGCCGTGGTAATGGGTCCTCTGGTCCTCCAGGCAGACTCAGCCCTGCCCAAGGCCGGCTGGCCGAGTGTGAGCCAGACTCCAGGCCCCATTCACTGCCTAAGTGGTTCCTACAGTGCAGTTTACAACCTGACCCAGCCCACGCAGAGATCCAGATGATCCGTCTGCCCACTATCCCAGTAGCTTCCATGTCCTCATCTCTCAGCACGGTGAGTGGTGACTGAATGAAGGACATACCTTGAGACCTGAGCCTTGGGGCTCGATGAAATGGCCTGTGATCCAGTCTGGGTTCTGTTCCTTCAGCTGGTGACTCCCCGTACCGGATCTCCACTGTCCGTCCTTACAACAAGGGAGGTGGGCTAGAAGATCTCTCTGACCTCGTTCAAT
Organism: Tenrec ecaudatus; assembly: GCF_050624435.1. Lineage (NCBI taxonomy): Eukaryota > Metazoa > Chordata > Mammalia > Afrosoricida > Tenrecidae > Tenrec > Tenrec ecaudatus. The sequence continues at coordinate 76,057,173 of NC_134533.1, read as the reverse complement.
ATCCAGATCTGTTTGCCTGTTCGTTTTTAGCTGGCACAAGGAAGATGTAATAATAACAATTAAAGAATAAGTGTTCTGCCCAGCCACTCAAGACAACTAGAAATTACTAGTTTCTAGGAACTAGTTTTGTTTTATGTAAGACCTAGCTTTCTTCTCTATTGCTTCCCACCGCTGGAGCCTGAGCCTGGACCCAGACCTGTCTATATAGGAGGGAGCACAGGGCGACTGGTTGCTCAGGGAGACCCAGCTTCACGTCTCCTGTGCCCTCAGTCAACGTCTGAAGCTCTGGCACCAGGAAAGGGTGGGTTTGGAGCTTTTACTCTACTGATACCTTAACAGGCCTTGTTATAGAGCCCTGGTGGCACACAGCACGATGCTAACCACAAGGTCGGTGAGTCTAAACCATCAGAAGCTCAATGGACGAAAGATGAGACTTGCCACTCCCATAAAGAGTGACAGTGTCTGAAATCCATGGGCACCTCTCCCCAGTCCTCTAAGGTCACTGGGACTTGGAACCAACTTTGAGTTTGTTTTTTGTTGTTTGTTTGGTTGGTTGGTTGGTTTCTTCTTGTTGTTAGCTGATTTTGAGTCAACACCCAGATCCTGACTACATCAAGCACAACAGGACAAACTGCTGCCTCGTCTTGTGTGTCTCGTCTTGGATGACGAATGTGTTGGAGACCAGTTGTGACCAGTAGGTTTGTCATTGGCTGATTTTCAGAAGTAGATTGCCAGGCCTTACTTCCTAGTGTATCTTCAGCTGCAAGCTCCACGGAATCCTATTCACCCTCGTAGCTGCACACATACTTCTGCGGATAGTCTAGTGGCAGCTACACATGAGGTGCATTGGCTCCCATGCGAAGAGGCTTCTACCAGGGAACCAACAGTGCTGTAACTGGTCTAGCGTCCCAGCGCCATTTTAAAAAGGTGTGAACTGAAACTGAACCAGTTGAGTTGCCCATTGAGTCCATACCAACTCTCGTTGACCACCAGAGGACTGATTGGAGCTGTCCCGTAGGCTTACCAGGGCTTTCTGGAAACAGACTGCCAGCTTTCTCCCAGGGAGCAGCTGGTGGGTTCAAACCAGCAACCTTTTGGTTCGCATATCTGCTGCACCACATGGATCCTCCTTGGAACAGTTACTGGACTGGATTTTCTATCTTCCTTTTTTTTTTTGCAAGGGAGAGAGATGGGCGAGAAATCAGGGACGGCCTGCCTGCAGACAAAGGCGAGGAGCAGCAGGGCGGATGATGTGGATACCTGCCTCGGGGAGCTGTTTCTCTCAATCAGATTTCTTGTTTGCAAGCTGCCGGGTAGCAAGCATCTTCCCCACCTACAGAGTTCAGGTTCCGTGATGGCAGTGGGCTCAGAAGCATGCCTGCCGCACTTTGCCCGCAGGCACTTTCTGCACATAAATAACTTGAGAGCATCCAAACTTTCCAGGTGAAATGTTGGCATGTGGTTTGTGTCTGAGAGCAGGGCATCAAAAAACATGCTGAAGGATGAAACACACACACACACACACACACACACACACACTCCCCACTCACAAAGAGCCAAGCACTGAGTTGTCTTCGGGTATCGTTTATTCCGTTGAATCGATTGTAACCTGGCAATTTTCAGAATCAGAGAACGTCAAGACGGGAATGAATGTATGTGATTATTCAGTCTGGGGGATTTCAGACTTTGGGGGGTAGCAGGGATGTCACCAATCCTGTCTGCAAAGAGACCCACCATGTGTAGGATCCAGCAGAGCAGTGACAGTCTGGATAAAGTGAGGGAGAGGAGGGAGGGGAACCTCAGGGTTCCCCAGAACTCGATGCGAGAGGAACCCGCTCTTCAAGGTCACTCCTCCTCCTCCTCACTGCCGAGAGGCCATCCGGACCCCTGTGGGCTTCCGAGGCTGTAACTCTTCACGGGAGCAGAAAACCCTATCGTTCTCTCCCAGAGTGCCCGGTGAATTTTACCTATGGGCCTCCTGGTTAGAGCCCAGCCCATGGGTTACGTGTCAACCCATTATACCACCAGGGCTCTTCAAGGTCACATAGCAAGTAAATGAAGCCCCAAGTCAAGCCACAGCCAAAGCCATTTCATAGCTGAGCCCAGGTGAGAGCACCTCTGTCCTCAGCGCTCCCACGCAGCCATTTTCCCACTGCTTTCCGTCGTAGCCACTGCCATGGTGCCCGGTCGGCCTCTCCTCCCCTGTCCCGGCCTTCTTTCTAAATTGAGAGCAGAATCAGTCCAATGGCTTTGGACTTTTCCCTGACCTGTTCTTCACCTCTCATCTGGTTCCGCTGCAAGGCGGGCAGGTCTTCGCAGCCTTGTCCCTTCCTAATGGGCTCCTCTCTTAGCTGTGGCCCAAAGATTCCATTTTGAACAAGGTGAAGCTGGCAAAGAATCGGGTGGGCTGGGGGGCAGATTACTTTAGACCAAAGTCCACCTTCTTGGATTATTTGCTCAGCCTACAGATGAAGTAAGCATGGTGCAGGTGAAAGTGTCAAATGGCCTTGTATGTCCTTCTCCTTTTCACCCAAACAACAACCCCAAACCACACTGGTTGCCATTGAGCCTGTGCTGACTCATGGCGACCCTACAGGGCAGGGTTAACCTGCCCCTGTGGGTTTCTAAGACTTTCTAGGAGTAGACAGCCCCGTCCTTCTCCTGTGGAGTGACTGGTGGTTTCGAACTGCAGACCTTGTGAACACAGCCCTACTCCATCACAAAGCAGACTGTCTCCTGATAAGTACAAACTTTCTCAAATGAGGAAATGGGGTCCCTGGTTTCCTTGACTCCTGGGAAATGAAGGTGTGAAACTCTGTGTCTTTTATCACTGCAGGGCTCACCCAGGTTGGTTATCTCAGCTGAAGCAAGACTGCCTCTGCAGAGAGCCTCACAGGGTTTTGTGAGCAAACAAGGTTCCCCGTGATTAACCAGGGATCTCCTGCTTTTTTCCTTAGTCATGGCTGCCCATCTAGGTGTTGGTTTTTGTCTTGTAGGTATGGGCACTCATCACTACAGATGGTTTCCTAGCTGCTGGGACTGACCTCAGCCCCACGGACCCTTGGAGATTGCCCCCTCCCCAATCAGGGCTCTTGCGGGGTGCCGAAGCCTGCGGAGGCACGGGGGCAGCCAGGCTTCCTGCTTCCCCTCCACCTGATATCGGAGTGAGCAGAGCTGTGCAAATCCCTGGCTCTGCCAGCCTGCTGCCCCTGGAGAGCCAGGCTCTTCTCCGCCGTCAGATCTTCACAGGGGTCCTCTGAACCTGTTGTCTTCAAGGTTTTGTTCCTGGCGTTAAGTCTAATAAGCTCATGCCCGCTGGTTTGATCTCAAGCTTGTTTGAGGACGGTTAAGGCCTGTATGTGCATTAAAGGAAGCTGCTGACAAGCTTTAGGCTTCCCCACCAGCCTCAGGAGCAGAAGCCTCGGAAGCTGGGTGGCTTGAAGCAGATGCCAGGGCTTGTCATTTCACAGGCCCGGGTTCCAGTGCCAGCCGTGCCACACGCTAGCTCGGCGATTTACCCATCGCGGCATCTTCAGAATGAGGGCGGCAGCAGAGAAAGGTGTTCCGAGGCGTGCTTAGAATCGTGTCATGAGCGTGGCTCGCACATCGTACTCACCTCACTGCCACCAAGTTGATGTCGACTCACAGGGACCCTGGAGGACAGGATCTAGCTGCCCCTGTGGGTTTCCGAGCCTGTAGCTCTTTACAGGAGTAGAAAGCAAGCTTCGTCGTTCTCATCTTTCTTCCTCAGAGTGGCTAGTGGTTTTGAACTACTGACCTTCAAGTTAGCAGCCCAGCGCCTAACCGACACATAGTAGGGACTTAGTAAATTATGCATATCCTTTCCGTCCTTCTGGATGTCTTTATTCTTTCCAGAGCATCTCCTGACTCCCACAGCTCACTCACGGCTCAGTCATGTGACACAGACCAGGGCTCAGCATCTTTTGCCTATGGTCCCAACCAGGGGGCGCAGAGGGGCCACTTGCCAGATGACATCAATTGCTGACATAATTGGATGTGGTGCCATCTCTCAGATAGTAAATCCTCCTGCACTGGAGGGCGTGGCTGAGCTGGAAGGGCTGCCGTGGTGCTCTTTTTGGCGATGGTGCATGGAATAGTAGCGTGCGTCATCATTGAGGCAGTTGTAAAGGTGGGCATCTTTGACCGGGTGGCACTGGGTGTTCAGCACTGAGGGTTGTCAGGGCCCGCTATACGTCAGTTTACATCCGTGTTCACAAAAATGCAAGGTAGGGGTCCAAAGCCCCGTTGTGCAGATGAGAAAACTGAGCCCCAGAGATCCAAAGGAATTTAGGGAACCGAATAGTGTCATAAAACCTATGAAAGTCAGAACCTGTCAGAGAAGAGGGAAAACGTCTTTGGGGTTTGTGGTGGTTCTCTCTGTTCCCATTAATAGCTGGAACGCTGGTGGCGGAGAGGTTACGGGTAGGGCTGATCGTGTACGCGATCACGTGTACGTGATCCAAAAGGTCCCTGTTTGAAATGACCAGCTGTTCCCCAGGAGAAAGATGGGGTTTTCTCCGTCTGTAAAGACTGACAGTCTTGGAAACCCAAAGGAACAGTTCTGCCCTGTCCTACAGCGTCACTATGAGTTTGCATCAGCTCGATAGCAGTGAGTTTGGTTTTTTAGTAGGGAGAGAAAAATGGTGAGACTGAACCCCATCAAAGCGGAAAACTTGCCAACCCCGGAAAAGACAAAGCAAACCAAACCATAACTAACAAACTCACTGCCATCCAGTTGATTCCAACTCATACTGACCATAGAGGACAGGGCAGAACTGTCTCTGCGGGTTCTGAGACTGTCATTTTATGGGAGTAGAAAACCTCATTTCGGAACGGCTGGTGGTGCAGAACTGCTGACCTTGCAACCCGGGGCACACCCACTACACTACCAGCTTGAATCCCAGCTCTCACAGGTTCCACTGCATGCGCTCACCCTGCTCCCAAGTGATGATGCCTGAGCACCAGACAGCAGCTAGTGATCTGCTGATGCGAAAAGCAGAAGCTGAGCCCACTGACAACTCCCTTTCCCACCTTGGACTTGGAATTTGTATCCCTGCTAACCCAGCCTCCTGAGGCACAGTAACCTCATGTGGATGGAACACACCGCTGCCCGGGCCCATATCATCCCCTTGATCGGTTGTGAGTCAGGCCATTAACTTCCACGGGGTTTTCAATGGCTGAGTTTTCAGAAGTAGATCACCAGGCAGTCCTTGCGAGCCATCAATGAATGGACCCATACGTTTAACCTTTTGGCTAGCTGCCGAGTCTGTTAGCCATTGGCACCACGCAGCATCCCTTCGTAAGTTAAGCTTCTCCCACCTAAATCTCCCAACAGCCCAGCCTGAGACCTGTGGCTGGCAGTGCTTAGGGACAGGAAGAGTCAAGAGTCCCTTGTCCATGTTAGAGAGGCAGGAGGTGTGACTGGGCAGGGCCTTGCAGGACAAGGAAGCCAAAGGAAGAGTCCCAGGAGAGGGAAGCAGTTGGGTACAAGCGCAGGGTGAGATTGCCAATCGCACCCTGTGGGGAAATTGCTGCTCTTCCTGGGACTGCTATCAGATGAGTTCTTAAAAACAAATCTCCAGATACGCGCCTTCTGTTTTTGTAAGGAGTCCTGAGAGGAAGGAACTCGAGTGCTATTGGAGGCCCAACAGCCACCGACTCCCAAGAAGTCTTTCCATAACCTTGGATGGAACAGAAAGGTCAAGTCCGGCAAGGACTTTGTCTTCACGCAGACCTGGGCATGTGTTTACCCTCCCAGCAGGGTGATCGTGGACAAATGGCAAAATCACTTGGATTCTCCAACTCCTTTGTCTGCGAAGCAGGCCGATAACAGCCACACAACGTGCCGCAAAGAGTAGGCAGAACAGAGCCAGCCCCCAGGGGTCTCTTGGTAAATGCTAGTGTCCTGTTCAAGGTGCTTGCTTGCCATCCCCCTTGGCATGCATGACTTAACGTTGACATCAGAGCCCCCAACTTTATCTCCTACGTCGGCTTTCGACCTCCGGGAGGCAGGACCGTCCTCGGTTGTCTCTGTCCCTGGCATCCCGCCTGGGACCTGGCATGTGCAGTTGGCACTCCGTCAGTGACGGTTGAATGGTGCTGAATTAGACATGCATCATGTAGCTATAATGCACCCTGCTGTGGAGTGTAAATCAGCATCAGAGGAGTCGGTCTGGGAGCCAGGAGGGTACAGGTGGTGGCGAAAACACACAGACTTTGAGTCATGAAGACCTGAGCGTGTACCTATATTTTGCCATTTGCTCTGAGTCGTGCTTCGTCACCTTGAAAATGAAGACAGCAATCGCTGCCTCCTAAAGTTGTTCTGGAGGAGGCCTGGTGGCACCATTGGGTAAGCTTTGGGCAGCTAGCAAAGCCTTTGGTTCGAACCCACCAGCGGTTCTTCAGGAGAAAGATGAGGCTTTCTGCTCCCATACAGATTTATAGCTTCAGGAATCCTATATAAAGTCAACATGAATCGGAATGAATTCATTTGGCAATGGGTTTTTTAACTTGTTTGTTTTTAGGGCTCCTTACGGGTGTCCTGGTGACACAGCAGTGGGACATTCCCCTGCTGTCCCAAAGATTGACGGGCTGAACCCAACCTCTTCATGGGAGAAGCCTGTAACAACTGTGCCTTTGGAGACCCTGGGGGCAGTTCTCGTCTGCCCTGGAGAGTTGCCAGAAGCAGTACATCAACGTGACGGCAGTGAGCTTTGGTTGAGGTTGTGATGGGGTTCCCGAGAGGCGCAAACAATCAGCTGTGTGGCTTCTCACTGAAAGGTTAAAGGTTCACGTCCACCCAGAGGTACCTGGGAGGAAAAGCCTGACCATCTGCTTCTGGAAATCAGCCCTTGAGAGCCCTGTGGAGCACAGTGCTTCTGTAACACGTATGGGGTCATGTGAGTTCAAATCCACTTGAGGGTAGCTGGCTCCCCGCTGCTATTCCAAAAGAGAGAGCCTATTTTATTGCTGAACTTGTGGTGCAATAGTTAAAGCACTTGACCGCGAAGTGAAAGATGTGCAGTCCCATCCCAGCAGCTGATGCCCAGGAGAGAGGTGGCAATCCCCATCTGTAAAGATTCCCGCTGTGCGTGGCAGTCGCATCAGTGCCAGTGGGTATTTTGTAGGACAGGCCCGTTGAGTGTGCTTAGCACCATCTTCAGTCTGCAGCAGGCGGTGGGGACAACATGACTCTAGTTGCTTCCCCGTTCTCCCTTTTCCTAAATGTAAGAACTCTCGATAAAGCAATCCCAGGTCCCACACCACTCCTTGCCCTGCTGCCCACCCAGGGCGCATGGTGTGTGTGATAAGCAGCCTGTGTTTTCGCACCGAGCACGTCCTGTGATGACGGGTGGAGTGGTGGACGCCTCGGTGCTTGAGCTCCAGGACTCGCCTCTGCCACCTACACCGCTGAACACCTGGATAACTTGCTCAGAGATCTTGGCCTTGCCTGGCCTGGGCTTCCCTCTGAAACCTAACGAAGTGAGCTGAGCTTTCATAGGCTTCTCTGAGAACATGAATGTAAATACAGCTCAGGCCCCGCCTTGAAGCGGCCATGGTCCCGAAGAGATTGTGGACCAGAAAACGGAGTGGTCCAGGACAATGTGAAAAGTAATAAATTCGCAGGCACAAGAACACCAAAAAGCACTGGCTTCACCATCTCTGAAGCCATTAGAAAAGACGAGAGAACTGGCTCTGTAAGAATGAACCGGCTTTTCCATCTGACAGGTTGTAGCCTGTTCAGAAGCGCGATGCTTTTTCAGATGGGCCAGAGCACTGGCTGTTAATTCAACAGCGAAGTTCCTTTTCCAGCTTCCACTTGCTCCAGGTCACGAGGTCCTCCTTGGTCAGAGAAGTCCCCGTGGGCTTCAGATGAGCCCCATCCTTAGTCTTCAGGAGTCACCGGGATGCTGAGGGCCACAGTTTCCCCTCCAGACAAACCGAGTGACCCATGGTAGTCCCAAACCTGTCATGACAGTGAGGCTTTCCTTGAGACAACATCATTCATGAGGTCACAGGAACCTCATACTCAGCCCTCTAGAACCAGGTTCCTGATCAATGCTCCCCTGCCCAGGCACAGCGAATGGCTTCACCAGCTGCCATTCACTCCATCCAGGGACCAGGGGTCTTCCTTGTCACTCTTAGCTCCCTTTCCCCCATCTACATTTAATCATCCACTGAGTCTTGTCCATTCAACTTCCAGATAAATACCCCCAAAACCTATGGCTGTCTCTCCATCAACAATGCCAACCCCAGAATCGAATCCAGGCCACCATGATCTTGGACCTGGTCTATTGCTAGGCCTCCTTACTGACTTTGAACCTATCTCCTACCCCACCACAATGTACTGCCGAGGCTCCCCAACCCGTTCAAACCCAAAGTTCAGTGTCCGCATGTGAGCACGGATGCCAGAAGCGGCTCAGCTCTTTGGGTGACCTCGGTTTCCTGTGGCTGATGCTGGGTAAGACATTTACAATCATGTAAACGTAGGAACTGGGTGCTGGAATCAGACACTTCTGGGTTTAAATCTATAACCGTTCATTTCTTTGCTTAGCGGCTGAGGGTGAATGCCTGGACGTCTTTGATCCTTGCTTCCCTCACCTGTCAAAGGCAATAAGAGTATCTACCTCCATCTCAGCGGCATGGCTAAGGAGCGGCAGGTCTGGCACGTGCCCTGAGTGCCACTTAAGGGCGCATCACTGAGTAGTGCCTGTGAATCACTGTGGTTTCTTTGGCCAGCTGTGAAAGAAGACCCAGCAAGTTACAACGAGTGGTTTTGCATTTCAGAACCTTCGTGGGTCAAGGCAGACGGGGTGATCTTACTCTGCTGGGTGCAAAGAGGAAACTGGGTGGGGTGGGGGCCATTTCAGCATATCATAGACCAGTATTCATCAGTGAGAGCAAAGAACTTACCGCGGTACATGGTTTGTGGTGCCAGACCAGGGTCAGGCAGAAGATGAGCCTGTTTGATATGCATTTTCAAACTGTTGTGATGGTGAATTCTCTAAAAGGTGCGTCTTGGGTGTCTGAGTATGTCCCGGGCTGGCCATGGGCACTGTTTTCTCTAAATACCCCTGTACTCCATAGGATAGATTCTCTTGCCCTATCCCATAGAGAGTACATGATAGATGGGTGGCCTATGTTTATGGATAGCCCTGAGCAGTCTCTGGCACTGGGTAAATTCTCAATAAATAGCAGTTTACCGACCTGATTATTTGTTAAAACTAAATCATAAACCATTATCTCGAGAGGGAAAAACCATCATCCCCACAGAGACCAGATCTCCCCCCAGAAGTCACGCTTCGTGACTGAAGGTTCCAAGAAGCTTGCAGCGCCTTCTCTAAATCGATCACTTTTTGACTGTGCTGAGCTAACTCTAGGGTAACCGAGATCAAAACCCTCTATTCCCATGATACAAGTGAGTACTGGGGATTCCCAGCTTTTTGAGGCTTTGAGCTTCTGACCATCAGTGTCCAAAAGAACACATCATCAAGTTCATCTGGAAGGGCGGTAAGTAAGGAAATCGCTGAGGAGATGTGCAAACAATTCTGGCGTTGGAGCCAGCGAGGACTTCCGCCCCGCGGAGCTCAAAGAGAGAGTCGTCCCAGGGCAGTGCAAGGGTCAGACGACTGTAACTAGTTCAGGCTTTGTGAGTACACGCTCTGCACAAGAGCAGCTGCATGCGTGGCCGGTGCCAATAAAACTTTACTTACAAACACACAGGCAGCCAGCCCACGGGCCTTTTCGGACCCAGGGTGTGAGAGGGGCACCGCATTCCAAACGCCTGGCTTTGGGTAAATCAATCTTTTTTTTGCTGCCCAGCCTAGTGGCTAACAATAATATGATTAAAACCCTCTGGGTGAATCGCCGAGCTGTGGCAGTGCTATGGTTATTTAGTTAATAACAACACTCTTATCTCTTAAGGTTGCAATAATGCAATTACTAATTAGCCATGTTAGTTTAATTATATTTGTATTATTTAACAAGGGGGCTGTATGACTGTGATTAAGCGAGTCTATCTAAACTCAGCCAAAGAACATAGCCAGGCCTTTTTTCCCCGCTGATTTCTGATGGGGAAAAGCAATAAATTACAACAGCACGAAAACAAATTCTTCCTACTGACTCTCCCCCGGGAGCATGTGCAGACAGAGGGAGAATTAAAACACTCGTGGGAGCAGTGACTGGGGTGACGTTCTGAGCAGCCCCTTCCAGGTCAGAAGCAGAGAGCATGGTGGGCCCTTGAGGCCTTGAGCAAGAGCGGGTCTCCTCAGGACCCTCCCTTGCCCTGGTGGCCAAAGCAGCCTCCAAAAGGGGTGGGTGTCCAGCTCCTGGCCGCCCCAGTTAAAGCATCACTCTACTATTTATTTGTTTTCTCCCAGACTGATGCCAATTGTGGGGGTGGGGGCGAAAAGACAATGGCCCAGATCTGATTGACAACGGCTGCTGAACAAGGGCCCTCTGTGGCATGCTTAATGAACAGGCGAGTGTGTTTTTATTGCATCTATTTGATTTTAGAGTGTCTTTATAAAAACAATTCAACCAGCAGGCTTAACTGCTCCTGGGCTTTCTCTGTTCTCAGAGGCTTCTGTGAGTACCCTGGTCTCCCAGATCCCTTTCCTGGGCCTCCTCCAGCGGCTTCCTTTCCATTCCTTCACTGAGAAGGGAAGGACTGAGACCTCCTCGTTTATCCGCCCCAGCCCATCTCCCCAACACTCCCTTCCTCAGGCCAAACTCAACTCTGGCTTGGTTGCTTGCAAGAAAGCGTCCAATGCTGGTTGGCCTCAGTGGCTCCCTCTCCCCAGGAGACTCGGGGAGTATATAGGTCATGCCTGTGTTGTTCACAAGGAGTGAGGGTGTGTAGGTGGCAATCAGCTCCTGAGGGGTGCCCAACAAGAATGCGTGTGCCATCCCAAAGGCCTCCAGTGGGTTCCTCCCCTTTGCTGATTGACGGCCGAGTTTGTTTCTAGCCCCGGCATTTCATTACAGGATTGTAAGGTGTGGGCTTTCTATTTCAATAAATCTGTTATGTATTTGTTGATATTTAAACATTTGAAAATGCTTGGCACTCTCCACACCAGATCAACTGGAAGCCCCCAGTGGCTTCATCACAGTCCGGTCACTTCCAACTCCCAGTGGTCCTGTGTTCAGCAGCAGGAAACCCGGCCCGGCCCTGCGGAATCCTCAGGACAGGTGTTCTCTGGGGCCCCATGGTTGGAATGTCTGTATCAATCCGTCTCCTTCACAGTCTTCCTCTTGTTCACCGGTCTTCTACTTTACCAAGCATGTCTTTGTCCAGGGCCTGCTCTCTCCTGATACCACGCCTAAACTAGACGAGACCAGGCCTCGCCACCCTCTCCTCTGAAGGGCATCCTGGCTGTTTTTCTGAGCCAGAGGTGACTGTCCTTTTGGCAGCCAAAAGGGTATTTTCAACAGTTGTTGCCAACGCCATAATTCAAAGGCATCCGCCCGCATCACCTTCTCAACCCTTCCACTTTCCCCATTTATCTCCTCTCATTGCTTCCCTCTGAGCATGGCACCCACCTCTCACCCTAAGGCACTCTTCACTTGCATGGCAGTGCATCACACTGTCCCTGCGAACTCTCCCAGTCCTGGCAGACGCCTTCCAACCTGCAAAGCTCAGTTTCAGTATCACCTCCTCCAAGCAGTCCTCTGTGGCCCCTCCCAGCCTCAGGCGGCCTCTCCATGCTGCCCTGGTATAATGTGCAGGGCTATTTCTCTACTAGATGGCTCTGGGTGGCAGGGCACAGCCAGCTTCAGTGCTTTGCAGGGACCCAGGCCCCCAGAAGCAGCAGAGCAGGAGAGGCTACAGCTCCCCTCTTCCTAAGAGGCCTGGCTTTGCCTCGTCTTGTGTTATGTCTTAGGAATCCAAAGAAGAATGTCCCCTTGGGAGTGGTGGGATCTTTCCTCCCAACCTGGTGCGTATCACATACTTCATGCCTGTGTGTCTCTTCCCGAGTAGTACAGGGAGTCTGACCTCATTGGGTTGCTCCTATTTTGTTGTAGAGATGCAATCGTTTTTTTGTTTGTTTATTTGTTTTGAAAGGCGCTGGCTTCTCTTTCTAGGAGATAATTACCAGTGTGTCCTCGAGTCTCACCAGGCTCCTTGGTCACTTGTGCTGTGCCTGGAAGCAAAGGGAGAGCTGTGCTTTGGTCAATTCAGAGCCTCCTTCGTCTCCATCAGAACCAATAAATACCGGCTGTCACGCTGTTATTGCACCTCCTAAACGCTTTAGTACACAGTGTAAGCGAAGGGGTGTAAAGGCTCTGTTAGGGAAGTCTCTAGTGAGACCCACACGAGACAGCCTGTGCCTGTCAAAGGATGCGGTGTCCAGCAAACGAACGTTCTCTTCGCCTCTCCCTCCCCATCCTTCTCCCTCAGCCGCGTGAACGTGGTGATCTTTGGGCATTAAGATGCAGCAGAGTGCGTTTCTCTTGCTTTGAGGGAGGACTTGAGTGGAGGCTCAATGTCCATCTGCTACCTTAAGACTAAACCTATACATATATGCACATAGATCTACTCCCACATCATCATATATGAATATATTTACGTACGCACATGCACAGGGCTCTCCATATGCCCTTTGCCTTCTTGTTCTTTCCTTTGACTTTCCTCTTGTCCCACTCTCATGCTCAGCCTTCATTCGGGTTTCAGGAATTCCTCTTGGTTACCTTGCCCTTGATCAAGCCCTGCCAGGCCTCTGTACCCTCCTCGCCATCGATTGTGGATCACTTGTTGTTCCCTTGTCCCTGGGTTTGCGTGCAGTCTCCCCTCATTCTGTTTGCATGTGTGCCTCTTGGTCTACATACAGGTTCCACTGGCATGCACTTAGGTGCTCTGGAATTCCTGTTCTTCCCGGTGATATCCATAATGTGTTAGAATCCGCACAATCCAGGTAAAGCCCAGACTAGCCACATTGCAAGCTCAAGAACCACTTGTGTGCAGGGGCAACTAACTGAGCAGCACAGCATTTTGCACACAGTATAAAACTGAGAAATTGCGACAAATTGCTTAGACTGAGGAATCAACGAATATCTAGGGTCCATACACACATCAATCCATCTATCCATCCATCCAGTGCTTATTTAATGTCCACCATGTCCTGCCATCAAGGAAGGCAGCATGTATGTCATCGGGAAGCAGGAAGTTTCATCCGTGACAGGCAGTGAATTAGCCATTTAGAGGGGCCAAGGATCTGCTTCACTGCCATCGAGTCGATTCTGACTCACAGTGCTACTACGGGACATAGTAGAATTGCCCCTGCCTCTGAAATGGGAGTAGAAGCTTCAGTGTTCTCCTGTGGAACAGGCTGGTGGTTTTGAACTGTTGATCTTGCCGTTAGCAGCCCAGTGTGTAACCCACTCTGCCACCAGGGAGGAGGGCTGGGCTGTGCTTCATTCGGGTGTGCTTCAGGTCACCAGGAGTCTGGGCTGATTTCACAGCACCTAGCAACAACAGCAGGATTAGTCCATTGAGCAGAGATCTCAACGTGGCCCTGTAGACTGTGCGTGGCAAACTTGTTGCACTTATCCCACCGTAGTGTGGGAGATCTTCAGCTGTTAACTGCAAGGTGAGCAGTTCAAACCCACCAGCTGCTGGGGGGGGGGGGGTGGGGGAAGATGAAGATGCCTGGTCCTGTAAAGACTGATGGCCTTAGCAATCTTAAATAGGGTCACTGAGTCAGAATCAACTCTATGACACTGTGTTTGGTTTTTAGTGTCAGTATCTTTAAAAAAAAAGAGAGTTACTAGGTTAGTGCAAACAGCTAGATGCCCAGTTACCAGCAGCAAAGTCGCAGCCCCAGGCCATTCAGAGGTGCTTCAGAAAATAGGCCTGGAAATCTGCTCCCAGCCTTGAAAATCCTGCAATCACAGTCCTCACCTGACGCCCACGGGTCCCCAGGAGTGGGAAGAGACTGGACGATGATGACCAGCAGCACCATGTCCTAAAAAGCAGGATAGCCAGGCAGGTGTTTGCCTTGATCTCTCGACCAGTAGCTTGGCATCCTTGGCCTCATCCTTGGCACCCTTCATTCATCAGGGTACCTCTAGGCTGGACCCTCTGGAGACTTCAAGTTGGAGAACCCTGGATTAGAAATCTCTGTGAAAGGCTAACTGTTGAAAAGGCAAAACGTGGAGTGAACCTAAGTAGCCTCCCGGTCACGTCCCGGTCGGGGATTTGCAGCCCAGCGGCACACCAGAATCACCGGAAGCACTCTGTAGACTTCCTCAGCAGGGAAATCTGTTCCTGAGCTCAGCTCCACGTGCACCGACAGCCGTGGGCGCTGTGCGAACTGAAGAGTTGGAGGTTGCAGTTCACACAGAGAAAGGTGCCCTGGAAGACCGACCTGGCAATCGGCTTGCAAAAAGTCAGCCACTCGAAGCTCCTTGCAGCATCATTCTACCATGATGTGCAATGGCCGCCTCGCATTGGACCGGACTGCATGCCAACTGGTTCAGAGCCCCTTTCAACATGCCTCCTCCCAGCCCCACCCTGGGGGTCCTGATTCCTTTGGACCAGGGTGGTGTGTCAGTCTGGGTAGATTAGAGAAACAAATTCATAAACATGCATATGTATATAAGGGAGAGGCTTATAGATTTATATGTATATAAGGAGAGGTTTATATGTATATAAGGGAGAGGTTATAAGAGGAATTGAACATGGAGAAAACATCCCAACCCAGTCCATTCCAAGGCTATAAGTCTGATATTAGCCCATATGTCCAATACCAATCTATAAAGTCCTCTTCAGACTCACGAATTACATGCAATGAAGCCAAATGCAGGATGATCACAAGCCAGTGGTTAGAAAGTCTTTGGGTCCAGTGGTGTTATAAGCATCTCAGTGCTGGCAGAGGTCTCTCTGTGGCTTCTCCGGCTTCTGAGATCTGGTTGCGTCCATGTGGCTTGTCTTCTGCAGTGTCTCCCAGGGAGTGGCAGAGAGAGAGGTGTCTTCTACCTCCAAGGATGAACTACCAGATTTCCCAGAATTCCCAGGAGAAGGCCATGCCCACACAAAAGTCTCATTGGCTCTCTCCAGATGGACAGGCTAGACTCCACCCCTACCCTCAATCCTTAAATTGTTACCAGATTAGGTGACTCCCACAGATGGGGACCAGGTTTTTTTGTGAAAAGTTCTCCAAGTGATTCTGGTTGCATCGCTAACGTTTCAATGGTGAGAAACCACAGCTCCAAGAAGCTGTTACATTTTGGCCAGAGTCACAAGGGCACCAACCACCTAGCTACTGACGGCTACAAGTCACACCAGACGGGACTGTGAGCAGAGGGGTTCCTCGGGTCTTCACCATAGCCTGGCAAAGCCACTGTAGCCGCCCCGGCCTGGAGCACGACAGGAATCTTTAAGTATGCGTGGCCTCTTCAAGAGCAAAGCCCTTGCTGGTTTACCACTCTGGGAAGATTGCCAGGCTCAAGTATTAATAATAATCCCTTTGTTGTTTAAATGGCTTATAATTGCATAAATAAAGCTTACTTTCTCTTCCTTAATGGTAATGAGCCTTATTTGACTGATTGGTTGATTAATAATACTCTAATTCCTCCACCGACAAAACACGAAGGGCAAAAGATGGATGCTGTGTTCCAGTGGCATGGAGTATGAAGCAGCCTTTTTATCTGCAGCTGCTTCAGTGACTGGGAAGGAGCCCTGTGACACAGTGTGTAACCCGTTGGATGGCTAACCACTGCAAGGTCAGCTGTTTGAACCAACCAGACACCTCAAGGGAGAAAGAGGCGGTTTCTGCCCCCATCAAGATGTGCAGTCTCAGACACCCACAGGGGCAGCTCTGCTCTGTGCCGTGGGGCCCCTGAGAGTCGGCATGGACTCAATGGCAGTGACTAGACTCTCCATGAGCAGAGTGGCCCATTCCTCTGCAACCAGATGCTGACCAGAAAGGGTGACTGTCCCTGAGAAGGCTGACCCCTGATTTCCTGCTGGGCTTTCACTGGACCCTTACTTATTCACAGTCTGACCCGGTCACATAGAGAATTGCACATCGGGCTGCTAACCACAAATCCCAAAGTTCAAAACCGCCAGCCCACTCCAAGGGGAAAAGATGAGGCTTTCTGTTCCCCTAAAGAGTTACAGGCTCTGACACCCACGGGAGCAGTTTGATCCCAGCCTGTAGGGTCACCAAGTCAGGAGCCACTCAAAGTGAGTGAACAGGACTGGAGCTATGTCTCTCTGGTCTCAGTGCTGGCAGGGCTTTTGTGCTCATCCCGAGTCACTAGAGTTTTGGACACAGGGAATTGTGGCAGGATCAAAACTAAACTTATTTGCTCTTTCCCATTGGTTTCCTGGAAACTCAGAGCCAAATCTGTGTCCCACACACCCCAAGTATCACAGAGTTGTCAGCATGCATTTTGTGTGATAACAAGTTAAATGTCAAGAAGTTGTCAGCAAGTCAGTTCTGACTCATGGTGACCCCATGTATGTCAGAATACAACTGCGCCCCATGGATGTTCAGTGGTTGGCTTTTAGATCACCAGTCCTTTCTTCCACGGTGACCCTGAGAGGATGCCAACCACTGACCTTCCGGTTAGTGGCAGAGTGCATTAAATTCACCATTGGTACCATCCAAACTCCTTGCCACCGAGTCGAATCCAACTCAGAGTGACCATAGAACACAGGATAGGATGGGCCCAGGTGATTTCCAAGACCGTAACTCTACTGGAGGAGAAAGCCTTATCTTGCTCCTGAGGAGTGGCTGGTGGTTTTGAACCATGGACCTTGTGGTTAGCAGCCCAACACTGTAAACCACCATGCCACCAGAGCACCATAGCAACAGCTCCTAAGACAGAGCATTTTACCATTTATGTGGACTCTTGGTAACTGACTGCATGCAGGACACATGTTCCTGCAGACCTGGAGTTCAGAGCTCACTCTTGCCAGGGGAGTGGTGTTTGAAATGCCTGAGGTGGATGAGGAAAACGGTGTCTCTTAGAGATTCCTGGGCTGTGACTAATGATCTCCTTGCCCCACACATTTGCAGTGTCATTTGCTGCTTTTCAGTCTCTCTCCTGACCCTCAGAAGAGGCCAGCTGGGCTCTGCTGCCTCTGAATTGGCTGTGAACTCAACTTCCTTTCCTGAGCCCGGCAAAGGGCCTGCTCTTATACAGGGGGGACCACGCTGGAGGGCCCCGAGGTGTGGACAGCTTTGCACTGTCACACACTGGCCCAGAGACAAAAGGAAATGGGAGGGCTTTTATTGGTCACCTGCCTCCTTGCAATGGGGTCCTGATAGGGAGCAGATGGAGAGAAGTGGGACTTAATGAGGCCTGGGTTCTGGCCAAACCCTCTCCATCTTCCTCTCGCCACTGAGCTGTGCTGAGTGCTGAGTCGTCGCCTCAGCAAGAGCTTCGAAAGTTGAGCGTTCACCAAAGGTCCTTTGTGCGTGTGGGGAGGGGGCGGCAGGCAGCCCCAGCACGCACAGATTCCAGTGGGTCTTTATTAAGCACCTTCTAAGCGATGTCTCAGGTATTTAAAATACCAGTGCAGTCGCTCATGGTGGGCAGGTTTCAGCAGAACTTCCAGACTAGAAAGAAAGGCCTGGCGATCTACTTCCCAAAATTCCCCCATGAAAACCATATGGATCTCAGCAAAACATGGTCTGACTCTCTTGCTTTAGAGATGCCGTCCCCAAACGCACTGGCATCGCTTTGATTCCAATTCACAGCCGCCTTAGTTCGGCATTCCAAGGCTTTCAATATGTATGGGAGCAGACAGCCTCGTCTTGCTCTGGGGGGTTCGATCTGCCCACCTTGTGGTTGGCAGCTCAACACTTACCTCCCGTGGCACGTCCTCAAGAGAGATCAAATGCTGAAGGAAGACACGATGTTTGTTGATGGAGAGGGCCAGCGAAGGGGAGGGTGGGAGGCTTGCAGGAAGATGGATTGTCATCTCCGTCAGCAAGGGACTAGTGGTTGTGAGCACGATACCAACCTTGACAGCAATCTTCTAAATTCAAGATCATCTGTCTGTCCGTCCGCCTGTCTAGCTATCTTAATCCTCTTTATACATCAAAGTCACCATTTATTCCTCAAAAAGACCCATCGACACAGGCGTCGGCCCCATTTCCCAGCTGAGATCTGTAGAAGACTCGGAGAGGTGGAGTCACTGGCCAGTGTCCCAGACCCCCACCCCCCCGGGACCGCACCTGCCTGGGCTTCGAATTCAAGTCTCTTCAAACCCAGTGTACTGAGCTGCCTTGCCAAAGGGTCGCGGACCCTCTGTGCTGCACATTCCTTTGCAAATTGCTTTGAGTTACAACGTGAGGGTGCATTTCCAAAGCATTTCATTGGTGAGGAGATGGGGGGTGGGAGAGAGACCCAGCTTCAAAGCGCTGGTAAAAGCAGATGGACCGAGCCGGGCCATCTGCATGTATAACGTTTGTTTCAGCTCTAGCCGGGGGATGAGTCATTTAAGAGTCAGGCCAAGTACTCCTCCTTGTTGGGGACTCTCTGCCCCAACCCGGATGTTTGTTGTTGTTGATGATGATTAATCTTGTAACATTCAAAGAAAGGTCCAGGGTGATTGGAGTGCCAGGGAACACTGGGAAAATAATCACCCCTGGGGGGTGGGGGGCAGTGAGTTACAGGTGGGGCTGCTACTGCAGGTCAGCGGTTGCAATAAGAGAAAGATGAAGCTTTCTTCTCCCATGAAGAGGGAGGTTAAAATGTAGCATTTGATCAGTTGATGTCCCTTTTGATCCGTTTTAAAACGGTTTCAGGTTTTTTTATTTGTTTGTTTTTCAAAAAAAGGGAAAGGGAAATATACCTGGGATGTGAACGGCCTTGCCTCCATGCCCAAGGCATTGGAAAGTGGATTGTTGCCGATGCAGTTAGGTTAAAATTTAGCATCCTACCCCTTGATCTCCCTTATGATCCATTGACATTTCATCTAGTGTTTAGTATTGTCTGCTTTGTTTTTGATTGAGGTTATCTGTTTTACTTTGTTTTGCTTGTTAGTTTGTTGGTTTGCTTTTTAGTGTTTTTCTGTATATGAGATTCAGAATAAGTAAATCTAGAGAGACAGTAACTGGATTAATGATTCCATGGGGGCGTGGCTGGGGAGATGGGGTGGGGAGTGAGTGACGATAAGTGTAAGCATGAAGAAAGTGTTCACACCTGATTGTGGTGAACACTGTAGCACTCTTCTTGATGCAGTTGAGCCAATGATAGGTGAATGATATGCAGATACAACTGTTGGGCAGGGTGGCAAGAGTTCCATCTTGGGGCACTTCTATTCTGTCTTATGGGATCCCTGTAAGTCAACATGGAGTTAAGGGCAGTGAGTTTGGTTTTTGTGAGTTTAACCAGACCCTTGACAACTAACTTTTCAGCCTTTTCATGACCGTGCTGCATCCTTGCCCCACTTGATAGCTGAGAAAACGGAGCCTCTGTGACTTTCCTACGCCGGGTGCAGAGAGGGGACCCGCGGTGTCTAGAAATCCGCAGGCCTGGCGTCAAATGCCTGGCACTCATGAACCATGGTAGCATCGGAGCCCAAGCTCTGAGGCTTTTTGCTTCCAGCTACTGGCTCTGCCTAGAGAAACAGCACTGTATTCTGAAGGCTGCCTTTCTCAGACTCAGAGAAAATCTTGCTGGGCTGTGATCTCATGTTGCTCCTCTGGGGTCCCGGTGGAGCAGGCCCATCACTCACGTTCCTCCATCCAGAGGTTGGAAGGGTCCCCTGGCTGGCTGCGTCACATCTTTCTGCAGAGGGGCTCAGAGGCCTGCCCTGGTGTCTCTCTCGGGGGCTCTGGGAGGAAATGAGAGAGGCCATGGAGGAAGAGGGCACTGGCTTTGATTTGTCAAGGTCCGTGCTTTGTAAAATGTGTTCAGCCCCAAACCCAAAGCACCCCTCCTCCGAAAGAAAACAATAAAATTACAGAATTTGTAGTGACCGTGGGCTGCCACGCCACCAGTCCCCCCACCTCTCAGCCGAGGGTCCAAGGACGGAGCCCAGGGGTGACTGGTGTGGGGCTCCGGGGCAGGTCTGTGAGTGGGGTGTGGTTCAGAACTCAAGACAAAACAGGAGGGGAAACAGCAGATGGCCGTCTCTGGGAACCACAGGAGGGTCGAGAGCAGGTGACGTTACAGAGAAGCGGGCATGTTGTTGTCATCGTTAAGTGCCTTCAAGTTGGTTCCGATTCACAGGGACCTTGTGTCCCACAGAAAGCAACACGGTCTGGTCCTGCGCTGTCCTCACAAGGGCTGTTATGTGGGAGTCCATGGTGGCAGCCCTCGTGCCCGTCCATCTCAACGAGGGTCTTCCTCTTTGTGATGCTCTTCGACTCTCCCAAGCATGGTGTCTTTCCAGCCCCAGCCTCTCCTGATAAGCTGTGCACAGTACATAAGACGAAGTCCCACCATCCTTCATGCTAAGGAGCATTCTAGCTGTACTTCTTCCAAGACAGATTTGTTCGCTCTTTCGGCAGGCAGTCCATGGTGTTGTGATAGTCTTCGACAGTACCAAATTCAAATGCATTGGTTCCTCTGTGGTCTTGATCCAGAATCTAACCTTCGCATACATCAGAGGCAGCGTTCGGGTCGGGTCCACCTTAGTCCTCAAAGCGGCATCCCTGCTCTTCAACACTTTGATGAGGTTCGTGCAGCAGGTTCCCCAGTGTCATAGGCTCTTTGGTATTGGGACGGCTGTTTCCATGTGGGGCAGGAAAGATATCGCATGGACTGATGCTTCCATGCAATAAAAGGTGGACGAGAGAGAGTGTCCCGGGACACCAAAGCTTGCTGTGTGCCCGTTATGTGCCTAGTCGTTTCTGTGCATTTCCGCCCTTATGTTCATACCTTGGGGAGTTGCAAGATGAGAAAGGTGAGGCCGAGAGCATCGCACTTGTTCCAGGACCATTGCTTCCCTGGGTTAGCGCCAACACCTGAGCCCAGGTCTCTGATGTCGGAGCCGGAGACAGGATGGGGAAGGGAGCCCCATGCTAGCGTAGCAGCCAGCAGTGGTTGGCCACCCGGCCTAGTTGACGGTGCAGTCAGAGATCTGCGTCCATGAAGACACTGGGCTCGTGCAGACCCAGGGACTCCGTTATCGATCTAGATCTGTGCTGCCCAGTAGAGTGGTCACTGTCCGCCTGTGGCTATTGACATTTAAATTTTAAAATTAAATTTAATAAAAACATCGAGCTCCTTGTTTGCACAGCCACATTTCGAGTGTTCGATATTGTACGATCTAGTGCCCCCCCCCCACCGGGCAGCCCACGTGTGTAGTGCATGGCACCATTGCGAAAACTCTGTGGGACAGAGAAGGTCTAGAGAGGTCCTGAGCCAGCCAGACACAACAGGAAGGCTGGGGAACCACCTGCGTCTGAAGTCCCCAGCCAGCGTCTATCCCAAAGGAGGCGTAAATAGTCCTGGCCTCTGCTTTCGGTGGAGATGACCACTTCGGAGCAGGGCCCCCTGGTCCCCTAAACGTGTGCAATGCATCCTCTTTCCCCGGGCCAGGTTGTCTGCAGCAGCTCTCCATTGGTGTGAATCCCAGATGCCCCGAGGAGTCAGCCCCGAGTCCTAGATTCTTTCCCACTCTGCCCTTGAAAGCAGTGATTCTCAGTGACTTCTGAAATACAAAGGGCTTCCACACGTTCCCTGAAACCTGGAATTAAAAGAAAATGGCATTTCCA
Source organism: Tenrec ecaudatus (assembly GCF_050624435.1). NCBI lineage: Eukaryota > Metazoa > Chordata > Mammalia > Afrosoricida > Tenrecidae > Tenrec > Tenrec ecaudatus. Next base: position 76,035,472 of record NC_134533.1, on the reverse strand, counting down.
CACAGAATTGTTGAAGTCCTCTCCCATATCCAGAACACGGTCTAGTGCCGACATCCTAGCTGTGGGTGAAACCCCCACCGTGTGAGGGAGACAGACAAGTGCAAAGTCAGAACAGCCTGTGATGAGGGCTTATTAAATGCATTTGTGCATTCATTCACAAACGTTCATTGAGCACCTACTAGGTGACAGACAAGGATAGAAACAAGTGGCTATGGCTGGGTGAGCAGGGTAGGTGGAGTCGGACATGAAGGAGGTGCCCCAGAGGCACAGCCCCAACCCTGTAGTGAGAGAGGTCTCCTTCCAAACCCAAACCAAATTCATTGCCAGCGAGTCGATCCCAACCCCTAGCGACCCTATAGGAAGGGTAGAATGGCCCCTGTGCATGTCTGAGGCTGTCCATCTTCGTGGGAGTAGAAAGCTTCATCTTCTCCCAAAGAGTGGCTGGTAATTTCAAACTGCTGACCCTGCGATTAGCAGCCCAACTCGTCACCACTATGCCACCAGGGGTCTCCTTCGGTGCTGAGAATCCAGCGTTCACAGGGAGAAAGAAACTCGGTCTATCGGGGAGATGAGGCCCGAGTACAGACGCAAGGTGGCACTGAGAGGCAGGACCTGGGCCAAACTTCTTGTCTGAATGGGCTAACAGGCGCTCTGGTGGGGTAGTTGTTACATGTTTGGCTGCTAAGGTCAAAGTCAGCAGTTCAATGCACCAGCCACTCTGTGGGAGAAAGATGAGGCTCGGCATTCTTCCCTTGTCTCGGGTCACTACGAGTCAGAATCATCTCACGGTAGAGAGTTTGCGTTTTCGCTGTAACCTCTTAGGAGTAGGGTGAAGACTGAACGACTCATGATCCTCACCATTAGAAGCCTTCCTGACATATAATAAATGTGCTGTCCCTGTGAGAGGAGCACTAGTGGCACAGCGGTTGTGTACGCAGCTGCTAACTCAGAGGTCGGCGGTTCAACCCCACCACCCACTTTGCGCAGGTCAGATATGGCCGTCTGCTTCCATGGACTTTTCTCCTGACCCTACGGGGTCTCTCTGGGGTGGAATCAACTCGATGGCGGTAGGTTTCTATCCACAGGAGGGGTTATGACGACAAGGGTGGGCTGGTGTCCAAGCCGATGTGTCCCTTGTTCCATAGCCAGCCGGGTGATCTGGCATGTCTGCCGGCAAGGAGAGTATTGCAGAAGTGGTGCATTCTGTGGGAAATTTGGAAGATTGCAAGTGCAAGGTCCAGGGGATCTGGTTCAGATCCGCCCTTGAGTCCCTGGCTAAAGAATTTCCCTCTTCCGTGTTACATTTTAAGTAATGTGAGTATTTAGCTATCTTCCCTCCTTAAAAGTGAAGTGTTGAGGGCCTTATTCTTTAACAGAGCGAGAACCAGACCTTGCGTGAGAAAAACATGGAACGAAATCATGTCCTTTGAGATACATCCCCCGCCCCCCGAGGAGCTTCGTTGAGATATAATTCACAAAGCACCCCATTCGCCCGTTGAATGTGCCCAACTCAGTGATTTTCACAGCTTTCACAACCCCACCATAGCCCACTTGAAAACATCTTCATCGGCCCAGAAAGATGCCTGCTACTGGGGTACCCCCAGCTCGAAGCAACTGCTGGTGTGGGGGGCCTTGCTCTGCTGCAACAGTAGGGAGTCACCAGCCACTTCGTGGGATCACAGTGGCTTCAAAGTAAAGAATAGACGGGGCAGGCCAGGAACGGAGCTGCTGCCTAGTGATGTCTAATGGACAGTGACCTTATGGGAGCCTGAGGAAGCCCTCTCCCCAGCAGAGCCCCACTGCCCGGCGCTGCATTGTGTTCAGATTTGACAGGGGGGTGGGATTAGTCTGTGAGGGAGGGGGTCAGCCGTGGGGAGATGTCGCCTGGGAACTCACACAGCACAGAGTCCAGCCTGCAGAGTGTCCTTCGAATTCACCCATGGGATGCCCCTTGGCCGACCATGTGAAAGGAGGGGCAGACAGGGACACTGGCTCCTGGCTAGTAAAGCATCATCTTTTTGTAGTCCAATGGTCTCTTGGATTCATATACTTCTGGTAATAGGAATGCAGTCCTCTGAGGGAGGCCCAGACGTTTTTTTAGTTTGAGTTTTAGAAGAGCCAGCTTGTCTCAGGAGCAAGAGAATGTGGAACAGGGTGACAGACTCTGGTGACAGTCGGGGAGGGGAGGAGCCTTGGACATCCTTGAGCTAGCACGAGGAGTATGGAGACCCCAAACCAAACCAAATTCCCTGCCATCGAGTTGATTTTGACTCAAAACAGTCTCTTTCAATGTCTCTGTCTGAGACTGTACATCTTTACGGGAGCAGACAGTCTCTTCTTTCTCCTAAAGAGCAGCGGTTGTCTTTGAACCTCTGATGTTGCAGGTAGCAACCCAACACCTAGCCCACAGAGAAAGGAGCTGAATTGAAGCCAGTAGTGACTCAAGTGATTCCACAACCTAACACCTGCTAGGGAGGCTCTAAGCTGCATGCTGGTCATCCTGGAAAGGTTTCCTGGTCAGAACACAGGCAGATGTGGGAATCAATTATAAGGAGCTCTGGTCGTGCTTTCTGGTAAGGGTTGCACTGCTGACACAAATCCAGTGGTTCCAATCACTAGCTGCCCTGAGGGGACAAGGATGAGGCTGTGTGCCCCTGTCAAGATGTAGGGCCTCAGAAACCCCATAAAGGGATGCTAGGAAGCAAAATTGACTGGAAGGCAGACGATGGTGGTGGAGCGGTGAGAATAAATCATATGGCTTCTTTAGCCTCAGTTGATCCTGCTGTATAATGGGACTAATAATATCTGTGTTGTAGGACAGCTGTGGGAACGGTTCAGATACCGTGCAAAAAAGTTGTAAAGCACAATGCCAGGCACAGAGGACACCTGCCCTAACGGACTCGTTTGTCAGTCACCGCTGACGGTGCTGAGGCCAAGGTTCAGGCGGAAGGGGAGACGAGGGAGGCACAGAGGAGTGAAATTTAAGGGGCTCCTCCTCCTTGGGGTCGTACAAACACAGGGTCAGCACTTGAGCGTGTGTCTTGAGTGTTTTCACCTTTGGTGGCTCAGCCCCCTGACCCTGGTCCTGGTTCTGATGTTACAGAATGATGGAAAGCTACTGTCCGTTGAATGATACCCTTCAATGAAATGATAGTTTGTCATAACGCTATCAAATCTCACCGGAGGAACCCTGGTACAAGGGATGCTTAGTCTCCAGAGAATGTTTAATCCTCCTCGCTAAACTGACTGCCCTTCAGGCACCCACAGCCCGCTGATTGGCAGTGGTCAGTCCATGTCCCATATTTGATTCTTCACTCCCCTTGATCGCTGAGCTGTTGAACTTGAGGGTCTAGGAAGTGGCTGTGAAAGGATGGCATAGAGCAGACGAGGCCTGCCTGCAAGGAATGTGGCATTGATTGACCCATGTTGGGCCACCAGAGTACCTGCCCAACAGGGGCCAGTTCTTTGTCCATTCCTTCCTACTGCCAAGTGCTCTGGTGAGCACATTTCTAATGCATGCTCGGTGATTGTATTAATGAGTAGAGGCATATATAGATGTATAGACAGACAGTGGAAAGATGGACATACAGATGGATGGGTGGATGGATGGATGGATGGATGGGTAGGTAGATTTCATTGGGCTGTAAGTTCCAGAGAGCCCAAAGTTCCATCTATTCTGTTCTCTGATGCATGTTCCATGCTGTATGCTTGATACATGAACCAAAGCAAACCCTCTGCCATGAAGTAAAGGTCAATTATGACTCGTGGTCTTGTTGTCCAGTCGGCTCCACGTGCAGCGGCTCAATGAACAACAAAATGGAACCCTGTGCAGGGCGGTGCCGTCCTCACCATCTTGGTTGGGTGGGAGTCCATTGTCGCGGTTACTGGGTCCATTCATCTCATTGAAGGTCTCTTTATTTTTCTTTGCCGCCCCTCTACTTTATCAAATAGGACGTCCTTTCCCTGGGACTGGTCTCTGCTGGTAACTTGTCCAAAGTACATGAGATGAAGTCATGCCATCCTCACCTCCAAGGAGGATCCTGGCTGTACTTCTTCCAAAACAAATATATTTGCTCTTCTGGAAATCCATGTTACCTTCAATGGTCTTCGCTAGCGCCATACTCAAGTGCATCGTGGGGTTTCTGAGATGTTAACCTTTGTGGGAACAGACAGCCTCATCTTTCTCCGTTGGGGTAGCTGGTGGGTTGGAACTGCTGGCCTTGTGTTTAGCGGCCCAATGCCTAACCCACAGTGCCACCAAGGCTCCTAGAGACTAAGTGCTTGCAAATTGGGTACATGCCTAGATGAAAGAGCATGTGAATGAGTGAGATTACAGATGAGCGGATGCTAGTTCACTGCTGAGCAGCGCTTTCCAGCGCACACCCTCTTGGGTCCTGAGCCTAACTTTGCACGGCGGGTTGGTCAGGTCCATAACCAACCAAGTCTCCTGTGCACCAAACAATCATGTTGGTGCGGCACATCTACTGGTGCCCTGTCCTGACTCATCTCCGCCTCGCACAGCCCTGGACTCCATCTTGACTAACTGCCCTGGCCTGATTCAGACTCATCACAACCCTGCAGGGACAGGGAGAATGGCCCAGGGGCGTTTCTGAAATGGTAACTCTTCTTTTGGTTGGTTGGTTAAAAACAGTTTATTAGCATATAATTCACATATCATGCCATCCAATAGTTCAGTCGCATCAAGAGGAGTTGTACAATTACCACCACAATCAATTTTAGAACATTTTCTTCTTCTGCTCCTCGTTATTAGTTCCCCATTGTCCCCAACCTCCCCTACCCCACCCCCCAGGAACCACTACTGATTCTATAGATTTGCCTACCCTGGATTTCATATACAGAAAAACGTGACAAAACAACAATTAAAAACTAAGAACAATAACAAAAGCAAAACATAAAAACCTCACTTGAAAAGGATGCAGCAAATATTAAAAACCAGAGCAAATGTAACTGGAGATCAGTGATAAGGTGTTCACTTTTACCACGCGCATCCGCAGTAGTTCACACTCCGGTGCATTCTGCACGAGAGGAAGAGAAAGCCATATCTTCCTCCTGTAGCACAGCTAGTAGTTTTGAACAGCTGACCTTGCAGTTCGCAGCCCAAAGCATAGCCCCTTACACCCCCAGGGCTCATCTGGGGAGTCAGTCTTACTCCTCTTTCTATCCCCAGCCCTGAGCACAGATTTTGTGAAGCAAGCAAATTTGATCATCGTCCTTCTGAAATGGATTAGAGAAGCGAAGAAGCCTTCGCTGGACATCGAGCTAGCGTGTGATGGAATCAGACCCAACACCTGGCTCAGCCTGTTCCTCCTGGGTTCAGCTCACTTCCGACAAACATGAAGATGAGCTGCCCGCATAGAGAAGGGGACAGGGAGTGTGAATAAATGACAGCCATGTGATTCTGGGGAGCCGGGCGAGGGGTCCTTATTTAGAAAGACCAAGCTGCTTTCTCTGAGCTTTCCAGGTTGAAAGAACTACATCTGACTGCACGCCTGGCTCCGTGAGCAGACAAGGATTATGTGATGTGCTCAGAAGCTGGGCCATCTATGGGTATTTACTGGATTCGCGGCCAGTAAAGATTCCCTGGTGCAGCACGCTGATAGGATTTGGAGATGCAGGCAGGAAACGTCGCACACTTGGAAACCGGTGTTTGACAAGCCAAGGCCACTTTTGCTGACTGTGATCCTGATCCTGGTGCAATGAAGCCCCGTCCTGACCCCATGTGCAGCCGTGGAAGAGGCTTAGTTCTTGGAGGCACAGAGATTGGAATGTAGACTCCCTATGAATTTAGAGGGCCAGGCAAAGAGAAGGAAGCAAATCTTAGTTCATCATCCAGTGCGCCTCAAGCCCTCAGCTAAGAGTACCACTTGCATTAATTAATGTAATCTTCCCAATAGCTGGGAGGGGAAACCAAGGGCTTGGACCATCAGTGCCTGACAAGGAAGTCTGTTTGTCTGACTCCCAAACCCTTTCTACCTTGTCAGGTGGTAAGTCATCAACCTCTCTCCACGCTAATGAAGGGGTGAGGGCCCATTTTCTGTCCACCCAGGCTTTAGACCCAGTGGTCACCCTTCACCTCCTGGGTGTTTGCTGGAAGAAGGCTTGACCTGTCCCAGCTGAGCAGGCTCACAGGCTACAGGTTGCTGCCACCAGGAGCTGGCATGTGCTCAGACAATAAGCCTTTTGAACGTTTCCAGTATCTCTGCCCGTCTAATAAAAGCCACGTGATCTGTGCTGATTCTTAGCAATAGTGTAGGTGGCATTAGGATACTCTCTGGTCTCAAGTTCAATTTGAAATCTCCCCTGCTGAACAGCACATGTAGTGGTCTCAGCCCAGGGTTGGATGGACATTCTGTGTGACCTAGTCTTGGGCCTGTGCGTTCTCTTCTGCTTGGGGAGGGAGGCCTGGGAGATAGTTTGATAGACCATGTGCCAAAGAGGCCTGTTAACTATTTCTAATGAACTACCTGTATGGTCCTGCCCTCCATCCTATCGAATCCAAGTGACAAGAAGCAAGCCAGTCCTTATTGGCTTCCATGGCCACTTGCCTCTGAGAAGTCTTGAGACTGTGATTTGTGTCAGGCTTCAGAGAGAGCCTTGGTGTGGATGCCCTCCCACTCCCTGTCCCTCTTGCTTTGGACCCTTGGACTTACAAGATTTAGTGAAATCCAAGCCAGTGGTCAATTCTGACCTGACACAGGAGGAGAATAAGTTACAGCATGCTGAGTAATGGTTTCACAAAGGCTCAGGGGACAATTTTGTGTATTTCTGAAACCAGACTTACTGCTGTCGAGTTGATGCTGACTCATTAGCAACCCTACAGGACAGGGTCGAGCTGTCCTTGGGACTTTCCAAGACTAACTCTTTATGGAAGCAAAAGCCTTGCTTGTCTCTCACTCATGGAGCTGCTGGTGCTTTCGAATGGCTGACCCGGTGCATAACAACGAAGTCACCAGGGCTCATGTGCTCCGAATAGGATTGGGAAATGTTTCTAAAACGTTTGGGGCATATCATCTAGTTCTGCTGGGTTGGTCCACATTCGGGATCCAGTCTTATAACCAAATTCTAATTTCTCATACCCTGAACACAGCCTACCATGATTGTCTTTGTGGGCCTCTCCAGCTTCAACTATCTACCACCTGGACACGTTTGTGGGTAGAGAAGTTGAATGCCCAATGTTCTCTGCCAACCACTATGGTTTTGCTCCAACCATTTCCTCTGCTCAGACTGCCCTACTCTCCCTCACCACTCCCCCATGCCCTCATCAGATTAGCTCTTGCTCAGTTTTTCAAATCAACCTCAGCAGTTGCTTTCTCCAAGAAGCTTTGAGTGGATCTGGTGTGGCCCTCACCCGCTGGTATAAAACATTCATGGAAAAATGGATTGACAGATCAGGTATGATTCTGTGTCTCTCTTGCTCAACTTGGCATACCCCACAGGGCCTGCAGCAAAGGAGGCTCTTGGGAATTGTGGAGTGGCCAGAGGGATGGATGGATGACTGAGGTGTCCCAGAGGCTGCCTGGGTACCTAGCTGAGCTTCTACCTCACTCCCAAGCATCATCCTCTGAAATCCCTGTGGCCCAATGGAAGTTGACCAGGACATGGTTCTCAGCCCAGCATGAGCTGAAGCAAGAACTTTAGGATTAAATAGGGACATCAGTCGAAATTGATAAAAGACAGGATGCCTACCAGATCCATATAAACCTGGGAAAAACAGTCTTACAGCTCCAGCCTTCTGAATCCTTTCGACATCGAGATGAAAGTTCTCCATGTTCTTTTGGCCCTTGGCACCTGTCTGCAAACTCTCACTGCGTGCTTATGCCAGCCCAGTTGGAGAAGTGTCTTTTGGTTTTTCGGCAGTGGAATCAAGGGGTCAGATCTCCTAATTGCTAAGGTGGACACTCTTGGCTTAACAGTCTGGTCCTGGCCAATTCCTAATGATGCAGCTGTAGACAAACCGCTCTCAGACGCTCCAAGACCCTGGAAATGAAGGCCCTCACGGAGAGGAGGCACCAAGCGGCAGGGCGGGAAACGGATGGCACATTCCAATGGGGAATCAGGGAGAGTTCAATCAGGGTGGGGGCAGGGTTCAGGGACACCCTCCCCTCCAAGGGATGATGGCACGGCACCTCAGAATTAGCCACACCAGGGAATCATTACCACCTCTAATACTAAAGCTGGAGTGGGCAAGTCCCTCCTGAGAGCGGAAGCTTTGGGAGGGGTACCGAGCAGGAGTTGTGGATTTGGGGAGCGGGAAGAAGCCACAGCCAACCCATGGACTAGGAGGGAGAGGGCGAGGGGAGTAAGTAACAAAGGCCAGCTCCTCCTGTCCCCTTTTCTGAGGAACCCCGGTGGCATCGTGGTTGGCTATGGGCTGCGATCCACATGGGTGGGCAGTCTGAAACCACCAGCCACTGCCCAGGAGAGAGAAGGGGCTTTCCACTCCCATTGACACATAGAGTCTGGAAAACTCACAGGGGTGGTTGTGCCTCGGCCTTTGGGTCACTTGAGTTGGCATCGACTCAATGGCAGGGAGGTTTTGGGGGGGTGCTGTTCCCCTTTTGCTGGTCTCTGATCACTCACTGGGAGCCTGGGTATATAGTGGTTAAAACTTTGGCTGCTAACAGAAAGAAAGAAAAAATCAGCGTTCGAATCCCCCAGCCACGCACAGGAGAAAGCCGAGGCAGTCTGTTTCTGTCGAGATTGACAGCTGTGGAACTCTGTCCCGAAGAGTGTCTGTCCTTCTGGGCTGATGCAAAGGCACAGGTGACCACAGATGTATCCAGGTGGTAGGTAGGTGAGGAGGCTGATTTTACACTTTCCACAACAGCATCAAGCAAACAAAACACTGCTATGGAGTAGGTTTCCACTCGTGGCAACCCCAGATGTCACAGAGTAGACTTGCAGTCCCTGAGGGTTTCATTGGCTGTAAACTTACGGAATAGATCGCCAGGACTTCCTTCCAAGGTGCTGCTGTGGGAGTTGGAACCCCCAACCTTGCAGCTAGTAGCCGAACACAGTCCATTTGCCCCACCCACACGCCTCTGAGTGTCTCTCTGGGGCTAAACTGGACCAAAACCTTGGGGTCTCTTGGACTTACTCATATGTATCAATAACTGCTTGGGGGCGGATAACATTGAAACGCCCCTCGAAATGGCAGCCTCATGGCTGCAGAACAGGGGAGCAGAGGACAGCCACTAGAGCTAGCCCCAAACAGAAAGTAAGCACCCAGCCAGCCCTGTCCTGACATATGGTGGGTCCTCAGTCACAGCCAAGTTTCCCGCTATCTTTCCTGATCTTGTGCTCCAGGAAAAAGGAAGGAAATGAAGATTAAACAAATCTGAGCATCCCTTATAGGTCCTCGCAAGCGCGTGTGTTAGGGATGAAGTTAGAATGGAGAGAGAGAATAAAGGGTTTTTAATTTTGATTATCTGTGGATTTCTTTTATCCACATTATCTCTCTCTGCCAGTCGCTGGGATAATTGAAACCTCATTGCCTTCCCCAGCCATGTCTGTTCGCTGTGCTCAATGCACATCAAAGGTGTTTTTGTGAGGAACTGAATGCTGCCGTTTTTAATGAATTTTATTTTATTTTTACATTTGATCTAAGACTTTGAGTCAAATGATTCACCATTGCTCAGCTATCCCCAAACTGGTGAACTAGGTCAGCCTTTCCACAAGGCGTTCTTTGAACTTGCTTGCATGTTTAAATAACTGCTCTTGGCAGACACCCGGCTCCAGAGCGAGGACACCTGGCTGCAGCCTGGCCGGGATCTGTGTGAGGTGCAAGCACAGAGACAGGGGCGCGAGAGGCCAGTCGGAGGGAGGGGCAGCACGTCAGTGCTCGTGGCGGTGCCAGATGGAGGTGCCACTCAGGCTCCTCATCTCACAGTCCAACAGGAAAATAGGCATGGACACCTGAAATGGAAAACTAAGTGGGGCACCTCTCGTTTTCCTACCCAACTTGTGGGAGACGTGGCCCCACGCCCACGTCCCTGAAGATTCAAGTCCTTCCGCAGGTGTCTTGGAAGAAAGGCCTGGTAATGTGGCTGCCAAAACTCAGCAGCTGAAAACCCTGTGAGCACACCCTGACACCCCCAGATCTGCCGTAAGCCAGAGTGAACCTGACAACCACTTGAGCCAAACCAAACCACTCACGTGACCACTGAGTCCATTCCCACACACAGCCACCCCATAGGCCAGGGCTGAACTGCCCCTGGGGGTTCCCAGTCTGTAACTCGTACTGGGAGTGGGCAGCTTTGTCTTTCTCTTGTGGAGCAGTGGGTGGGTTCTAACTGCTGACCTTGTGGTTATCACACCACTGCCTAACCAATGGCGCTGCCCGGGCTCCTGTGGACAGCAGCTAGTCTGTTTATTTTCCCCTCTCCTCCCCTTCGCCCAGTGTACTGCTTTCTAGAACCCAGTGTGTCACCCAGCCCTGGTGGCTGGTGCCCCGCAGGGCATGCTCACCAGCTGAAGAAGGTATGCGGGCCCTTTAAGAGGTTTACCATGGAAGGGGGCGGGGATGAAAGTAAAAGGTAGTGGAAATTGTCCATGAATTTTTTGAAGCTCTCTCATAGATGATTTACTCAAGGTCACGAAATGAAAGGTTACAATCCCAATCTGTCCATGCTCTATCCAGAGAACCCAACAGGGACAGGAGAGGTACCTCCTAGGTCCACTGTTAGGAGATGTCTCGGTGGCTGCCCCCGCTCATGGCTTTTCAAACCACGTGGAAGCATCTGTTTTACACTGCCACTCACTCTCCTCCTCCACCCCCCCCCCCCAGCCCCACTTGATCTTTTCTGCTCACCCTGGCAGAGAGCAACTCAGGTTGGCTCAGGAAAGGCACGTGGACCATTCAGGCTTCTTCCTCGCCGCCTTCTCTCTGTCCAGAACTGCTTCCACTGTGTCCTGAGACTTCGCCAGCCACCCGGCTTCACCATCACATTGCCTACACGGTTCAGGGACACATGAGAGCCTGCGCTTAAGATTACATGTCGTAACATTTATTAAGATGCTTACTACGGGGCAGGGGCGAGGAAAATCAAACTAGCCTTTGGTCCCACTAGCTTTGAAACGCCTGTTAGCGTGAAAAGAAAACGAGGCATTCCCTGTGACAGCCCTAGTCCCCTCTGGCCCAAGGTGACCACTGTCAGAGTGCCTGCTTATTTGTCCAGAGATCATCATAGCCACCGTGCTGCACCGTGTGGTTTTCCTTGAACAACTTGTCCTGGAGATGTTTCCCGGGTCAGTCCCTGTACCCCCTCACCTCCACTTGTTTGGTGCACTGGACATTGCTCCCCTTGTCCTCTGCTCATAGACATTAGTGATGTCCAGTTTACTTTGCTTCCTTAGGGAATGCTTTGGGAACTCCGTGTGGTTGTGGGATGCTGCCAAATCCATTTCTGACTCATGCTGACCCCATGTGACAGAGATGTGACATGTGGACAGAAAACCCATGTAGGGTTTTCTATGGTAATCAATATGGAAGCAGATCGCACCCTCTTGCTCCTGTGGTGTTGCTGGTTGGGTTTAAGCCTCCAGGCTTCGGTTGGCAGCCAACCATTGACCCTTTGTGCTATGAAGTCTCATTTGTACTGAACCCCATGTGGTGAGGTTGCTAAGCGTCATGAATGGGTCCTGACTCCGAGTGACCTACGTGTGACAGGACAAACATTGTCAGGTCTTCATGCTTGCTGTTGCAACCATGTGTCAATCCATCTTGTCCATGGTCGAATGATGTCCCTCTCCAGAGACTGGTTTCTCCTGATGGCATGTCCTAAGTAGATGAGTCTCGCCTAACTCTCTTCTAAGAAGCCTCTGTCTGCACATCCGCCAGGAGAGTTGTTTTTCTGACAGTCCACAGGATTTTCAGAATTCTCTGCCAATGCAATAATTTGAATATGTCGCTCCTTCTGCCGTCTTCCTATCCATGGTCCAGCCTTCACACGCATATCAAATGGCTGGACCTGCCATGGTGTGGGTCAGGCGCACCTTAGTCCTCAACGTAACATGCTGGCTTGCCCAGGGCACTCCAGATACACTGCATGTCTTCAGCGACAGGTGTAATTGGAGAGTTCATTCCCAAGCAAAAGAATTGATGGATCCAAAGACACGATGTCCATTTTGATGGACGCTGCAAAGTGGTCCTGCACCAGTGTCTGCTCGTATGGGCAGTGTAGGAGAGTGCCTTTTCAGGGAAAGTGCTAGAAATTATCAAGCTTTACTGGTTGTGCCAGCTTGATAAGGAAAATATATATATATACAGAGCTGTTTTGATTTGCGTTTCTTTAATTATCAGAGCCAGCAAACATCTTTTCATATGTTTATTAGCTGTTTGTGTTTGTTCTTCTCTGAATAGACTGTTCACATCCTTTGTCTAGTTTTGTTTCTTTTCTCTTACTGGGTTGGAAATAAACCTGAAAGTGTTTTGTGAAGTGAAAAAGCAGTATTCAAATCACAAGTATTTCAATTGGATCATCGATTTTCTTTTCATTTATTTTGAGATGTCAAGTCAAAGGGAGAGATGAGGGCCGACGCAGCTGTATCCTCCGCTGCTCGCCCAGGGAACCTTCGGTAGCCTCTGGGACTGCTCTGCCCATTCCCACCACCTCACGTAGACCAGGCCGTTCATTTCTTTAGATCCCGGTGTGCAGAGGGAGCCGTGCCCGTCGTCGAGCTGTTCTCCGGCAGCTGCTCAGGAGCAGGCACCAAGACATGCATCAGCCGTGGGAAGCCAAAGCGTCCACTTAAATGAGATGGCGTCGATTGTGTATTGTGAACCTCCCGAGGTCGCCTCCTTGCCACCATCTGCTGGACCCTGAAGATCACCAGCATGCCAATGAGTCTGACAGGCTGCGACTGTGTTCCACTCTAGTGCTGCTTTTTCTCCTGCATGAAGGGGCTTCTCCCTCTGGGCAAGCTCTTTGTTCAGCAGATACCTCCTGCAAAAGGAAAATGATTCTCTTGGGGTGCATTTATAGGCTTGTTCTGGCCTTTGGGGGTTCACTTCCATCGTGTGAGTTTGAGTGAGTGCAGCTGATGTCTTGGGACCCCGCAAATGGGTTGTGGCTCATCCGTCTGCTCATTCATCCATCCATTCACCCGGGATTTGCCGAGAAGAAGTCGGGAAATGAGAAGTGAAATGCACAAAGTGAAGTCACAGCAGTGAGAGTGTAAAAGCGAAGGGGAGAAGTGCAGGCAGACAGAATAAGCCCTGGTTCCCAGCCATACTCTGGCGCCACATTGAACAAGATGCTTGACTTGGATCCTTTGAATTCTTGTAACTGTCAAATGGGGGCAGCCATGCCTGCCTCAGACTCATCACTTCTATTGGTATAATATGGGGTCAAAAATTCTTGGGGAAATTCCATTCTGTTTTAATTCTATTTTCCCGCAATTTTGTCGAAGCCCTCTGGTAACAGGCACCTGTAAAAGCCCTGATGACAGTGGTCAAGAGCCCAGCTGCTAACCAAAGGGCCAGTTATTGGAAACCATGGTAGAATGATGTGGCATTCTGTTTCCATAGAGATTTACAAGTTGGAAACCATATGGGGCAGTTCTACTCCGCCCTAGAGGGTTATTATGAGTCAGAATCTACTTGACAGCAATGCATTTGGCTTGATTTGATTTTGGTCCAGACAACTGTTGCTACAATAACGGTGCATTAGAAAATTCACTCAGTGGTGATACTGGGAGGGCGAAGAGAGGGGGTAGGGAGGGTGGGGTAGTGAGGGGGAACCGATTATAAGGATCTACATATAACCTCCTCCTTGGGGGACAGATAACAGAAAAGTGGGTAAAGGGAGATGTGGGACAGTGTAAGATATGACAAAATAATAATTTATAAGTTATCAAGGGTACGTGAGGGAGAGGGGAGCGGGGAGGGAGGGGAAAATGAGGAGCTGATGCCAGGGGCTTATGTGGAGAGCAAATGTTTTGAGAATGATGAGAGTAACGAATGTACACATGTGCTTTATACAATTGTTGTATGGATGGATTGTGATAAGAGTTGTATGAACCCCAATAAAATGATTTATTTAAGAAAGAAAATTTTTAAAAATTTAATGAAAAGAAAATTCACTCAATGTCTGTGATCACCTTAAGTTTATTCTTATGCATGGAGTAAGATAAGGGTCTTGCTTCATTTTTCTGTAGGTAGCTATCCATTTTTTCCAGCACCACTTGTTAAAGAGGGCAACTGCTTCCCATGTGATATTTTTGGACCCTTATCAAAGACCAGTTGTCTGTATGCTGATGATTTCATTTCTGGGTTTTCAGTTCCTTTCCATTGGTCTGAATATCTGTCATTATACCAGTGCCATGCTGTTTTGACCACTGCGACTGTATAATAGGTACTAAAGTCAGGTAAAGCAAGTCTTCCCACTCTGTCCTTCTTCTTGGGGAGTTCTCTGCTAATTCTGGGCTTCTTTCCTTCTGAAGTTGATGGTCAGTTTTTCCAATTCTCTAAAGACAGATGATGGCGTTTCCGGACAGCATTAAACTTACATAGTGCCTTGAGGAGGACTGACATCTTTACTATATTGAGTCTTCCGATCCATGAGCATGGGATATTCTTCCATTTGTGGAGTTCACCCTTGGCTTCTTGCGATAGTGTTCTGTAGTTTTCCTCATACAAATCTTTTGTTTTTTGTGGTTAGGTATATCCCTAGATATTTCATTTTGTCCTTGGCTACTGTGAAGGGTGATACCTTTTTGATCTCCTCTTCCATTATCTTGTCTGATGTAAATAGCAGTCCAATAGACTTCTGTTTGTTGCTATTGTATCCTTCCACTCCGCCATATTCCCCTATTGCTTCCAGTACTCCTCTTGTGGAGCTTTGGGGGTTTTCCATATATAAAATACCATCTGCGAACAATGATAGTTTCACCTCTTCCCAGATGAATACCGTTGATGTCTTTTCTTTGCCTTATGTTATTAGCTGGGAACTCCAGTAGGATGTTACATAAAAGTGGGGACAAGGGGCATCCTTGTCTAGTCCTCTTTTTCAGGCGGTTGTTTTTGTCTTTTCTACATTGACTACCACATTGGCTATTGGTTTTTCATATATAGTTTGTATTATACAGAGAAGTTTTCCTTCCATTCCTATCTTCTTGAAGGTCTTAAACAAGAATGGGTGTTGGATGTTGTTGAATGCTTTTTCTACATCTATTGATATTATCTTGTGGTTCTTATCTTTTTTCACATCAATGTGGCAAATAATGCTGATGGACTTCTGGATTTTGAGCCATCCCTGCATCCCTGGAATGAATCCCACTTGGTCATAGTGAACGATTCATTTAATATACTTTGATATTCTGTTGGCTAGTATTTTTGTTAAGGATTTTTGAATAGCTGTTTGTTAAACATATTGGCCTGTAGTTCTTGGTTCTTGTGTGATCCTTGCCTTCTGTGCATGGGAATGGGAGAGAGGGAGAAGCTAAGTTCTACCACGAAGGCAAATTCCAAGCCTTTCCTCCCACTGCATCTGTCAGGAACCCATTGGTCAAAGCAAGTCACATGGCCAAGTCAATCTGGGCAGTAACCCCCACTCCTGGTGGTCTGGCACAGATGGTCTAGACAATAGTGAGAATTAGGACCAGCATCTTTCATGAGATACACAATGCATACCAGTTGCCCTGAGTTTCTAGATGGCTTGCTGAAGAATGACTTGGGCATTCTCCCCAAGGAGGATTGTTTCTTTCCACCCATAGAATATTCTTAATTTCTTTTTTTATTTAATAAATCATTTTATTGGGGCTCATACAACTCTTATCACAATCCATACATACATCGATTGAGTAAAGCACCCTTATACATTCGTTGCCCTTGTCATTCTCAAAATTCGCCTTCCACTTAGGTTCCTGGAATCAGCTCATTTTCCATTTTTCCCCTCCCACTCCCTCCCTGCTTCCATGAACCCTTAATAGTTTATAAATTATTATTTCATCTTATCTTACACTTCCCGGCATCTCCTATCACCCACCTTACCACTGCCCATCCCCCAGAGAGGAGGTTACACGTGGATCTCCGAAGTCGGTTCTCCCTTTCTACACCCCCTTCCCTCCCAGTGTTGCTACTCTCACCGCTGGTCCTCAGGGGTTCATCTGTCCTAGATTCCCTGTGTTTCCAGATCCCTGCTTCACCTCTGTGCATCCTCTGGTCTAACCAGGTCGATAAGGCAGAATTGGGATTGTGAAAATTGGGAGGGGAGGAAGCATTCAAGAACTAGAAGAAGGTTTTGAGTTTCATTGTTGCTACACTGAACCCTGAGTGACTCATCTCCTCCCCACTACCCCTCTGGAAGGCATGTCAAGCTGTCTACAGATGGGCATTGGGTCCCCATCACACACTCCCCTCATTCACGGTGATATGATTCCTCCCCCCCTGCCTTTGTTGTTTCAAACCTGGCCCCCTTGGCTCTTCATGATCACACATGTTGATGTGCTGCTTCCACGTGGGCTTTGTTGCTTCTGGGCTAGATGGCCGCTTGTTTACTTTTAAGCCTTTAAGTCCCCAAATGCTATATCTCTCAATAGCCGGGCACCATCAGCCTTCACCACACTTGCCTTATGCACACATTTGTCTTCAGTGTTTATGTGAGGAAGGTGATCACACAAGGATGATTTTTGTTCCTTGGTGTCTGCTGCCTGGTCTGTTCAACACCTTGTATTCACTTAGGCTGTGTGCTTCTTCTCTGTGGGCTTTGTTGCTTCTGAGCTTAATGCTTCATTTTCTCAAAGATTGATCCCTTGTAGAAAACCAAAGGAAACCAAAACTCAGAGGCTTTATGACTTTTCCTTTGCCTTTGCTATCCCATAATTTCATGCCTCTCATCACTTTTGGGACATCCTCAACAGTTATGGCTTCAAGTATCTTTGTTGTCTTTCTTTCATCAGAGTAAAGACCGGGCAAGCTACACACACACACACACACACACACACACACACACACACACACACACCTCAACTCCCTGACACTGAGTCAATTCCAATTCATAGTTATCCAATAGAACAGAATAGAAAGGCCCGTCTTACTTTCTGAGACTTTACATCTTTAGGAGAGTAGAAAGCCTCATCTATCTCCCTTGAAGTAGGTTCCAACCGCTGAACTTGTGGTTATCAGCTCAAGTGTAACTCACTACACCCCCAAGTCAGACACCAGATAGCCATGGGTAACTCACCGGAGCACAGTTCTTACTCTGATACAAAAAGGGGCCCATGAGTCAGACACAATGGTCACCAAGCGGTTACTGGTCCCATTTTTCCCTTTTAAAATTTCCACGAGATGCTCGCTAAATCTTCTAGTTCAAACATCATTTGTGTTAACTGATCTGTCACACTCCTATTTTTAATCTTCTTGTGCTGCATTCAGGGCCATTTTCTCATGTGTATCATTTGTGCAGTAAATCTCTCTTCAGTTGCGTTTAATCTGTTAGTTACTTCAGCAATTGAATTTTAATTTTAATGACTGTATTTTTCATCTTTAAAGTCCTGTTTGTTTCTTTTGTAAATGTTCATAATATGTTGCGTTAATTTTATTATATATTTTTGCTCCTACATTTTAAATCACTTAAATGTGTTTATAATCTTTATCACATTATTTTATTATTCCAAGAAGTTAAGTTTGTGCCTACTGATGGAGAGTTTTTTGGGAAATTTATACTTTTTCTGAGTTAATCTTCAAGGGACATAGTTTTAATTGTTTTATTTTCTAGTGTGATTTTCTTGCATCCAAGCTTATGAAAGTATCCCTCCAGAGCTATTCTGTGCCCTGTTCAGCTGAGCAACATGAGGATGGCACTGGCCCATGACCAGGTTTCGCATTAATTCCTCGATTTAAGATTCTAGAAACCCAGTATTTTTAGACTTCATACCTGCATGTGGCCCAAACTTGAGTTTTTTTCCTATTATGGGATATATTTTCCCCAGATAAGGTCCCAAGAAAAGCAAGTTTCTTTTTCTCCTCTTAAGTAAAGGGGAAAAGGATAGATGTATGCGGGAGCGGAGTTCTCCAAGGCCTTGATCTCATGCAGGCATTGGAGGGCCTTCGTTCTAAGTTCATGCCTGTGTCGGCCTGAGTCCACATCTTCTTTTTCCCGGGTGGCTAATAAAACCTCAGCCTCTAGCTGTTAAAGTCTACGTCTGTGTGCTGTATATGACCTTTCCCACTTCTGGCCCATGACAGCTTCAATTTTTTCATTTAGTGATCTTGTTAAATGTTCTCTCTTCAAATATGACCCCGGGTATTCACTCATCATTTAAAAAAATTTTTTATCAGGGACATGTTTGATTGCCCAACCAATTTCATTTTGTCGGACATTTCTATGTGCTCTGACTTGGAAGAGAGGCCCTACATAAATGGAATCAGCTATATTGCCAGAACCAAAGTCAAACACAACCTCTAAAAAAAACAAAGAAAGAAAAAGAAAAAAAACAAGCAAAAAATCCCTAGTACTGAATCCTTATCTTTTAAACTTCTTTGCAAGACAGAGCCTAAAGACATGCATGCTCATTAAGTACCTGAGTAGCCAGGCACCTCTATTGGATTTAAAACTCAACTGAGAATCTAAGCTTTTGCTACCAAGCAAGTGGCTAGTGTTTGCCTTCTACTGACTCCTCTCACAGTTAGAATTTCAATGATTTGTTTTCAATTAGAAGCATGGCATAGTGGTCACAACTGTCACAAATCAATTGAATTGTGCCCCATGTTGGATTGATAGAGGGCAGCCCATCCTAAAAATCATACCTTTCTTGAATACCTGGAAACCACACAAACTCACTTAGAAGAGGACAAGTTATGGAAGCACTTCTGAAAGACGCGGAACGGGGTGGAGGATAGTGAAGTCAGCTGCAGTCCCTTGAAGCTGGCTCTATCCCCCCACTTGGGACAAATGTCTCCCATCTAATTACTCCTATTGCAGGATGAGAGTCTGCCAGATGTATGTTCAAATTTGCCATTTTCTAGCTTATATTCTGTTTTGAAAAGTACAGCTAGATGCTTCTTTAGAAGAAAAGATGGTGAGACATCGTACTTTGGACATGTTGCCAGGAAAGACCTGTCCCTGGAGAAGAACATCATGCTTGGTGAAGTGGAAAGACATCCCAAAAGAGGAAGACCCTAAAAGAGATGGAGTGACACAGTGGCTGCAACAACTGGGTCCAACGGCATACCAATTGTGGGATGGCATGGTGTTTCATTCGGTTATACATGCAGACCTGAGTTGGAACCACCTTGATACTACCTACTCTTATTATTATGATTTTTTGGCAGAGTGGGTTATGTATTGAGTTGCTAGTCTCAAGGTGACCTGTTCAAATTCACTAACTGCTCCTTGGGGAAAAGATTAGGCTTTCTCCCCCTTTAAAAAATGTGTCTTGGAAACCCACAGGGGCAGCAACGAAAATAATGTTATGGTTGGGGGTCACCACCACATGAGGAACTGTATTAAAGGTTCGCCGCATTGGGAAGGTTGAGAACCACTGCTCTAGAGACTGGTCTCTCCTGATGAGACCTGAAACCAAGCCTCCCCATCTGTGCTTCCAAGATGCATTCTTGCTGTGCTTCTTTACAGCCAGATCTGCGCCTCATTCCGACAATCCAGAGCACATTCAGCATTCGTCACCAGCATCATCATTCAAGATCATCAATTCTCCTTTAATCTTCCTTATTCGCTCATAGTAGATAAAAGCTATTGTTATCAGGGTAGGCGCTCAAGCAAGTGAGCATTATTATTGGCAATGATGGCTGCTTGGCCTCAACCGATTGTTAATGTTAATTAGTATTAATGATGCTGAATGGGATGTGGTGAACATCAATTCATTGCAGAAGAATAGGCGAGGACACCTGGATCCAGTAGGCTGCATCATCAAACTGTTTGCATTCAGCGGAAATTCATGCTTTTGTTGAATCATTTGCTCTCACGTGGAAGTGGCCAGGGCAGTAACATAGCAAAAAGAATGGAGGGTGGGGGGAGGTAGCCTTGTCTCCCTACAAAAGAAATAAAAACAGCCCATTATTCAAAGTCTCTGCTGAAAGGGGGAGGGGGGGATTTATCTGCAGGAAAAGTTGACCATATTCAGCGGAAGATGCTGTCGTTTCCATGGCAATTAATGGTGTTAAGTGCACTTCGTAACTCAAAGGTCCCCGGTGAAGATGGAGAGGGAGAAGGGAGAAAGGTGTGTGTGGTTTTGTAAAAATAGTATGTGAAGATTTCTGCTTTTTTTTTTTTTCTTTCCTGAAAATCCTTTTACTGCCTCTATCAGGCAGGAGTTTTATTTTTGAATTCTTGGGAAGATATGAAAAATGACTTTAGGGATAGAATTACAGAGACAATTGAGGTGCCCAAAATAGGCTCTCCCTGAGGCATGGAGGACACTCTGGAGAGAATCTCCATTCATTTACTCTATCCGGCCTGCAAAATGCCACTGGTTCTGGAGGGAATTCTGGAACATCCGTGGACCCAGGCCAGGCGAGACAGTGCCCTGTCCTAACGGCCAGAGCAGTATAAACTCCCCAACAAGAGAGGTCCGCAGAAGCCTTGTCTTGACCCTCTGTGTCATCTAGGGCATTCAGTGAAGACCCAGTCAGCAAGCATGTGTTTATCACATCTCTGCTGCGTGCCAGCATGTCCCTGGGTTTTGCAAGTGGTTTGCCATCAGCCCTAAGCTTAAAAGTTGGTGGTTCGAACCCACCCAGGGTTGCCACAGAAGAAAGGCCACGGAGCACTCCTAGGTCAGAATGGAGCGGAAAGCAAGAGTTTATTTTATGATTTTAGTTTATATTCACTGTGTACAAAATGTGAGGGGCTTTGTAGACGCATGCTGCTTACTTCCCGAAATTAGATTACTGTCCATTTTAGAGGGGCATGGGCCGAAGAGAAGACGCTCTGGTGGTGCAGTAGTTAAAGCACTAAACCTAGAACCATACATTCGGCAATTTGAACACACCTGCTGCTCCCTGAGAGAATGACGAGGCATTCTGCCCCCGTAAAGAGCACTGCCTAGGAAGCCCTGTGGAGCAGTTCTATTGTATCCTGTAGGGCTGGTATGAGACAGAATTGCTGTAGGGATTTTGTTTTTTGTGTGTTCCTGGTTTTTGAGCTGAAGCTAAGCTACCTTGAATTCCACATGGTCCCACCCCACTAAACCAAACCAAATACCACTTGCAATGCCATCAGGTCCGTTCGGACTCACAGAGTAGAACATGCCCATGGATTTCTGAGACAAAAACTCTCTCCCGGAGTAGAAAACGTCATCTTTCTCCCACCGAGCGGCTGGTGAGTTCAAACTGCTGACCTAGTCTTAGCGGCCCAATGTGCTTCCACTACCACTTTACAATAGGCCACTCCACAGCTCCACCCAGAGCCACCGGGACCCACAAGCTCTTCTCCCTGCAGCAAGCACAAAGGTTTGGTCCCTGCCTTTGTCAGGGGCTGGCGTGGGGACCATGTGCTGCAAGGACCCAGGGCCTTGGGAAGCAGGCCCAGCCAGTGGGATGTGCCACCTTGGGGGTCATTGTCCTTCACCGGGAGCTTGTTACCTGCACAATGGGAAGGAAGGGGCACATCACAACCAGAAGGGCCTCCCTGCTCCAGATACCTGAGAGTCCAGGGAACTGCTTCGTCCTTGGTTCCACAGATAGTTCAGTCTTTTGGTTTAAAAAATAGGCAGGGGGTGCGATGGGGTCCAGGAAAAAATGGAAATCTGGGGTGGAATGATGTAGAAGACAAGCCAGAGATAAATCCTTGGTTGTACTTCTTTGAGGGTGATGTTCTAGAGTCCCCTCCAGAAGATAAGCCTTATCTTTTTGTTTTGGTCTGAGGGTTTTGAAGAATAGATTGTGCAATAGAGTGTTCAGAGAGGAAGGTGCACTACACATACCTGTTCCATGCAAATGATTGTTGCGAACAATTATGTCAACATGACTTGGGCCAAACTAGAACACCCGGCACCCCTTTCCCTGCACATCTCTCTCCCTCCCCATGAACACACCCAAGGGGTAAGCTCCGCGTTCACAGACCAGAAACTTGCTCCCCTTTTTCTTGAACTTGTGAATCCAAATGATATAATTTCTTGTGGCCTATTTTTATACCTAGCAGAAATAGAATTGCGCGATGATGTTCTTTTGTGCCTCGATTTGTGTGCTTGTCCAGGTATTTAAGATCTATTCAAATTATGTCAACTTCACATTTGTTCACTTGAGGCTGTGTGAGGATCCACAGTCTGAATATACATGCATTGCTTATTCTCCTGTTGAGTGATATTTGGATTATTTTCACTGTAACAACCAGTGCCTCCGAGTATTGGATGTGTACATGTCTTTGGGGGATGCCTCTCTGATGGACTCATCCCTTGGAATGGAATTGCTGCCCCTACTAGATTTAGGATTTTCAATGTTGCTAGATACTAACTCTTTCCCAACATTTGCTGATTTGTCTGCTTCTTACCTGTGTTGTCATGTAGGAGACAATTCTGCCAGCCCCATTTAAAAAGGACCCCTCCTTCTCACCAACAAACTGGAAGAACTAGCATGTATTTTATGTGTGTGCACTAAAGGTGGCATGAGCCAACACGCGTGTGCTGCTGTCAGCTGCCAGAGTAGATTCTGACCCCTGGCGAGTCCGTTGCCGCAGAATAGACCTGCTCTGTGATGCTTGAAGGCTGTGCTCGTGTCCTGCCTTGCGAGGCATCTTGGGGGAATTCCAAATTGCCAACTTTTCAGTTAGTAGTCAGGGCCTTAGCCATTTGGGCCACCAGAGCAGAGTCGCAATGATTAATGGGGCCCTCGGTCAATGCTGTTCTATTTTCTTGCATCCTTAATTACACTTTCTACACATGCATAGACCTACAGATTCGGTCCTGCAATTGTTTAGCATTTCTCCTCTCCCTCCCTCCTGCCGCCCTGTCCCCACCCACTTCTCAGATGTAGTCTCCTCTGCTGCTTCATTGAGCTTTTTCTTCTTCTGTTTTTTCCCCTTTCTTTCTTTTAGCAGGCACCCTGGTGGCATGCTGGTTAGGCACTGGGCCGCTATCAGTTTGAAACCAGACTTCCTTCCAAGGGAGAAAAATGGGGCTTTCTACTCCTGTAAAGAATAACAGTCAGCAGTTCTACCCTGCCCTTAAAGGGCCACTGAGTCAGAATCAACTTGATGGCAGTGAATTTAGTTGAGTTAGTAGGATTTAGTTTTGTTTGGGTTTTGAAGAAGTGTGATGAGCTTTTCCAGACTAGAAGAAGCCATGGTGGGGCAGTGAGTTGAACACTAGACTGCTAACTGGCACTTCAAACCCAGATAAGGCAGTTTGCACCTTAAGATTTACAGCCCCAGAAATGCCATGAAGTATGTCCGTCCTATACTTCTGCGCTACTCTTTCCTCTAGGGCTGTTCGGAGTCTGAATCGGCCCAATGACAGGGGGGTTGCGGTCTATGGATGGTGATGTTCCCATGTCGTCTGATTTCCTTTCCAACAATGCCTCACTGCTGGCACTGTCATCATCTACAGCATTCAGTGGACTCGCCCGAGGCATAGAAGTGAAGGGACTTGCCCCAGATCCCTCAGCAAGTGAATGACCTCAAAGCCCATGTTCTTTCCAGCGACTGCCGAGACGGCATCCGGCCAGGACTCTGCACAGAGCCACTGGTGTTGGTGCCTTGCTGACACTTGACCCCTGGCCTGCCTCCTACTTTGGGATTTGCTGCCGGATCTGTCGCTTCTACGGCATGTAGTTCCCTCCTGTCCCATGGGATGGTATGCATGGAGATCAAGAAACCTCACGGTGTCAGTGTCAGCCAGCAGGCAGGCAAACAGTGGTTGCCAGGCTCCTGCTCTGTGGCAGGGGCACCACCACACCGGTTGGAGGTTCCACATTGGAGGGGGTGGGGGGGGGGTATTCTACCAGCAGGGAACATTCCATTGACTAAAGAGAAGGCATGGACTTAAGGGCTGGCATACAAAGACAAAGGACCAGGGGTCTTTTTTTCATTTAAATTTTATTTTATTGGGGGATCTTACAGCTTTGATCATAATCCACACATATATCCATTTTCTCAAACACATCTGTATATATGTTGTCATCATCTTTTTCAAAAGATTTCCTTTCTACTTGAGCCCCTGGCATCAGCTCTTCATTCTCCCCTCTTCCCTCCCCAGCCCTCCCTCCCCCATGGTCCCTTGGTAACTTATAAATTATTCTTTTTTTTTTTTCCATGTCTCACACCGACTGCTGTCTCATTTCACCCACTTTTCTGCTCTCCACCCACTTGGGATGGGGGCCATATGTCGATCATCGTGACCGGTTCCACCTTACTCCCCCCACCCACCCTTACCCTCCTAGTATCACTGCTCCCCTTATTAGTCCTGAGGGGTTATCTGTTCTGGATTCCCTGTGTTGTAAGCACTTATCTGTTCCAGTACACATGTTCTGTTCTAGCCAGATTTGTAAGGTGGAATTGGGGTCATAGTAGTGGAGGCGGGAGAACATTAAAGAACTAGAAGAAGGTTGTGTGTTTCATCAGGGCTATGCTGCACCCTCACTGGCTCTTCTCTTCCTTGTGGCTGTTCTGACAGGGGGTGTCCAATTGATTACTGATGGGCTTTGGGTGTCAACTCTTCACAACCTCTCATTCCCATTAATATGCTTTTTTGTTTGTTCATTCTTTTTTTTTGTTGTTGTTTTGGATCTTTGATGCCCGATCCCATCGACAGCTCATGATCACACAGGCTGGTGTGCTTCTTCCATCTGGGCTTTGTTGCTTCTCACCTAGATGGCCACTTGTTTATCTTCAAGATAAACAAGGTTTATCTTGGGTTTACTTAAGACCCAAGGCTCTATATCTTTTGATAGCCAGGCACCATCAGCTTTCTTCACCATATTTGCTTATGTACCCATTTTGTCGTCAATGATTATGTCAGGGAACGTGAACATCACAGAGTGCTGGGTTAGTAGAACAAATTGTTCTTGTGTTTAGGGCGTACTTGAGTGGAGGTCCAATGTCCATCCACAACTGTAATACTTTATAAATAAATATATATACATATATTTATTCCTCTGTCTTTGTATATAAATGTATTTACATATATACATGCCTGTACTTAGACCTCTATAGATGTCCTTTGCCTCCCAGTTCTTTCCTCTATTTCCTTTTACTTTCCTCCCATCCCACTGTCATGTTCGACCATAATTTGGGTTTTGGTAATTTCTCTCTGCTACATTGCCCTTGATCAAGGCCCCCAAAGAACCAGGGGTCTTGAAAGCACTAGGGCTCAGAGAGATCACGATGACCTTCATGGCCTTATTTCTTTGTGTTACGTTCTTTTTTCATACTGAGTTTGTAGGTTGGCCCAGCTCATAGAGACCCTGTATGAGGGAGTAGAATTGCCTGATAGGAGTTTCTCAGGTCTTTTTATCCTGATGAGTAAATGTGGATTCGAACCACTGACCTTTAGATTAGCCGCTGAGCACATAATAGTGCACCATTAAGGGTCCTTTTTCAAGACAGGCTCTCTGGGATCTGCTATCTTTTTTCCCAGAGGTGTCTAGTTTGTGAAAGGCCCAGGACAAAGAGTTTACCCCTTGCTCTCTCTATATTTTTGTTTCCCCACTCCCCCACCACACAGACAGACACACACACACTCTCACACACACCTCTACCGTTAGTTGGCTGAGAATCCAGTCTTGTGAAAGAGATGACTGTTTGTTTTATAACAGGAGCTTAACATGATTCATTTCAGATTCCCCAAGGACTTTTGTAAAGTTTGGACTGAGTCATAATATATTTTTTATTAAACTCCAAGACCCAACAAGCAGGAAGCTGTGTTCAACAACATAATATAACCGATGTACTGCAAGGCAGGCTTTTTTATGAGGGGGTCTTCCAGCTGCTCCAGAAAACTCCCTGGCCTCTCTCTCTGTCATTCCCTGCTCCTGGAGGGCGATTACACTGCCCTGGGGAACCGTCACACCACCCCCAGCACACACATCACGCAGGAGATGCTGTTTCTCTCTGAATGCCACAGCTCAAAGCTGAGGGTCTCCGGGCAAGAAGCATGCCTCTCTGTAGTCCCACCTCAGGACCCTCCCTCTCCAGACCCATGGTCTGTTTTCCAGAGCAGAGAAATCCTGCACAGATCTCAGCACGCTGCAGCTGTCCCCCTCATGCAGAGGAGTTGCAGTGCATGGCAGAGTCTCTGATTGTGGTCCCTGGTCTGGCAGTAGCCAGGGATTTATGTAAAATGCAGATCCTCGGGCCCTGGCCCAGAACGAGGGGATCACCAAGTCTGGGGGATGCTGTTGTTGTTTGTTGCCACCCAGTCCACCGGGACTCAAAGTGACTGAGTGCACCCCAGAAGGAAGCACGGCGCGGCCTGCACCATCCTCCGCAATTGTGCTGCTGTATGCGGATTGATTGCAGCCGCTGTGCCAGTCCCTCTGGTGGCGGGTCTTCCTCTGTTTCCCAGCCGCTCTGCAGTACCGAGCGAGATGTCCTTCTCCAGGAACTGGTCTCTTGACAACCTGCCCTATGTACTTGAGAAGAAGTCTCACCATCTTCACCTCTAAGGAGCCGTTTGGCTGTACTTCTTTCCAACAATGATTGTCCTTTTGGCAGTCCGTGGGACTTTCAGTATTCTTCACCAGTACCATAATTCAAATGTCTTCACTCTTATTTGGTCTTCCCTATTCAATGTCCAACTTTCACAGGCATATGAGGCCATCAGAAATACCGTGGCCGAGTCAGAAGCTCCTTGGTGCTCACACAAACATCCCTTGCAGTTGATACTGTAAAGCGGTCTTGTACTGCAGATTGACCCAATGCTATGCCACTTCTGATCTCTCGATCGACCGCCTCTGTGAGCACTGATTGTGGATCAAAGCAAGACAAAATCCTTGACAATTTCTATCTTTCCTCTGTTTATCATGATACTACCTACTGGTCCAGTTGTGCAGTTTTGGGTTTTCAATGCATAGAGTTGCAATCCATACTGAAGGATTCATCAGCTAGCAATTCAATTTTTTCTCATTTTCAGCAAGCAAGGTTGTGTCCTCTTCGTACCACAGACGGTTAATAAGCCTTCCTTCCATGTCTGATACCGTATTCTTCTTCAAGTCGTCCAGCTTCTCGGATGATCTGCTCGGCATACAGATTGAATAAGTATGGACCCTGAGGCACACCTTTCCTGATTTTATGTAGTATTCCCTTGTTCTGTGTACATAACTGCCGTGTAAGTCATGTGTGCACATGTCCTCATGAGCACAGTGAAGTGTTGTGGAATTCTCATTCTTCTCAAACCTACCCCAGTTTGTCTGGTCCTCATAGTGGAATGCGTTTTCAGAGTCAGTAAAACACAAGTAAACTTCTTTCTGGTATTTTCTGCTTTGAGTCAAGTCCATCTGACATCAGCGATGAGATCCCTTGTTCCACGCCCTCCTCTACATCAGACCTGACCCTCTGCCAGCTCCCTGTCAGTGTACTGCTGCAACCATTGTTGGATGATCTTTAGCAAAAGTTTATTTCGTGTGATATGATTGATTTTGTTCTACAATTTGCACATTGTATTGGGTCACCTTTCTTTGGAATCAAATGATAGAATTTTGCAAGACCAACGAATTCTTCATCGCAAAAGCCGTATTCAACAACACAAAAGGTGACTCTCTGCATAGACCTTGCCAGATGGAATACACCCAAATCAAATGGACTGCACCTGTGAAAGGAGGTGATGGAGAAGTTCAATATCAACAGCTACGACCTGGCCAGTGGCCAACCGTGAAAGAGATCATCAGTTGTGTAGGTGTAAGTTCAGGTGGAAGCTGCAGGAAATTAAAACAAGTCCACGAGAGTCAAAATATGACCTTGAGGCTATCCCACCTGAATTTGAGACTCCCTCAAGAACAGATTTGACACATTGAGCACGAAAGACAGAAGACCTAATGAGCTGTGGGACGACATTCAAAACTCCGACAGGAAGGAAACCGAAGTTTCTAAAAGAAAAAGGAAGGAAAGAAAAGATCCAAGCGTCTTGTCAGGAGGGGCTCTGAAACTTGCTCCTAATCACAGAGTAGCTAAGGCAAATGGAAGAAATGATGACGTCAACGAGCTGAGCAGAAAATGCCAAAGGGCAGCTCAAGAAGACAAAGCCTTCTAGTGGCATGTGCCAAGACCTAGGGCACACCTTCCGCAGATCTTGCCGTGAAACAGCTAAAGAACACATTGGCGCTCCCCGGTGCCCTGTGAGGCAGACCTCCCTGGCAGCAGAGACGTTAGGAGTTATGACCCACGAAGCCCTCCGTTTGAAACCACCGGGCGCCCCCAGGGAGAAAGATGGGTCTTTCTGCTCCTGTAAACAGTTACAGCCTGGGAGACACTGGGGGCTCTTTTCCTCTGTCCTTAGACGGTCGCTAAGGGTTGGCATCAACTCGATGGGCAGGGACTTTGAGTTGTGCTACTGAAAGATTCCGTGAGTACAATCTCGAACATTGCTGGAAGCATCAAAGGAAGATGGAAAGGCTGCACAGAGTCACTGCGCCCAAAAGAACTCGTTGACATTCCTCCATTTCAAGAGGTAGCATATGATCAAGAGCCATTTGTACCGAAGGAAGAAATCGACGCTGTACTGAAGGCATTAGCCAAAAACAGGGATCCAGGAATTGAGAGAGTACCAATGGAAGCATTTTAACAAGCTGGCGGAGCACTGGAAGCACTCCCTCATCTCTGACAGGGAATTTGAAGACAGCTGCTCGGCCAACTGACGGGAAGCGAGCAGTGATTGAACCCATTCCAAAGAAAGGCGACCCCAAAGAACGCACAAATGACAGAACTCTGGCTGTGGGCCTCAGCCATTCTTGTGTTGAGGTGCTCTTCAGGAGACTGGTGCTTCCTGAAGTTTGAGTACCACTGGTGTAGGGCCTTGCTACTCAAAATGCGGTGCACCCCTAGAGCAGCATCCCCAGAGAGTTGGTCACCCATGCAGGTTCCAGCCCCACCCACAGGCTTACAGCATCCCGGCCTGCTTTTTAACAAGCTCCCTGGTTACATCTCATCTGCATTAAAAATGTGAGAAAACCCTCTTCTGGACATGGAGCCTAGCCGGCTGTGAGTTGGCATGTCACCTCTCCTAACTCTGTGACGTTGGCTGAGCATGTGGCATCTCCGAGCCTCCGGGTCCTCGTCTGTGAAGGCGGAGTCTGCTCTCTGGCCCGTCCGGGCATTGGTGAGAGCGCCTCTCCTGCCCAGCTCTGTGGAGCCGCTCAGATGCTTCTTGCTGCCTTTGGCCGGTGAGCAGCTGACCTCCAGCCCCTCTGACGCCCACCCACTCTGAAGGGCAGTGGCCCTGTTCTCTGTATAGTTCATGCCTGTCTTGGTCTTGTCCCTGCTTTGTCTCGGAGTCAGGACTCCCCCAGTGTTTAGTTGCTGGGCTGTGATTCTGTGCGGGGGCTGGCTCACATGGCATCCTCTTTGAAGTGCTCCGTTGCTTTATTGAAAGCCGCCCTCTGATCAGGGCAGAGGGGCTCTCCAATGCCACCCAGAGCAGACCCCACAAGCTGCGTGGGCAGGCCTGAGGCAGCAAGTTGATATTTGCACCTCTGCCCTCCCCTGCACATGGAGGCTCCCATGCACAGTGACCCTAGAGTGACCCGGTGTCAAGTCCAGGCCAGCTTCACAGACAGGGCTGTGTGTGAGCCCATTGTTGGGGGCTCATCTTCCGGGATGCTCCTGGAACCCAGGAGCTTTCACTCGCTGGCCCCCTACCCCTCCAGAGTAGATCTTTTCAGCTGTCTTCTTCTGGAAACTCTGCTGAAACTGGGCCACCCTACTGGTCTTTGTAATAATGTTGACATAGGGTTACAAACCACCACAGTATGACATACTGACAGACTCTTGTAGCCCATGCCTGTAGTACTCATATATATATATATATGCATTTATATATTATACACATTCTCTATATATAGATTTATATTTACGTATTTTTTAGGCAAAAACAAGATACCTTGGCCCTTATAAGTTGCTAAAAAGTGCTAGAAACTATCTCAAATTACAGATACCGCCTCAATCAGTTCTTGCCTCCTCGGTGGGTCACGTATCTCTGATGGGAACAAGCAGGTCACAGAGCCCCTGAGTCACACACCTGGAAAGTGGCACAAACCAGAAGCAGCGGAGCTCACACAGGGGGCTCAGGGAAGCCAAACAAAAAGTCCAAACTCACTGCCATCAAGTCAATGCTGACTCAGCAGCAATCCTAGAGGACGGAGCAGAACTGCACCTCAGGGTTTCCCAGACTATAAATCTTCATAGAAGCAGAATGCCTCACCTTTCTCCCCAGTAGTGACTGCTGGATTTGAACCACCACTCTTGCCGTCAGCAGCCTACCAGTCAACCCGATGAATGGGATTACCAGTGGGGAGATTGAAAGATAGATCAAATAAACCCAGGGCTGCTGAGTGAACCCTGACTCAGAGTAAAAGGGTACTCCACCAAGTTTTCCTGGGCTGAGTTGTTGGGAGTAGATCACCAGGCCTTCCTTCCAAGATATCTCTGAATGAACTTGACCTTCAGACCTAGAGGTCACGGGGGGGGGGCTTTAATTGTTTATTCCACTCACGACCCCAAAAGGAAGCTGGAAGATGCCAGGCTTGCCCCAGGACATGGGGTTTCAAAGCTGGGCCTGCCTGTGTGCAGTGGGGGGTGCGGGGCGGGGGGAACCCTCACACGCTGCTGGGAATCTGGGACTGTTTGAAAACAAGGTCCAAGAGCCTTGAAGACGTCTCTACCGCCCGGGGACCCTTCCCGAAGGAAGTACACTGAGATGCAGATGGACATTGCAGATGTAGGTTCTCATGGCAGCCTTACTGATAATCATAAAGCTGATTTTTTTTTTAAAAATTTAAGCACTAAATGCTCCACTTTAGGAAATTGGTTAGGTAAATTATGGTTTGTTCATAGGTAGGGAATATTTTGCGACCATTAAAAATGATGTTAGAGCTTTCAGTGATGTGGGAAATGTTTACGGCGTACCGTTAAGTGCAAAAGGTAGGATACAGAAACACACATGCACAGTGTGAGTTCGGCCGGCTAGACCAATTGCATACAATTATAGGGAGGAAAGACACAGACTAGTGGACAGCGGTCACTGCTGAGTAGTGGGACTGTAGGGAACTGTTCCCCTTTCTTTCCACAACCCCCCAAGCCCCGCATTTGGAAACAATTGTTCATCCACACTGGAAAATGTATTTATTTAAGTTTCACGGCCAAAGATGAGGGGGAAAAAATTCTGATGTGTGGTGAGGGATGTAACAGCTGTTTTTCCCTCCTGAGCATAGATTGCTTTTGAAATCAGAGGGAAAAATTAAATAAACATTATTTGCCAAATTAAAATCAAACCCAAATAAATAAATAAAGCCTCCTCGCCCCTGCTGAGGAGGGCCTCTGCTCCCCAAAGGAGCCAGGGCCTCTTTCCAGCTTATCACTTGCGGGGGATCTTAAAAAACCAAGCACTGTGAAATTGACTTCTAACTGATCTTAATTGAGATGAGGCCCGAATGCAAGGATCAGAAATGAAATTCTGGATGGCAGCCCGGTGGGCTGGGCTGTGGAGGGAGCCCCCCAACAACCCGGGTTGCAGAACAGCCAGGCAGGGGTACAGTGGGAGGGGCATGAAGTTCCCTGGGGTCACCTCATGGCTCCTGGTTCCACCTCTGCCTTTCAGGAAGGGCTGCCAATCTTGCCACCCCTTTGGCTGTTTTTCACTATTGCTGGGCTGCGTGTGGATTGATTTGAGAATCTCTGGGCCTGCAGTGATTCTTAATGAAACTGTGTTAGAGCGAGTTCTATAGGGAAGCAAAACCAGTGATGCATATATGGAGAGAGAGAGAGATCTATCTAGAGAGATTCATATCAAGAAAATGGCTCACACAATGGTAGAAGGGGTACCTCTACTCCCATTCCAGTCCCTGAGTCCGATGTTAACTGGGCACGTCTAACTAGAGTAGCTGCAGGGGCTGATGAATCAGGAAAAGCAAAGAGCAGCCAGGAATCAGGCGGACGCAGAGGTGGATGAATTCAAAGTCAGCAGGTTAGGCTTGTGGCTACAGAGTCCGACCACCCCGTGGCACAGGAACTTCTCTCTGGGGTCTTGGAAGCCTGAAGCTTCTTAGCATCCCTGGGGAATTGCTATGAACATGTCCTATGCTTGTGACTCAGCTTTCCTTGGATTCACTCAGGGCAAAGCGGGACATCTCCCTTTGCCACTGATGGTGATGGGACCACGTGGCATCTGTGGAACGGGGATGGCAGCACTTCCTTCTTCAGTGCTGGCGATGCCTGGACCCATGGCGTAGCGACTTAGTGTTGGGCTTGGCCCTTCCTTCTTTGTACTCGAGCACTGTGCAACCTGAGCCCCAGGTTCTTCATTCCCGCTGGGGGGTTGACTCTTCATATCACCCTGTCCTGGAGCAGGCTGTTTACTTGGTGGGAGCAAAAACACAGGTCTTTCTCCCAAGGAGATGCCCCCTAGCTCGCTACCCTCCCATCTTTGCGTGAGCACCCGAGCACTTGACCATTGTGCCACCAGGGACTAAGGATGTCCAGCCCTGTGAGCTCAGTGGCTACACGTTGGGCTGCTTCCCGCAAGGTCAACAGTTGGAAACCACCCGCTGCTCCTCGGGAGAAAGACGAGGTTTTCCACTCCCGTAAAGGGTTCGTCTTGGAAACCCACAAAGGCAGCTCTGCCCTGTCCTATAGGGTGGCTGGGAGTCAGAATTGAGGGGAAGGATCAAAGAGGAAAGGCACTCGGCATGTCGTACCACAAGTGGGACTAACTGCATGTCCTTTGTTAGTTTCATTGTTGTCATCTTCACTAGTACTGAATGACCAGTCCTGTCCCCCTGAGCCCCTTGAGCACAGAGGCATCTGTCTTACAGTGCTCTGGGCCACACCACCCGTGCCAATGTCCCATCACAGTGGTGCTGGTGAATGCTGGGGTGTGGGGGGCAGTGCCTGGGCGCTCCATTCAGTGCCTCCAGGTCTCTGCCCACACTCAGCCCTGCACTTCAATTCTCCTGCCGGCGTCACAAGTGTTTTCCCATCAGACCAAAGAGAAGGCGTGCATCTGCTCCCGTGGCATTGCGGAGATGAGCCAATGGACAGCTCCTAATATATAGGCACAAATATGACATCCTGCCCTGTTGTTGGGAGCTCTAGTGGCCCGGCGCCCTCACTGAAGGACCCAAAGGTGGGCAGTTCTAACCCGCCCGCTACTCTGCAGGAGAAAGAACTAGTGGTGGGCTTCCATGGGCTGTTCCACTCTGGTTTGGTTTGCTTGCTCTGGTCATTAGTAGCGTTTTGTAGTGAACGAGCCGTCTTTAGACAGAATCGTCGTGCTGCAGGGTCGTCAGCAGGGCCGTGCTCCAAGGCTGCTGAACGAGAGAGTGATGCCTGAGCCCTGCGGTGAGCATGGGGCTCTGTGGGGAGACAGCCGATGCCCATTGTGCCCTTCGCTGGAAGGGCTTGTGATCGGAGACTTTTTCCCCCTGTAAAGAGTTACAGTCTGGGAACCCACAGGGGCAGTTTCACCCTGGCCTCTAGGTTGCTCTGAGCCAGCATCGACACACTGGCAGCGAGTTTGCGGTGTGTGTTTGGGGGGGGGGGGGGGCCTCAATGAGACTGAGTTCCGCTGCCCTGACAAGGAAACTCACCTGAAAGCACTGAATTCTGGGGTTCCCACTGCCCAGTGAGTCTCCAGAGCCCGCGAAGCTTCCAAGGCAGGTTTATTTTCTGTGCGACAGAGGGATATAGTCCAGGCAGCACTCCCAAACTGTTAGCTGCATATTAATCTGCAGGGACTAATATCATAACATAATTAGTATAGCAATGCTCCCAGCTTAATTGAAAATGCTGCATAGGAGGGGCAGCTAATGAGAATCTCAAGGTTTGATGATTCAGAACTACGGAGATTTAGCAGCCTAGTGGGTGTAGCAAGGAGGTGCTGGATTCATTCTCTCGGTGCATCTGGACAGGAAGGGCTCTGAAAGGAGGTGGTGGCAGTCTATACGGTTAGAGGCCTTTGATGAGCTGGAAGTCCCTCAGCTATTTGGAATGCGGCAGAGAGCCGGCCAAGCAGGAAGCTAACACAAACAGCCTCCCAGCCAACACAACACATTTCAATTTGCCCCGGCCCCTGCTGTCTTTTCCTTTTTCTGATAAGCAATCCTCTTAACCTACCTTATACAAAACTTTAATAAGCCAGCTGATCCGATCGATCGTCCCAGCAGATCGTCCCAGCAAGACCAAAGGAGCACAGTCGTCGAGGGGTGGAGCAGGTGGCTGGAGAGACGTGTCTCTCTCCATTTCCTTGTTAATTCAGTTATCCGTTCAATGAGGGCCCTCCACGCACCGGCTCGGTTCTGGCCACAGGGGAGTCCTTGCTCTTAGGAAGAGCACGGAGGTCTCTAGATGGTTCCTGAAAGGTTTCCTAAATCATGACGTGCATGTCCCCTTCCTGTTTGTGCTCCGAAGAGGCCCTGAGTGGTACAAACCAGCCACGGCGTGTTTCGTTGCCACCCAGGAGGTGGGCGGTCTGAGGCCCCCCTGTAGCACCCTGGAAGAAAGGCTGGCCACTCTCCTCCCACTGGAAGCCCAGCAGGGCACAGCTGCGCTGAGCGCCCCAGGCTGCAGGGAGGAATGCACTCAACGGCAAGGGTGTTGGCTTGGTTTTGGTTTGCTGGGGCTCCAGGATTGGGATTTAGCAATCTGGGCAATGGGGACTGTGCTTCATGATTTATCACTTAGCGTTTGCCCCGGCATGGCATCAGATCACCAAGGTACTGTGTCAGCCTTAGAACCCCATACGCTCAGGAACCACAACGCCCTGTTACAGCAGGCAGGCTGCCCTGAGACAGAAATGTGGAGACTCAGAAGATCAGCCTGTGGGTGTGTGTAGAGGGCAGGCAGGGGCACAGGGTTCTCTTCCATTGGGAATGCACGCAGAGAGGGAAGGTTGAGCATCAGGAATGAACGGTCAAGGGATTTGACAAAGCAAGGACATTATTTTTTTAAAGCATTTTATTGGGGGCTCATGCAAGTCTTATCACAATCCATCCATCCATCCGTTGTGTCGAGCAAATTTGAACATTTATTGCCATCATCATTTTCAAAATATTTTCTTTCTACTTGAGCCCTTGGTATCAGTTTCTCATTTTTACCCTCCCTCCCTTACCTTCCCTCTCTCATGAATCCTTGATAATTTATAAATTATTATTATTTTCATGTCTTACACTGACTGATGTCTCCCATCACCCACTTTTCTGTTCTTCATTCCCCTGGGAGGGGGTTATAAATAAATCATTGTGATCAGTTCCCCCTTTCTCTCCCCACCTTCCCCTTACCCTCCTGGTATGGGTACTCTCAATATTGGTCCTGATGGGTTTATCTGTTCTGGATTCCCTGTGTTTCCATGTACATGCTCTGGTCTAGCCAGATTTTTAAGGTAGAATTGGGGTCATGATAGTGGGGGGGGGGCAGGGAGGAAGCATTAAGGAACTAGAGGAAAGTTGTATGTTTCATCATTGCTACACTGCACCCTGACTGGCTCATCTCCTCCCTGAGAACCTTCTGTAAGGGGATGTCCAATTGTCTACAGATGGGCTTTGTGTCTCTACTCTGCACTCCCCCTCATTCACAATGATATGATTTTTTTGTTCTGGGTCTTTGATGCCTGATACCTGATCCTGTGGACACTCCATGATCACACAGGCTGGTGTGCTTCTTCCACATAGGCTTTGTTGCTTCTCAGCTAGATGGCCGCATGTTTATCTTTAAGACACCAGACGCTATATCTTTTGATGACCAGGTACCATCAGCTTTCCACACGTTTGCTTAACGCACCTGCTTCATCGTCAGCGATCGTGTCAGGAAGGTGAGCATCATGGAATGCCAGGTTAATAGAACAAAGTGTTCTGAAAGCGAGGGCACTCTGCTAAGGGTTTTGTTTTGATTTGTTTGTATGTGTCCTAACTATTATCCACAGATTGCAGATAAATCTCTGAAAGCTTAAAAAAGGAAGAAGCCGGAGATGAAGGCGGCCTGGTTTGCGGGTTTGAACAGGAAGAAAAATGAGTCGTTTTCATGACGACTCAAAAGCAGTTCAGTTACTGCTTTTGAACATGAGAAACCGGACTTACATCTGTGCATTTGTACATTTTATGCCTATATAGTTGAGTATTTTTAGTTACCATATTTTCCACATCCAACGTGCATAGCACTTGGGAAACTCATCTGTGAGAGGCTGGCTCCGGTCGGGAGGACTCGCATAATGTGGGCCTTCTTTGGTCCTTAGAGGCGAGAACGAAGCTCTGTTTTCCCTGTGCCCTGCTCTCTGTTTATGTTCCTCTTCTCTCCCTCCCAAATGTACAACTTCCCTTGATTCCCATTTGACGGCCCAAGATTACCCAATAGTGTCCGATGCTGTCGTTCCAGGAACGTTGGGCTCCCAGCAAGTCCCGGGCCACACCTGTCAGAAGGTGAACAACAAGAATTCCCTCCCAGGTCTTCAGCCCCAAATCCCTCACGTACAACTGCTGCTTTCTGTAGCTCAGATTGCAGGCACTGGCTTTGGAAATCTTACTGCTTGGCCAGGTAGTCCTTTCACATTCACAGCCCTCCTGGGCAGGTGCCCTGCGTCCATGGAGAAGGTACCCCTCAGGACTCTCCTGGCAAGGATGTAGGGAAGGCCTTCATGGGCGCATGGTATCTTTTCCTATTGGGGAAGGGCCAACGCCAGGAAATAAAGCTGCCTCCCTTCTCACATAGCAATTATGTGCACAATTACGTCTCCAACAGGTGTCACTTAAGAGGCCGAAACCCGTTAAGCATTCAAATGAGAAAGCAGAAGGACGCCCGTGAGAAGGCATGAGAAAGCCACTCTCTGCCAGGGGAGAAGCGGGAGGGCATGTGAACATGTCCTGAGAATCTGCCATGCCCCGGGCACTCTCCCATGTGTGGGCTCAGCCCACCCGGAGGGCAGTCCGAGTGGCAGGGACTAACAGCCCCTCTGAACCAAGGAAGACACTGAGCCGGAACAGCTGCAGGGAGCGGTCTGTGGTCCCTAGCCACGTAGGAGGCAGGAGGGCGGGGATGGAGCATGCCTAGCACTGGCATGGCCTGTCTCTATCCGTCCATCAGCAGAGAGCCTACGTCCTCTCTCTGACATCCCTCTGGCTTTCACAGTGCCCGCCTGGCACAAGGTGCACGACAGCTCTTCATAGCAATTTTCTCCCTCTTGCTCAGAATGACAAATGGGGTGTCCAGTGGGAGATTATCAGAAGGGAGTGCCAGGAAGGTGGAAGCCGATTTAAATGGAAATTTACAAACCCAAGTAGTGCTCATGGCCCTCATTTTACAGAGGAGGAAACGGAGGCTCAGGGAAGACAAGATGCTGCTTGGCTGACAAGTAGCAGGCCTAGAAATTGAACCATGATCCATCTGCCTCCAACGTTTCTGTTTTTGTCCTACTACAAGGACCACCTCTCTTGGGGTCTGCCCTGTGGCTGTCGCTGTCCTGCAGCTGCCTGCTCTCTGAGGTGGTGAGGCAACGTGGGTGGCGAGTTCAGGGCTATCAGAACCTCCAGAGCCCCTTTCTTCCTACCCCTTGGAAGGTCCCCCCGGTCCCTGTGCTGAGTTGCTCGCAGGAATTTCTGTTTGCATGAATCTATGTCTGGGGGTCAGCTTACCCAAGGTTTCCTGCCAGAAGGTTCATGTACAGCCAGTTGAACATAGAGTACAGCTAGAGCCGGGAGTTCTACCACCCTTGAGCCTGCTGCCTCCCTACAAAACCAGCCCCTCCATTCACCCAGGGGGCTCACACCGTCCCAGCCCCCCTATGAAGCAATAACACGTGGGCCCCTCTCTTGCCTTCATACATCAGGCACTGGCCTGTTTCCAGATGCCCTTCCGACACCACGTCTCTCAACCTCCCCATTCTGGTAGGTGACCAGGTTCCAGTGACCCCATCCCCTCCAATCCCTGGCATCCCCTCCCTCCTTTCCATCTCGCGGCCTCTCTCCTCACCGATTCTCTGCACCAGCCTCCCCTGGTCTTCAGATCTCTTCTCTCACTCCCCGTCTTCCACACAGTTAGGAATGAGCGTTCACAACTTTTCTCGAGCCATCCAGCCACCAACCCTGTTCTCTCCCCTAAGTACTTATGGAATGTGCAAATATTCATCCACCACTTGTCTGTCAGTTTGTTGCCTTATTGCTATGATGTGCCTGACCAAAGTCCCAGTCTTTTCTACTGTTTCCTGTGGATGTGAAAGCTTGATCGTGAATAAGGATGACCAAAGAAATCTGGAAGCATTCCCTTGTGGTGCTGGCAAAGCACACTGGCGGTGGTGCCGTGGGACGACCCAGAAGTAGGAACCACTCTGTCTTGGGAAAAGCACAGGCAGCGTGCTCCCTAAAAGGGAAGATAGTGAGACTTGGGGTATGTGCTCCGGACATGTTGTTAGGGGGCAGCCAGGCAATGAGAAGGGCAGCAATAGAGGGGGAGATCCTAGATGAAGTGGACGGACTCAGTGGCCACCACAGTGGACTCAAGTGTATTAAGGATCGAGAGGAGGCGCAGGGCCACGCAGTGGTTCGTTGTGTTGTACGTAGGTAGGGTAGCGATGCACAGACACTGAATCAACAACACTGGAGAATCTGCTAGGTGCCAGGCTTCCTGCGAACCTCGGGGTGCAAAGTTAGATAAGAAATGGAGTGGAGAGAGATGAGTAACAGATTGCGGGGCAGGGATGGGCTGTCTAAAGGAGAGGCGTCTGACTCAGCCTGGCAGCCTCAGCTGAACCTTCCTGGAGAAGCTGACTTCTGATCAGAATTGTTAAAGAAAGGAAATAGGGAGAGCAGACCCTCCAGGCAGGGTCGCTGTGCACTGACAAGACACGACACTGCCTCGTAGATAGGGCACTGCCGGGCCTTGGTCAGGTTGGAGGGAAGGGCGGTTGATGGGAAGGCAGGAGTGTCTGGATTTTCATCTTGTTGGCAGTGGGATACCAAGGACAATGTGACCAGAGAGCGAGAGAGAGAGCAAGCGAGCTGTGAGCCACTCCCTTGCCTCCCCTCACTCAGGCTTCCTGGTGAGTTTGGGTCCAGGTTTGACCTTTCACCATGTAGTGGGTCACACTGTGTCCCCCACCCAACCCCCCAGACTGTGTGCTGGAATACTAACCCGCATCCATGTGGACACAATCTTGTTGGATAAAGGGTTTCCTTCCTTATTGTAGTGAGGTCAGAGGAGTGAAGGGTGTGTCCTCACCCTAATCACTTCTAGACTAGGAGGAGGAGGGAGGGTGTACCCAGAAAGCAAGATATGCATCAGCTCACTTGTGTTTATTTACCATATGTACTCGTGTAGTGGCTGTTTTTCAGCACATTTGTAATGCAGTCTTTGTGGTAAACTTAGGTGCCTCGACCTATATTTGGGCCGGCTTATACTCGGGTATATACGGTACCAATCTGCAGTGCACAATTTCACCTGTTTTTCACCACATTCAGTCCATATGTGTACCCTGCTTCATCTTCCCCATGCAGAGACACAGAGACCAGGAAACACAAACTGGGAGGGGGAGCGAGTAGATACTGTTTGGGGATCACCGAGGAACCTCTGGATGACAGAAGCCGAAAGAGGCACGAGCCAACAGAGAGAATGCCTTCCCCTAGGGCAAGTGCCCAGAAGGCGACTTCTATCATGCTGAACTGCAAGCACATAGATTTCTGTTCTGCAAAGCAGCCGCTGGTGGTAGTCCTCGTACTGTAGCATAAAGAAACTGCCACAAGCAGATCGCTGACTCTGCTTCTTTCCTGGCAGACTGAAGCCCACTGTCGTTCTTCGAGATAACGCTCACCCACAAGAGTACAGGATCACACTCAGAGGATCTCTCTTCAGTCTTTCTCTTTTCCCCATACCACGTGTCTTAAATGTCAGCATGCTCCTCTGGACCCTAGATGCCACGTGTCGTTTGGGAGGTGGGCGACTTCAGCTTCACGGCCCCTGCCTCTGCCCTACAGTGCCTGGTGGTTCTGTTGTTACTGGTAGGTGCCATTGAGTGGGCTCTGGCCCCCAGTGACCCCGTGTACAAGGGAACGAACACTGCCCAGCCCCGTGCCATCCTCACTGCGGTTGAGCCCGCTGGTGCAGCCACTGTGCCAATCCCTCTTGTTGAAGGTCTTCTTTCCTGCCCCACTACCTTACCAAGCATGATGCCCATCTGCAGGGACCACTCTCTCCTGAGCCTGTGTCCAAAGTACATGAGACGAAGTTTCCCACCCTTGCCTCCCTCTAAGGCACACGTGGTCTGTTCTTCCTCCAAGGGAGGCCTGGTGACATACTAGTTACTTGTTGGGCTGCTAACCGCAGGGACAGCAGTTCGAAATCACCAGGTATTCTGGGGGAGGAAGAAGAGGCTTCTGTTCCCAGGATGAGCAGCAGTGCCTGCGGGGAGCAGGTCACGGAGAGGCTTGCTGCCCCTGCCTGCTTGTCTGAAAGCCCCATCCCTGCCAGTACTGACTGCATGGGGTTAGTACCTCCTGGGTTCAGGAGCAGGAAGGGTGAGGGGCCGGGTCTCTAAGTCTGAAGAGGGTGCCCTAACTTGTGGCCTTGGCCCAACCTGGCCAGCTCTTCTGACTTCCCGGCCAGCCTCTGCACCTGAAATATCCCCTTAGCCTGCCTTCCAGAACCCTTAGGCACGCACCCCTGCCTCTGCAGAAAGTAGCGACTGGGACCCTGAGGAATTCATTAGGTTGGAGCCCTCAGCTGTATAGCCTTGGGCAAGTACCATCACCTCTCGGAATTTCAGTTTCCAGGCAGGGAATCCTGGGCCAATGCTCCCTGCCTCGGTGACGGTTCAGTGCAGAGTGAGTCAAACACATCAGTATGCTTACTTGACAGGTAAGAAAAGGAGAACTTCAGAAGTGCTTAAATGACTCCTCAAGGTCACGCCGCTAGAACATGGATGGGCAGGACTGAACCCCTAGATGCTAGCCCTTTGTGCCTAGGAACCCTGACTGCTCGCTTCTCCCACTGTACCTGATGCTGTGGCTGGCACACTGTAGGAGGTGCCCAATAAACACCCGTGAATGGCATGGTGATTTTTGCCTGCATCTCCATCCTTCTACTTAAAATAAGAATAATAATCAGGCTACTCTAGTTCACTGGCATGGAGTCCGTTCCAATTCTTAGCCACCCTATAGGGCAGAGTAGAACTGTCCCTTGGAGTTTCTAAGGCTATGAATAGTCATGGAAGCAGACAGCCTCATCCTTCCCCCAAGAAGCAGCTGGTGAGTTTGAACTACCGACCATGTGATTAGCAGCTCATCACTTAACCCACTATACTACTGAAAACCTGCCAGCAGTTCCACTCTTCCGTGAGTAGCTCTGAGCTGACATCGGCTCAGGGCACCAAACAACGGCAACAAAGCTCGGTTCCACTCTGGTATTTCTTACTTGTTGCTGTGATTTGTATTTCTCTGGCAACTGGAAAAGCTGAACATTTTTTCCATGTGTGCACTGACTTGATAATGTTCCTTGTATAACTCGTCTATGTCTGTTCCTCATTAATTTATTAGGGTTCTAACCGTTTCCCTCCTCATCAATTTGCAGCAGCTCTGCACTAGATGGATGGAACCCCCGTTAGCATCCATGCTGCGAATGTTTCTGTTTGATTTTTCTTGTCTTGTCTTTTGTTTTTATTCAACTTTCTTTTCTTTCCTTTTTGTGGCACAGAATTGCAAAGTAAAAAGCATTTGCATTCATGTTAAATTGTACAATCCACATGCTAAAACCCCAGCCAAGCTTTAGTAGTGGGTTCCCCCCAGGCAAGGCATTCCTCTTCTCCACCCCTGCAAGGAACATCAAAGGCAGGCTTGAAGGTAAAAGCAGTCTTTGCCCCACTGCAGCCCTCAGCCCAAGGGTGCCGCAGCCAGACGACCAGTCTTTTGTACTGTAAACAGGCTTAGCGTGTGTTTTAGACTCTGCACATTGGATTTTGGTCTTAGAAGACCCAGCGACTTGTCGACTTGTTTCTTAAGTTCTACCTGCTAGCACCCCTTGTAGCACGCTCCACCCAGTATGAGTCGCTGCCAGGCTTGGGGCTTCTCAAGGATCATAGGGCTCAGAACACACAGGGCCGGGGTCCGTGGCTGGTGGTGGCCGCCAAAGTGCTTTAGACTGCACTTGACAGTTTATCATGTACTTTCCCATCCACTTGGTCCATGCTCGGTCAAGAACCCCGTGGAACAGGTGTTACAGGTAATACTTCTGAGAGGCAGAACGTGGCAAGACCGCCTTGCTTTTCCGGCTCTCACAAGGTTTTCACCTTTGACAGGGCTAAGTCTTAGACTTTTCTATGACTCTTGGCATATTATACTCACCCTTCTCACTGCCATCGAGAGGATTCCAATTCATGGCAACCCTATAGGACAGCATAGGATGCCCTGTGAGTGTCTGAGACTGTAACTCTTTACAGGAATGGCTGGTGGTTTCAAACTGCCGATCTATGAAAAGGACACCAATCATTTTTTTCCAGAATAATTTTTAGTATTGCCTACCTATGGAAATTGTTTGGGATATATTCGGTTAAATGAGCATAGAAAAACAAATCAAACTCCACTCTATCAAGTCAATTCCGACTAGTGGCAATCTGACTTATTAATAAAATTTATTTCACTTTTTCTCCTACTTTCTTAACATGACTATTAAGTTATTTTGAATAATGTATGTAGCTTAATTTGGACTTCCATTGGACGGCACAGTCCTTGGCGGGAAAATGAACTATGCCAAAGTACACATTGTCTTGACAGTGCCTACCCAGAACTAACACAGAGAGCCTCTGCTGAGATTTCTTTCTGCCAAACAAGAAGTCCAATCTTAACCTCCCCACGCCACAGTCAGGGCTCCTGCCTCTACCAGTCAGTGGGTTAAACTTGCATGTTCCTTCCCTGGCAGGTGTCTGCCCTACCTGGCAGGTGTCTGCCCTACCTGGGCTCTCCCTTTCACTGGTTTTACTGTAATCGTATGTCTCTGCCTCTGAGGACGAAACTGAGGCTCGGAGAGAGCTGTTCATGGGCTGCCCTGAGCCAGTCACGGGGTGGAATCCCTCTCCTTGTGGTCGGAGCGATTGTTTCTGCACTGCCAAGGGGGGTCCTAAGCATGCTATTGACCTTCTACTGTAGCAGAGATCCACTGGAGCAGCAGTGTTTGGCATCATAAATCCAGCTGTCAAGAGTCAAGGCTTCAACCTGCTAAGACGGCTCTTCAGTTCTAGGCTTCTGGAGAAGATCTTATATAACCCTCTGTCTCTACCTTACAGCCACCCAGACAGGCTGTGCCAGCGAGTAAAGAGCAGATCCTGAGGGAAGGAACAGGGACTGATGCTCATCAGCATGTCCCAAAGCATTCTTCAGGACATGGCTTACATGCCAGCTCCCGGGGCAAGCTTTCCCTTGTTCAATAGGACCTGGTCCGTCCCCTGGGAGCACAGAGTCTACCTGGGCAGCAGGGACAAACACAAACAGAAACAGCAAAAGAGCCGAAAGTTCTCTTTTCTACCTTCCCAATTTTTTCTTTAAATATAAAACTGCTTAATAAAAGCAGGAACTCTTAAAATAAAATATGGAATATGAGCATAAAGG
Organism: Tenrec ecaudatus; assembly: GCF_050624435.1. NCBI lineage: Eukaryota > Metazoa > Chordata > Mammalia > Afrosoricida > Tenrecidae > Tenrec > Tenrec ecaudatus. The sequence continues at coordinate 75,991,776 of NC_134533.1, read as the reverse complement.
AGGTAACAAAAATAAGAGAGAGAGAAAATCCTCAAAGAGAGAAAACATTTGTAACTTCCGAATGGCTTGGCTTTCCCCTCTCTGAAAAGAATTCTTTCTTTTCCCACCTGGCTACTCTCCCCACAACTGCGCTCCGCTTCGCCAAGGTAGAAGTGCACACGTGCATTTACGTGGGTGAGCATATGAGGCCAGAGGACGTGGGTGGGGAGGCTGAGGTGGGGTGGAGACCAAGTCTGAGTTTAAGTCTCAACATCGGTTTCCGCTCTGGGACCCCGAGTTTTCCATGAGGTGAGGCATGTGGCAGTCCATTAACAGCCCGGTTGTTCTACCTGGTGGTCCTTTCAGTTCCTGTGGGTGACATTGGTGTGGAACACGTGGGTCACGCCATAAAAGGCCACCTGTGACACGTTCCTGAACAGAAGAAGGAGAGAGAAGAGAGAGAGTACTCCACGGATCCCGCAGAGTCCTCGGCTCTACCTGTGGGAAGCTGACCCTTGCTCCTCTGAGATCTGCCTCCACACGAGTGGCCAGCTCACATGAAAAGCTTACGAGACATTGTCCCTCCATTTCAGGTGGTTTCCCCCTTCTCCTCTTTTTCTTTCCCCGCTCTGTGCGTTTAGAGACCATGTTTATTTCCTTGCCATATCTAAATTCTTCCTTTCCTGAACACAGAAAGAAGACTCTGTCTCTCCAGAGGCCCCAGAGCCTTCCCCCAGGTATTCCTGTGTGCTAGGTAGAGAAGGCTCGGAAGAATGGGCTATCTTCTCTCAATAAAGATGGGGGGGGGCTTTTCTAAGAGCCATGCTTACCCTTCACAGCTCTATGTCTCCAGACGGACCAGACCCAAACATGCCGCTTCATCGGTTCATCGGCTCTGCCGGGGGATGCCTTTCCTGGTCTGTCTCTGTCCTGTTAAACTTCTGGTTTCCATGTACTGACTAAAAACAATAAGCCCACTGCTTTCCCACCGGTTCTGACTCACAGTGAGCAACCTTCTGGGACAGAGTAGAGCAGTCCCCTAGAGCTTCCTAGGCTGCAAATCGTCATGGCAGCCTACAGCCACAACTCTCTCTTCTAGCGCAGGTGGGGGGGGCAGGTTGTTGGGTTCTTAACCACTATGCTCTCAGGGATGCTTGGAGTAACACCAATCCTGCGCGTGCGCGCGCGCGCGCGCACACACACACACACACACACACACACACCATCCCACCCCCAAAACTGCTCACTGCTGTGACATCGATGCCTATTCATAGCAAACCTGCAGGGCACAGTAGAACTGTCCCTTGTGAGTTTCTGACACTGGTATTCTTTATGGGAGTAGAAAGGTCCTGTCTTTCTCCCAAGGAGGAGCTGGGGGTTTCGAATTGCTGACCCAGCGGTCAGCAAACCAACAAGCACTCACGACTCCATCAGGGCTCCATCAGGTGATTTGGGACACCCCAACTGCCAGAGGAGTCTCAACTTTCACAACCAAGCTTGTTGGTATTCACTATGAACATTGTTGGCCTTTCCCACATTAGTTTACCAGCTGGGAGCAGGGAAAAGTGTTATTCAAATTGCTTGGATTCATAGGAGGAAAAACAGACTAAACAAATAAACAGCAGCAAAAACAACTGACCGTGTGCCTCCTCTTTCCAGGTGGCCCTCCCAGCCTGCACAGTGTCCTTCCTTACAGCTCATTCCTTCACAGGTGTCCCTCCTGTCACCATATCCCCACTGGGCTTCGCTGCAGTGTCAGCCCGGCAGCAGACCTCTTTTCTCAGCCCAGCCACGGAGAGCTTTTGGGGTTCATTTTACTGGAGGTGCAAAGTGTCCATGTCCTCCTATGGCTTCTAGCTCAGCAGTCCTGTCTGCCAGAGCCCAGGCAGCTAGGGAGAAGCATCCTATTCCTGGAGGATCTCCTGGATGGAATAAGGAGGGAACTCCCGTATCCTGGTTTACTCTTTAACACCTTGTGCCCGGCACACACGGCTGTTTGTGTAATCGCTTTCCCTGGTGCTTCAGAGCAGGGCCGCGGCTCTGCCTTACTGTCGAGTCTGTGAAGGCGAGTGGCTGCTCTCTGGCGACAGTGGCAGCCCCAGAGGCCCAGCTCTATCCTGAACAATCGTCTTCTGCGCTGCAAGCAGGACCTCTGAACCACACAAGTAAACCCGTGCTTAGCATGCTGATGGGGTAATCTGCCCTCCCCCTCCCCCACTGTCCAGTGCATCCTGCCTGGGAGGACTTGTGTTCAGTGTCTCTTCCCCAGGGCCAGCGGGCTGCTCTGGGCAGGGGCTCCAGCCTGTCGTCTGAGCTGGTGAATCTTTCCTGGCCCTGCGATTCCGGCTGGGAGTTCTGGATGGAGGGGGAAGGCAGCAGAGGAGTCCAAGGACAGAACAGAAGGAAAAAAGCCCCTAAGTTTGTGCCGCCAAGAAAACAACCTACAATGAAAGCAGAGCTTTGGGCGGGGCTTCTTGTTTTGTTCTGGGAACATTTCAGGAGTCGGCGGCGCTGCGTTTGGAACAAGAAGAAAGGCAGAGCTCTGCAGAAGAAAATCCTTTTCAGATTGTACTCTGGCTGTAATTCCATTAGACAAAACACCAAGAGGATTAACCATGTGCGTGTCTGAGGACGGCTGCACCCGGACAGGAGGGGACCCCATCTTTTCCGTAGCAAGTTTGGGCAGCATGTGGAAGCCCAGGGCTTGCTTATTCGTTAGTGGGCAATCGGGTCAATGCAGGCTTGCTCAGAGCCACTCACAGTGCGTTCCTTCATTAACAGTAAGGACAATAACGAATAAACCCAACCCCAACCCAACCCCCCGACTCCAAGCAACCCTGTAGGACGGGGCAGAACGGTCTCCAGAGCGTGTCCAAGCCTGTGTATTTGTAGGCCAGCAGACTGGCTCATCGTTCTCCCAGAGTGGATGGTAGGTTTGAACTGCTAACCTTTGGAGTCACCGCAGAGCTGTCTTAATTACTGCACCACCAGGGCTCAGTCGTGGTTTGTGGATTGGGAGAAATGGAAAGGGGCTCAGCACAGACGGGTTTTGCCTCACAGAGTGTGAGCAGGGCTTGACTCCACCCGCCCGAGCAGGCAGAGACTCGGGGTGCATTGTCATATTTCCTGCCGCTCGCTGTTGTCCTTTGCTTCTCTGACCCTGTGAGCTTCTTGCCTTCTGACCTCAGCTTTCCCCACGTGGCCACCACTTTTCACGATGAGAGACTCCTGCATCCCTTTCACTGGCTGTTTCGGGAAATTCCAGGGGCAGAGGCTCACCTTCAGTCAGGTGCCGAATCCTATCCAAACCTGTCATCTGGAGCAAAGGGGCCAGGCCCAGGTCTGATGTCACCTTGCTAAGGTGCCTTTGCCACTCCCACCAACGATGGCCACAAGGGACTGGCTGTTTCTAACTGTGACCATTCTCCCTGGACCCACATCCATTCGATTGGCTCATTTATGCTGGGTGCATATATTCCCCCCCCCCACACACACACACATGATAAGGACTTTTAACAGCAGAGGTTGGGTTCTGTTTTCAAACTCCTTGCTCATTGTGGTCCTTAGAAGGGGAAGGTAAAGCCACTGTCTGCTCAGTATAAGCCCTCAGGGATCGGGTTGACAAACCACCCCAACTGTGCTGATCTGAGGAAGAGGGAGATGGAGAGGAAAAGAGAGAGAAGGAGGGAGGGAGGGAGGGAAGGACAGAGGGCAAGTCCTGGAAGGTCGTGCCTTGCCAATTAACTCTTGCAGTTGGACACACTTCTGCTCTCAACTTGTGTTAGTCTGAATACATTAGAGAAACAAGTCCACAGAAACGCATAAAGAGAGTTTTATATAAAGGCTAAGTGCACATCAAGAAAATATCCCAACACAGTGCTGCCCAAGTCCAACATTAACCCATAAGTCTGACACCAATCCTTGAAGTCCTCCTCCATCTCTTAAAACACACGCAATGATGGCGACTGCAGGAGGAAAGCTGAGTCAGTGAACGTGTAAGCAGCTCAGTGCTGGCAAGGGTCTCCACACGACTGCTCTAGCACCCAGGGCTGCATTGAGGTAGGTCCTTGTGGCTTCTCCTTGGGGACGTCTTGCAGGAAGTAAGCCTTGTCAGCTGAAACAGAGAACTGGCTAAGGCAGCTGTACCCTGATCCGACCATCACAAAGCAAGAGACCCGAGAACTAGAAAGGGGAGGCTCACTGAGCCATTTATCTCTCTGCCCTTCAATTAACCCCACATGTGTTTATCAGCCAGGCTGACACAATAAACTTTAACTATCTCACAACTCATTGGCCAGAATTGGTCACAGGGTCTTATCAAGGGGTAAATCCTACCATGTGTCCGGAGGGTCACGAGCCGGAAACACTTGGCCAACAGCAAGTGAGGCCACGCCCACCACCCACGAGATGGAAGCCGTGGAAAAGTAGTTCCCCAAAGAAGGAAGCTGCTTTGCTCACGACAAGAGGTACTCCTGGATAACAGGGGGGTGAGCACAGCCTGGGTGTCTCAGACCAAAAAAAAGGCAGCAGGGAAGTTAGAGAAGCGTGGAACACTATTCATTTTTGGCTCCAATGTAGCCGGTGTAAAGGGAGAGTGGCCGGCTACATAGGCTGGCGAGGGAGCCCAGCTGGACCGTGCAGAGAGCTGCTCACACTGGAGCATGGCTTGACTTTTACCCACGGTGGCTCAGGTGTGGGCAGCACCCTCAGGAGGCCGCATTAAACATCACTTGTCAGGTATTCCACTGACCCCTGCTGAGGGCTTCACGGAGGGAGCAGCCCACGAGAGGCTACCAAGTGGAAGCCTAGACCCAGCTTGCTGTTGGCGAGGACCGGCTAGTGGGTGCAGACTCATGGCTGTCATCTGGCACGAAGCAGACCTGTTCCTTGGGGCCCAGTGACTGTCATCTTTATGGGCGCAAACCACCAGATCTTTTCTCCCACGGAGCAGGTGATGGCTTTGACCCGTCAGCTGGGGAGCGCCTCGCCATTGTGCCACCAGAACTCCTGTGGGTCTAGAGCTGGGCCTAGCTGCCCACCCCCAGACACACCCATGGCTTCTCCGAAGCTGGCTGGCCAGCCTCACACAGGACCACTCCCAAAGCCCTTTCAGGCCTTCCCTGGATGAGGACACCCCGTTAAAATTCATGGGAAGCTACATAGAACCATCTGTCACCCCCACTTCCTCCGTGTGCATTAAAGACGCCCTGCTGTGCTACATGCAACGTGCTGTTCTACTGGGCGGCCCAGGGCTGGGCTTGGGCGTGAGGGCAGAGAGGGTGAGCCCACCCAAGGGCCTCCACCTGGACCTGAGTGTCGCTAGCAGGGTGTTCCAATGGTTGCCATCCGTTCCTGACTCTGGAGGGTGGCATGGCTGTGTATATAGTTGCGTTTTCTCTCGGTGCATGGATGTGTGTGTGCGCGCGCGCGCGCGCGCACGTTTTTCTTTTTAGCCTAAAAATTGGTCTTTGAGTCCGCAAGCAGCAGCTGCAGCTGCCATAATTAAAATGGAATAACCTGCCTCCTCGGTCCTTAGGGAGGAAGCTTAAAAAAATCCATATTCTAAATGGACTCCGGAATGCGGTGAATCTGCTCTACCTGTTTACTGGCGGCAAGTTTTATAGCTTTGCTTTTCCTCTGGGGTCAGGAGGAGAGAGGCGAATTAACCTTTCCTTTACTGGGCATTTGTCCTGACCCCAAGCACTAGGCTCTGTCGTCTCAAAGGCAGGATCCGAATCTAGTTTGGATGCTTCATTTCTTTCCCTTCGGCCATGCACCTTCCACCTCCCAGTAGACCCCCCCCCCCAATCTCCCAACCCCATCTGATGTGTCCAGAGATTATTAAGATGTTCTATGTCGGCATGTATAATTGGTTTGGATTAGAAACCAAAGCTATCGGCAGAGTAACCAGGCCAAAGAGCCCGTGCTAATGAGTTCCAGCATCATGCGATGGTTTCCAGAGGCCGGGGTGAGCTCTGGGGGTGTTGCTGAAAGTCACTCTCCAAACCTGGCTGGGCAAAGAAGATCCCAGGGGACTGTAGATGCTGTGGGCTGTTTGGCTCGCAGGACGAGCTAGCTCAGGTGGATCGTGAGTACCGCTGCTGTCCAGGGCCAGTCAAGATCCAGCACTCACTGGCTCCAAGGGCTCCCGGTCTGGTGCAAGAGAAGGTGTGCAAATGGCTCCGGGGGCACATCGACGGGGGAGAGGTCAAAGGGGAGAGAACTTGCTCCCACGACCGCTTTCCCTCCGAGCCCCCAAAGCCCATTTCTTCCATTGATAAGCTTGCACACGTGGGAGAACGACCTTCATGACAAGGCAACGCCTGCAGTATTGAACACAGAACGACAAGATGAACAAAGGAGGCCTGTATGGAGGGGCTTGTACCTTAAAAAAATGTCCATCAGGATCCCAGGAAGCTTAGAGAAAGTCACGTTTTGCTCAAGGCTGTCCAGCCGTATTGGGTGAAATACACTTCAGACTCACTGTTTTGCATAAGCCAGCTTTTTTGCACTGTTTTGCTCGACTTCAGTTTTTGCCCCTGCGCGGGCTTCCTCTCAGAAAGCACACCGTGGGTGCTCAGTGGTCATGCCCAGCTATCCGTGTCCCCAGCGTCTAGAATGCGGCAAGTGTTTGCCCCTCCTTTAAAGAAAGCGTGCTGCTGGATGGAATGATTCCCAATCATCTCCAGGCTGAGGGGGTGATTGGCCAGGTCCTGGGTGCAGGAAAGGCCCCCGGGGGGGGTCCTCCTCAATGAAGTCTGAGGCCAGAGACCGTCTGAGCTATTGACACTCTCCATGTGGCCCCAGCAGATGCCTCTGCAACCAAAGGACATTCCTGGGGTTTCCGGGTCCTGTTCCTGCAGCTTAGCTGCTCAGGCAGGAGCCTTGGTGGTATAGCGGTTAGGAGTTGGACAACTAACTGCAATCTCATTAGTTTGAAACTGCCAGCCACCCTGAGCTTTCTACTCCCTGTCAGAGTTTGTTTCTGGAACTCAGAGGGCGCAGTTCTACCCTGCTTTCTAGGGTCGCTATGAATTGGCACCAACTCTATGGCAGTGAACTCGTTTTGGGTTGTTTTGTTTCGTTTTAGCTGTTAAGGAAAAGACCAAAACAGGAGGGATTGGGGTGGGGGTCAGAGGGCAGAGAAGAAGGGGCATCTCTCTTTCTGATATATGGTGGTTGTCAGGGAAGCTAACAAAAACAAGGAGACTTCAGTGAGGACCGAAACTGTACCGTCCCTTCACCTGGGTTCTCCCAACAGGCAGCTAACGAGAGAGTCACGCGTCACATACCATCGCGCCTAGCAAGGGCGCGTTGGGAGCGGAAAGATGGTGTGTCAGGTGTACACGCATCGTTGCGCACCACGTGTCAGCACACTCTATGGCTCACCCAGAAAGAGAAAGGGTAGGGGGGGATCCTGTCTCCCCTGCGCTCCACTGTGCTCTCTTTGGGGGCTCAGTGGAAATCAGCTTCAAAATCTCAAAGCTTCCTTTCCTCAGCTGTCAGTCAATCTGGAAAGGCAAGGCTTGCCTGGAGGCCTGGGGTCATGCATGGGGTGACACTCTCCATTGTTAACGGAAATGTGGAGGTTCCTCTTCACCCCGAGGCAGCTCAGAAGAAAGACTGGGAAAATAGCTTCCCCCAAAAAAACAGGCCTTGAAAACGATCTGGCTGGGGGGTGGGGGTCATCATGACTCAGCCTTGACTCTATGGCGACAGGCTGCGCTGCTTCCTGCAGCTGTTTTGAGGGTTGAAATGAGATTGCACAGGTGTAAAGACCTCACACCTCCACTTAAATTTCACAGCCTGTATGATAAAAAGGAATTTGGGAAAGACCCCAAGTGAGAGTCACCCCAGTGGGATCCCTAGAGGCAAAACCAATACCTCTTGAGTCCTGAAAGCCATAAAACCCTGGACACTCAAGTGGAGGCTCAGGCACAAGAAAAAATGACTCGGTGTGCCCGTGAAGCCAAACAACGGCCTTGCCCTCTTTAAACTTCATGAGATAAGTGTCTAATGAGTAAGGCATGGTAAATAGACTAAATGCAAAGTAGCCACTGTGTTAGTCTGGGTAGACTAGAAAAACAAATTCATAAACACACCTATGTGTGCAAGGAAGAGGTTTATATACAAGAGCAATTGGACATTAAGAAAACATCCCAGCCCAGTCCAGATCAAGTCCATAAGTCAGATATTAGCCCAGATGTCCGATACCAATCTATAAAGTCCTCTGCAGACTCATGAAACACATGCAATGCGGCGGGATGCAGGAAGATCACAGGCCAGTGGGTGGGAAGTCTTGTGGATCCAGTGGTGGTAGAAGAATCTCAGTATTGGCAGGGGTTTCCACGTGGCTCTGCCAGTTCCCAGGGCACAGGGTCTTTATCTGTGTGGTTCCATGTGTCTTGTCAGTAGAGAGTCTCTCAGGGAGTGAGCCCGAGAAAGAGAAGTGTCCCCTGCCTCCATGGAGGAAATGCAGGAATTCCCCAAACCCTCAGGAGAAGACCAGACCTACACAAAGGCCTCATTGGCTATGACCTGATTGACAGACTAGACTCCACCCCTTCACTCTTAATCCTCTGAAGTCCCAAATTGACACCAGATTAGGTAATTAGCACAGCCATTAGTACTGATTTGAGCATATGTGAAGTGGAAATCATATCCTATCGGCTGCTGTTGAGTGGATTCTGATGGCCTCTGAGTCAACAGAGTTTCACATTAGGACTTACCTGTAGGGTTTTCATGGCTGCGGTCTTTCAGAAGCAGGTCATCAGGGCTGTCTTCAGAGGTGCCAGCAGGTGGGCTTGAACTACCAACCTTTTAGTTAGTAGCATCAACTGAACTAATTGTACTACTACGCTTTGTTGTCTGAATACGACATTGTATTGCAGAAAAGATGAGACTTGCTATTCCTGTAAAGAGTTAAGAGTCGTAGAACTCCACAGGGGCAGTTGTGTGCCCCTGTAAGGTGCCTGTGAGTCAGATTCAACTGGGTGGCAGTCAGGGATAACATTGTTTGCAAGAATTTTTTAAAGTTTACTTCCATGCTCCCATGTCCATTTTGTATCATTCTCCCACCACACACATGCACACACCCACCCACACCCACACCCAGCCCCAGTTCTTCTAGCCTGAGAGTATTCGACAATTTTCCCCCTGCAGATGGGAAGGGACATTCTGTACTTGGTAAGAGCTGGGGAATGTCCCTCTGTCAAGTGAAGAACATCTATAATAAACATATCTATAATATAATGAAGAACATCTATAATAAATCAATGTAATGCAGATGAAGCTAGCAAAATTACACACTCAGGAGAATTTTGTTTTTAATGGGGATTGCCAGTAATTTTTCACTTTGTAATAGATAATAATGGCTGTCTTAGCTAGAATTTCTAGGAATATTTGGCAAATATGCATTTGGGGAACTTCTTAAATAATGACTGTTTACATGAGATTGCTAAATACATCCTTCATGCCTTGTTATTTAGCTTCGTGTTTTTTATATATTTTTTTAAAAGGCATTTCCTAGTGCCTTGAGTGAGTGTGCGCAGAAGCAGGGTAGAATGTACCGACACCAACCCCAAGCCTTTGGGGACTTGGATCCAAAGCCCAAGTTTTCTTCTTATAATGGTTTAAGGCGAAGGACTTAAAATCCTCAAACCTTCCCTCACTCTGCTTTTGAATGAAAATTTCTTTTACACATTTGATGGCCCTTTTCTGGTACAGGTATCTTTGTTGGCATTAATCAAAAACCAAACTCACTGCCATCCAGTTCATAGAAACTCATGAGTACCCTGTCAGGCAGAGTAGAACCATGTCTGTGGGTTCCTAAGACTGTAACTCTTCTCAGGATCAGAAAGCCTCGTTTTCCTCTCGGGGTGCAGCTAGTGATTTCAAACTGCCCACCTTGTAGTTAGCAACTCAATGCATCACCCACTAAGCTGCCAGGGCTGCTTCTCTTAATTACTAGAGTGGTGAGGAATCAAATTCGGACACAGAGTTTTAAGAACAGAAAGGACCTCCTGTGTCCCCTGGTTCAGGAGGTTCCTCTTTCAGATGAGGAAACTGAGGCATGGGGCGGGGGCAGATGGAACCAGTTGCCAGAGGTTTCCATATGATCAGCAATAGAAGCAGGATCAGAAGACTGTGCACAGTTCCCAACTAAAACGCTCAGCCCAACAGATCCGTGTGGTTTGTGACGGGGAAGATTGGGCCACTTGACAGCTTCAAGCATCAAAGAGGATGAAGTGACTTATTTCCTGGTGAATCAGACAGAACTGCAGTCTCAGCCCACTGCTTCATGTACAGCACACAGCCAGCCCTTCGTTTTTAAATGACATTTGTAACAAAGACTGACCTTACATCACTGTCCGTGAGGTCTCTGATCCGCGAGGGGGACAGGAGTGTAAACAATGACTAAGGCAAGAGTACTAGCCACGCAGCAGATGCAACAGAAGAACAGGAAAGGCGCAGGGTTTCCTGGGCAGAGCTGCATGAGGAATTGCCCTGTGTGGATTCGCAGGGTGTTTAGGACGCTGCTTGCTTCTCTTTCTGACAATCTGTGGGGAAGAAGTGTGTGAGAAAGGGCTTGGCGTTATCCTGCCAGCTTTCTCAGTTGGGTATGTCTTCTCTGCTTCAACAGAAAGACTCCTGCCCCTGCTACTACGTTCCCGGATCCGATGGCCCAGGAGGGGGAGCGACAGGGACCACGGACACTGCTGACTCTTTGGAACCAGCTAACATGGAGCCAGGTCAGTCCCTTTGCTCTGGTTTTCTGTGTCCTCCACTGAAAACCCGTGTTGTGGATGAGAAAGTCCATCTTGGGATCTGAACACATGTATTTCAGTTCAAGGTTTTTCTCACAAAGCATGATGAGACAAGGAGGGTGTCAGGCCATAGTGGGAGATGCCTCCCAGGGAACAGCAGCAGTAAGGGACGATTGGTGGTAAGTAACAAAGGTTGCTGGGAGCCAGTGTGGTAGCAGGTGCTGGCAGTTGAAGATCGGATGTCCAGCAGAGATGAGAATGGAAGTTCTGAAAGCTTGCAGGTTCAGGACCAGAGAGGTAGCGGTGGCGATCAGGATCTTTCCATTGTCCAGGAGACCATCTTATAGGGCTTGGAGATTGGTAATCATATCTGAAGCTGGACTGGGATGAAATTGGAGACATAAGGCCAGAGTATTCACATGACAGACCTTGAAATGCAACCAGTTTTGGGAGTATGACCCGCTGGTAAGCTAGTTGATTGCTTAAAGGGGGTGGGGGGTGTTGTGCATCATTTGGGTATGTTGATATTTCCTATAGCTCGAGGAGCTCTAGAGGTGTCGGGTTCTGAGTCAGACTGTGAGCTGCATGGTCAGCGGGCGGAGGCCACCGGCCTGGGCCTTCTGCTCCCATCAGCAGTGCCAGTGTGGGAAGCTCTCCGGGGCTCACTGGGAGGCAGCACTGACGGCCTGGCAGGGAGGTTGGTTCTGGAGAGCTAGAGGAATGATGTCTTTCTCTTGGGAAACAGCTTTCTTGGGATATCATCCACATATTATACAATTCAAGAGTGCAGGCATATCAAGAAGAGTGTGCAACCATGACCACAATCCATGTTAGAACATCTTCTTCCTTCCGCTTATTAGCTCGCATTCTCCTTGGCGCCCCCTTGCCTCTCACACCCCACCTGTCTTACCTCTAAGAAACAATGTGTCAATTACTTTCGCTCTAAATTTGCCTCTCCTAGATTTCATCTACAAGAAAACATTTTTCTTTAAACCCAGAAAAACAAAATAGAAGAATGGCTTCTTGAGGAATTTGAGTTCGTAAAGCAAAAGATAGGCTTTCTTCTCCCCGGTCATTAAACGAGTCCTACAAAAACAAAGCAATAGGAGCCCTGAGACAGAGTTGGGCATGCGGTTGGGCAGAGAGTGGCCTGCCATGTAGACGGCAGCCATCGAATCCGTAGGAAGGGGTCATTAGGGAAACGTGGAAGGATATCTCGAGCTGGAGGGCTAACGGCCCAGAGAAAGCAGAGTCCTCAAGGGAGGCTGGGTGATAGTGCAGAAGGCTGAAGAGTCAGAGAAAGGCATCCGGGACTGAGGCAGTGAGCCTCTTATTGACATCAGTCTACTGTGAACCTACTGAATACCAAGCACTTTTTCTAATCCCCAATCTTACAAGGTTGAAGGATAAATCTAGTTAGGCTCTGTTCTTCTGCAACAATAAATTAACTTCGGGATTCTGGTGGCTTAACACAGCAAAGATTTATTTCTTGCTCTCGCTCCATGTCTAGCCCTCTGAGCTCCCTAGTGCCTTCAGGACCATGGCAATGACCACTCAGCCATGTGCCCTTCTGGGTAGAAGTGAGAGTTGCGCTTGGCCACCAGCTGCTAAATGCAGCAGCCCCGAAATAACACCTGGCTTTGTGGCCAGAATGAGTCACATGGCCCTGCCTGGCTTTCCGTGTGCTGGGAAATGTGGGGAAACATGGGTACTTGGTGAGCAGTCACTGTTGGTGATGTAGTGGTAGCACGTTGGGCTATGATCCATGTGGTTGGCAGTTCAAAACCACCAGCAGCTCCAAGGGAGTAAGACCAGGCTTTCCAGTCCCATAAATAGTTCCAGCCTCAGAAGCCCGCAGGGGGATCACTGTGAGTCAGCAATGCCTCCATGGCTGGGCGACAGCAGACGTGATCATTTACCTTCATTCTACAGATAAGGAAACAGGCGCGGAGAGACTAGCTATCTTGTCTAAGCTTCCCACCTAAAAAGTCCTGCTGATTTAATCATTTGTTTTCATTATGTAATAAAGATGTTGCGTCCTTACCATAGGCCTGCAGCATGCTAGGTGCTGAGTGAGGGACCACAACAGGGGTAGCCCCATTCTCACCCAGGAGATTGTACAGCTAAAGGTTGCTCTCCAAGGAGAGGCGTGCTGGGTGGAAGTGGGACCCCCAGGAATCCGTGCTCATCAGCAAGAGGCCCTCATAATTCTGGAGTCATTCCACCTGGCCCCAATCTGTGTTTAAGGCCTGGACTCCCAGGGGATCTGGGCCTGTGTCCCAGGGACCCCCTTCCTCCTCTTCCATGGGTCCAACAAGGAGGCAGGAGCCCGTTGTGGCCAACTCGACCTCCTCCTGCTTAGCGCCGCCTGGGCAATGGGGAAGAGTCGCTAAATGGGACACTAATGAAATTCAGGGAGAAGGCTAAATTGGGAGGTGTTGCAAACACGGTGGAGGAGGGAGACATGATTTAAAAGGATTTCTCGAGAGTGGGAGGGAGCACGGAGGAATCTAAAGGGCGCTGACAATATGCTGCGCTCCCCTCCGCTGACACATGCCTGGAGGGTGACCTTGGCAAGCCCCTGAGCTCCAGAGACTTCACGTTTCCCTCTTTAAATTGGAGGCCTTTTCATTGGCAGGTGTAGTTAGTCATTCATGCTTTTCCACCCCCTTACTGAAAAGGATTTGAGTGGGTGCACGATTAGAACGAAATAAATAAAAGATATCTAACAACATGTTAGGCACAATTTTAAGGGTTTGGGGGAACGAGGTTCCAAACCACTTCCCTGGTTTATACAAGCTCTTCCTTTGACCCCCCTTTTCGGGGGGGGTGCCCAGTGTTGGGCCAAGTGGGTGTCTGAAAATATACGATGGTGTTTGCACCAAGGGCATCTTGAGTAGTCAGCATCTGTTGTTGGGCCTGCTCAAAACTCCTTATTCTTTGTACCAAATCTGGGTCAGTGCTGGGACCATGATTGCAGGTCACCTAGGGGCTACTAGTGGCCTTGCTGTGTGAGTCTCTTGGACCCCACCTTGCAGGAGGGGTGGGGGGTTTAATCTGGAAAACAACTGAGGCCTAGCCTTTAGAAGTCTCCTGAGTTACTTTACAATGTCACATTGTCTGTCATGTTCATGTTAGTGTCTGCTACGCGCCCCTCCAGGCATTGTATCTGCAACCTGTGGCTTCTCCGTTGAGTGCCTGCTTGCTTGGTTAATTTGATGTGTACAGCCAGTATTTCCTCTGCATACTGTATGCTCTCTCCAACACAGAAGAACTGCTATCCAAATCACACAGAGAACTCCTAGCCGCTCAGCAATAAAAAGACAAAGAGCTAATTTTAAAAATGAGCAGAGGATTTCAATAGACGCTTCCCCGGGTTAGATCTACACATGGCCTGTAAGTAGGTGAAAAGATGCTCGGTACGTCCAAGTCCAGGGTGTGGGGTCCATCATCTGGACCCTAACTTCTGGACACCAAAAGCCTCCTTTGGACACTTCTCTCTCCCAGGGGACAGGGAGAAAGGGGCAGGGTCAGACATGGAAGGTTTTCACAGAAAGGAGAGACAAGTGGGAGGCCCCTGACATGCCAAGCCAGGAAAGCCCAAAAGGTCCCATCAAAGGGCTGGCTACCTGGCACGTCTTCTCCCAATAATGGACAGAAACTTGCCGCTGGAGAGGGCTGGATCAGGATGACAATTAGGCAGCAGTTCTCAAACTTTGTCATACAGGACCCCCTTTTCCTCCTCAAAATGACTGAAAGGTGACCCCCCCCAAAAAGAGTTTCCATGTATGTGAATTCCATCTACAGAAATTTGTCATGCTGGTAATTGACACCGAGAAGAAAAGAAAAGGTTCCATCTTTGTATTTATTTTAAATTAAAAAGAACAAATCTGCTTTAACCCAATTCACTAATGTATATGGCAAAATAGCTCTTTTCCAAAATGAACAAATATTCATGGAGCCGCGTGGTCTTGTTTTATACTTCTGTGAATCTATTGGCAGGCATATCTGCTCTGCATTTCAACCTGGAACACTTCACTGTGTCCTTGTGAGAGGGTGACACTGGAGAGGGCAAATGGACTCCTAGCGTTCTCATAAGTAGTTTGACTTCACAGGCCCCTGCCAGGGTCTCGGAGATGCCTGGGAGTTCCTGGACCGTACTCTGAAGAAAGTCAGTTCAAGAAGTAAGACCTTTGCTACAGGGTTCAGAAGGGAGTGGGGAAGAAGTCGACTGTGAATCTCAAAAAGAGGAGGGTGAGTGGGTCCTATGGGAGGCAAGCAGCTTCTTCGTGGAGGAGGGACCGCAATGCTCCGGGAGAGAAGTCAGGCTGCCCTAGGAGGCTCCTGGCCTCTGCACATGATCTATTTCTTGGCCTAGAATGATTTCTTCTCTCTTGGCCTACTTGGCAAAATGGCTCTCATTCTTTAAAGCAAAGTTTGGGTGTAATTGCCTCTGGAAAGCCTTCTAATCACCCTTACCATCCTCAGCCTGGTCAAACCCGTTCCAGACACAGCCCCTGGTGCATGCTCCCCAGGGGAGCACTTCCGTGAGGGGCCGTTTGAAGCAGAGCTTTGAGGAAGGCTGAGACCTTAGGGTGGAGATTTGGGTTGTCGGGGAAAGGAGTCGGGGTGTTTTTGTTACTGTTGTTTGAGAAATGGAAGGTCACTGGATGTGTTTGCCTGCTTGTTAGTTGCTGTCGAGTTGGTTCCGACTCATAGCAACCCCTGCACAATGGAATAAAACACTGCTGGGCCTGTGCGATCCTCACAATGCTCTGCACGCGGGAGCCCAGCGATGGAGCCCTTGCGTCAATCCATCCTCCGGGAGGGCCTCCTCTTCACGGCTCCCCTGCTTGACTTAAGAATATACAATTTTACAAAGGCCGAGGGTGCTAACCAGGGAGCGGGTGAAAATCATCCATTGCGAATTCCAATTCATTAGTCAATAATGCTGGTTGTCTAGAAGAAACTGAAATAGGGGGGGAAATGAGAAACACTAATTGCATATACTCTATGTGCTAGGCATGTAACATATTGTCTGGTTATCATACTCACTAAGTATATTCCCCCCACTTTGCAGATGGATAAGCCGAGGCCACCTTGCTAGGAAATGGCAGGGCTGAGTTCCACACCCCGCTCTCTCGGCCCCGAAGGCCCCTGCTGGTTTTGGCCACTATTCTCAGGGCGTGGGCCCGTTTGTGTGGCTTTGAGTGTTTACTGCACCAGACTGCTCGTCCCCAGGCTGGCTGTCCAAATGTTAGCTCTCGGAAAGTCGGGCAGGAACACCAACGATGTTTCTTTGTCCCGCCCACAGGGCTCCACCACAGGGTCCTCAGCCTTCATTTGGGCATGTCTTTCTTTTCTTTTTCGTGGATGGCTCTACCACAATGAAGATGACTGCAATGAGCAAAGCCAAATGATTATTGAGTGGTCAGATTTTACTAGAACTTTCCGTTCCGGCTAATGATAGACCCACGGGCTTGGAACAGGTGTGTCCTTTTTCTCAGGGCTAGGTGGGAGAAGTATCTCTAGGTCTGCAAACATTGAGCAAGGCTAAGAAGGTTCATGACACCAAGAATGTCGAGCCACATAAGGTACCAATTATGTCACTCGACCAGGCTGATTTCTGGATGTTTCTCCAAGACCTCCTGGTTTCCTTCCCTCCCCCTACTTGTTCCTTTAGTCTTGGATCTGGACTCGGACCTCCTGGTTTGCCCACCCGCCTCCCATGTCCATCATGCTCATTCAGGCTTTCCTGACTCGGTGTTCCTTGACCTAGGAAGTGATGGACTGGAGGGTTGTAAGGGAGTGGGGGGAGAGCACATGACCTGAAATCAAGGTGAAAGCCAAAGGATGCCACTGACGGTGCTTAAAACCCAAGACTTCCTTGTCCCCACAAAGGCAGAATCCCTGTGAGTGGAACCACTCTGGCCCCAACCTCTTCTTCTCTGGGAAGTGGGACCCCGGTCTTCCTGGAGACAGGGGTAGAATTCTGCCCTTCCGAAAGGCTGGCTGGAGTTGAGGTTGGCAGAGTGAGGGCTGCCCCTGCTGTGCGGGCTGCCACCCTCCTGGGACTTCTCGAACATGATCCTTATGGACTTATTCCCCATCATCCGCGTGGTGCCGCTGAGCAGGCCCGAATGACCGCAGAGGCATTTACAAGCTGAATGCCCAGTTTATTTCCAAATGAGAAGGTCAGTGTCATTATCCTTGGTGGATTCAATTACCGAACCCTGCAAATCATCGAGCTTGCCCCCCGTGGTTAAATGCATCATCGGCTGTGCACGGGCACCCCGGGTGGTCAGTTTAACCAGAGCAGTCAAGAGAGTGGTCTGGGGGCTGTTCTCAGGTTGCAGACCTTTAGCACGGTGCCACCTTGATTTGCCTGCTGTGGAATGGATGCGTTTCGATTTCCTCACCCCACCCCACCCCCCACTGCTCCTGGGAAAGTCTCCCCGGTGGAAAAGGACAGTGAGTCAGCGTCTGTAGCACAGACTCCCTTGACTTGTGGGATTCTACCCATGGCGGAAAAGCCGAAGGTGCAGCGCACGCTCCAGGTGGGGAGAAGAAGACATTTGTTGAGTACCTATTATATGTCAGCTACTGAGCCAGGCATTTCATGGTCCATCTAATCCCCACAAGTCCCCGGTGAGGTAAGCGTTGTTATTTCTGATTCACAGGTGGGGCCATGGAGCCTCAGAGAGGGTCAATGACTCCAAGTCACACAGCTGGGAAGTGGGGAGGAATGCCTGTAGTGAAGCAAGGTCACCTGCTGCCAAGCCTCGACTTCTTTCCACGGGGTGGAAAATAATCAAGAGCAATCGCAGCAGGAGCTCCTGCTTTTGGAGTGCCCACTGTATGCTTGGCACTTAGGTCTGTTCTCAGTGCTTGATTTACTCACCTATTCACCCATCCAATCCTCACAGCTACCCTCTGATACTGATGACGTTCAGCCCATTTACACGCACACGCCCCTGAAGGAAACTAAGCACAGAGCAGACTGCCTTTCAGAATGAATAATTTTCAAAAATGGTGTTGAGAAGGTAAGCCTCAGTAACTGGTCCCTGTTGGCTGCTCTGTCATATGTAGTCATTATGGCAAATAAACACAGACTTTGCATCAAAGTTGTCCTGGGAAGATTCCATTATTGTTTAATTCTAGTTTTCCATGAACTTTTTGAAACACTCTTGTATGTATTAAATGTTTGGCAATTGAGAATTCACTTCGTAGTATTCTTGTGCCCCACTCGAGTGGCATTTTGCTGTTAAGAACCTATGTTATTCACCAAGCCTCTCCAAAGGCCGAAGCATGTCAGACTATGACATGATAGAAGGTCATGTCGTGCAGTGTTAGAAAACAGGTTCTGGATTCAAACCACTGGGGCTCCGTTCTGGCTTCCTGTTCTTGTTCCTGTTGTTGTTGTCAGATGCCATTGAGTTGGTTCTGACTCAAAGCACCCCTGGACACAACAGAACCACCCACTGCCCTGTCCTGTGCCAGCCTCACAAATGTCGGAACCCACTGTCACAGCCACCGTGTCAGTTCGTCTCTTGAAGTTCTTCCTCTTTGTCAGCAGCCCTCTACTGTACCATGGCACGGTCCTCTCCAGGGGCTGGTCTTTCCTGGCCTCAGGTGAGGAAGACTTACCATCCTCGCTTTTAGGTGCTTTCTGGTTGTCATTCGTCCAAAGCAGACGGATTTGTTCTTCTGGCGGCCCGTGGCACTTTCAGGCTTCTCCATGGGCACCAGCATTCCGACTGGTCTCATCCTCCTCAGTCCGCTCTATCCACATTCTGCTTCATTCACTGCCTGGCTCTCACAGCATGGGAGGGGACTGGAAATACCATGGCATGGGTCCATCAGGAGGGAACTGGTGCTTTGGAGACAGGGGAAGAAAATATCAGGGATTATCATGGTTTGTGTGTTTTTTTTGGAGGGCCACAGTACGTGAATATAGTCATTCTTTGCCTAATCCTCCTCCTCTTCCGTAACGTTTTCATACCGCAAGGAGTCATAGAAAACTGTCTACCAAAGGTCCTTGGCTAGATGCGGAGGCGGGATCAGTGGAAGTAACATGGGTGAGAACCATCGGTGTAATTGAGTGACCAGTAGCATTAGAGTCAGACACACCTCCATTCACATGTTACCTCCACTTCACAACTGGTGCAGCCCTGGATAAGGCAATACATCTCTGTGTACCTCCGTTTTCTCATCTGTCAGGCGGAGCACTAATACCTCTCCTCCGCCGGGTTATCCTGAGGAATACATGACACAGGCTATGGCAAGTTCCCAGCGTTCAGCGGGTGCCCTGTAAATGCCATTCTGTGTTAGCTCCCTGCCCCCAGCCCACCCAATAGACACCGCTCCAGGCGAAGGGCCGGGGCTGATGAAACGTGTTGAGTTGGGGAGCATTGCACATGGTTTATGCCTGGTGCCACGAGCAGCATCCCTGGGAGAATTCACCTCTCTAGAGCCACATCAATGTCCCGGGATGATCTAATGATAGGGGTAAATTACCAAAACAGCATTTCCTGATTCTCCCTTCACCGGGACATTGCTATTCAGCCTGCTTGGGGCAATTAATGTCAGGGAAACTGAGAAACCCGGGGTGGGGGTGGGGGTGGAAGAAGTTTGGGAGTGATTGTCTTTTAAGAGGAGAGGTTTGGGGTTTCCCCTCACCATGGTTACAGACAATTTGAGGACTTCAACTTTAGCACTTGGCCTGATAGCCACAGTAACACTTTCGACCCCGGACCAGACAGACATGGTGATTAGCAGACCGAGTCACCTATGGAAGGAGGGGGTAATGGAGAGCAGGGTGGGTGAGAGAAGGCTTTCAAAAGAAGGCAGAGATGCTGTGATGGATTCAGAGGGAAGGTTGAATGGCCTTCCACTGTAACTTCAAATCCCCCGAGTGTCCGCTGTCAGTCTCATCAGTGCTCACCAGGGGAGTCTCGGATTGTCTGAATGATGCCCAGCACATGGTAGGTCCTCATGACATCCTTGACCCACTGTAACTAAATATTGGACATTTTGCGATAGGCTCGTGGCGTTCATAACCACTCCTTTGTTATTTTCATCATCATTGCCAGCAACCAGATGAGAAAAAGTGAGACTGTAAGAAGTTAGACTGTTGCTCCCCGGGGTTCAGCTGCAGAGCCAGGGTGAGCAGCAGAGCTCCGTGACTTCAGAGCCCACAGCCCTAGCTACTCTGCCCTTGCTGGAGCTTCCTGAGGGCAAAACCGGAGGCTGACTCTATTCTCAACCCCAGTGTCTTGCATCAGCAGGGAGGGAAGTAGGGAGCCAGGAAGGGGAGGGAAAGCTGGTGTTCCGTCTTCCCAGGGCTGTGCTATCAGAGCAGTTCTTCCAGAACGGCTCTGCTCCTAACTCCTGTCTGGACTTGTCCAACTCAGGCGTGACTGGTGAGGCAGCCCCACCATATCACTGACACACAGAAGACAGCGCCCCAGCCTGCGAACCAGGGAGCGCAGCCTTGTTCCTGGGAGCCAGGCAGAAAGGCCCAGCTTTCTGACACCAGTGCTGTTTCCCCACAAGGCCTGTCTTCTGCAGTGATGAACAGTGTCTGAGCAGGTTCATTATCTCTGCACAGAACATGTCAGAGCACAGGCCCAGCAAATCCAAACATGGTTGGAAAAAGACTCCACAGTCCCTCAGCCTCCCTCCCTCTCACTCTTATCCTCGCCACCAAAAGGAAAAAAAAAAATGAGAGAGAGAGAAGAGAGTTTCAGGAAGCACTAGAAGCAAGCTAGGCAATAAAATAACCCCTTGGCTTCTTAAAGTATCCCTGGTGGTCTAATGGTTACTTCTTGGGCTACTAACCACAAGGTCAGCAGTTTGAAGCCACCAGGCAGCTCTGTGGGAGAACGATGGGGCTTTCTATTCCCCTAAAGAGCCACAGTCTCAGAAACTCACAGGGTCAGTTCTACCCTGTCCTACAGGGTCAGTGTGGGTTGACATAGACTCATGGCGGTGAGTGGGTTTGTTTTTTAAAGAATCTTGTATGCAGATGACCAGTATTTTCCAGCATGTTCTCGGTTGATCTTCACAACAGTTCCCTGTGAGGGTGGAGCAAGATGTGCATTGTCACCATTCCATGTAGTGGGTTGAGGGCTTTTCTTGTCCCTGAGCAAGGCAGTCTTCAGAAGCTGCAGAGCTACAGGGGGTCTTTGAGATCTTCTCAGCCAGTCTCTCTGCTTTCTTCCTGAAGGTAAGCCTGGACCCAAGAAGAAGGGGTGGGGGATGGGCTTGCCACAGCTCACCCAAGTGGCAAGTGGCAGAGCTAGAGCTTGAGCTCAGAACCCACTGAATGCAGAGCCCGCATCCTGTCCTCCTTTGGTGCTATGGCAGCTAAGAGGTGGGACAGGAGCTGTGTCAAGGAGTAGTCTACATGGGACCCCAAATGGTAGAGAAGTGGGAGTGGCAGGCCTGGTGGGAAATGATCAAGGGTAAGGTTGCTTAGAGAAGAGGTATACTCTAGCCCAGGTGGCGATGAAGCATGGTAGTAGGGCAGGAGGAAAGTCAAGGGAGATGGAGGAAAGAGCTAGGAGTCAAAGGGCATTCATGGAGGTCTAGACAAAGACATGTACATGCAAATATATATAGGAGGATGGGGAAATAGATCTATGTGTCTATATTTATAGGTCAAGTATTAAGGTGGCGGAAGGACTTTGGGCCTCTACTCAAACACTCCCTCAATGCATGAATACCTTCTTTTATTAAATTGGAACTCTATGATGCTCACTCTCCCGACACAATGGCTGGAGCCAAAGTGTGTGAACAAGTAAATGTGGTGAAGAAAGCTGATGGTGCCCGGCTATCAAAAGAGATAGTGACTGGGGTCTTAAAGGCTTGAAGATAAACAAGCGGCCATCTAGCTCAGAAGCAACAAAGTCCACATGGAAGAACACACCAGCCTGAGTGAGCGAGTGGTCCCAAAGGGATCAGTTACCAGGCATCAAAGAACAAAAAATCATATCATTGACTGCACACCTCCATGATAGGATCGCTGAAGACAAATGGGTGCATAAGCAAATGTGGTGAAGAAAGCTGATGGTGCCCGCCTATCAAAAGAGATAGTGTCTGGGGTCTTAAAGGCTTGAAGGTGAACAAGCGGCCATCTAGCTCAGAAGCAAATAAGCCCACATGGAAGAAGCACACCGGCCAGTGCGATCACGAGGTGCCCAAGGGACCAGGTATAAGGCATCATGCAAAAAAAAAAAGATATAAGTGTGTATATGTATGTGTATATATGTGTATATGTATATATGTATGTATATATATGTATATATATCATATTAAATGAAGGGGGAAGTGCAGAGTGGAGACCCAAGGCCCAAGTGTCGACCAATGGAGATCCCCTCATAGAGGGGTTTAGGAGAGGAGATGGGTTAATTAGGGTGTGAGGTAGTATCGATGAAGAACACAGCTTTCCCCCGGATCCTGGATGCTTCCTCCCCCCAACTACCATGATCCGAATTCTACCTTGCAGGGCTGGATAGGACAGAGGCTGTACACTGGTGCATATGAGGGTTGGAGGTACAGGGAATCCAGGGTGGATGATACCTTCAGGACCAAGGGTGTGAGGGACGATGCTGGGAGAGTGGAGGGTGAATGGGTTGGAAAGGGGGAACTGATTATAAGGATCCACATGTGACCTCTTCCCTGGGAGAGGGACAGCAGAGAAGGGGGGAAGGGAGACTCCGGATAGGGCAAGATATGACAAAACAACGATGTATAAATTACCAAGGGCATATGAGGGAGGGGGGAAGAGGGAGGGAGGAGGGGAAAAAAAAGAGGACCTGATGCAAGGGGCTTAAGTGGAGAGCAAATACCTTGAGAATGATTGGGGCAGGGAATGTATGGATGTGCTTTATACAATTGATGTATGTATATGTATGGATTGTGGTAAGAGTTGTATGAGTCCCTAATAAAATGTAAAAGAAGAAAAGAGAAAAAAAAAAAGTAGTCTAGACAGCCACATGGGCCCAAAGAATTGGCCAGACTCTGGGAAATCTAAACACAGCATCCTTGTTTGAAGAAATCCTTGCCACTAGGCTTCCTTGTACTTGTGCCTTGTATTGGAAGTATCGGGATGGGTTTTGATCAAGCCATGCCAACTGGAGGGTCGGAGTTGGGAATTGGAGTAGAAGTAGAGACTGGCACATGCGATTTAGTGGGTCTGAAACCTTCTGGGAAAAGGGTGGATGCTTCCTGTGATGGTTTAGCAATGTCACCAGGTTCTTCCAGTGATAGAAGCGGGTGTCACCTAGGTACTTCTCCAAAGCAAGCTTGATCTGCTAGTTACTAGATAGGTAACAGGTTGCTAATGGGTTAAAATATAAAATCAGGAAGAAATCCAGCAGGAAATCAATAAAGTTAGGGCTGGCGACCTTCAGGGAGGGCGAGGAAGGAGCTTTGGAAGGTCTAGGGCAGCCTTCCTAAAGCACAGGCCTGCTTTCTGATGGCAATGATTTTCAGTGGCCCTTCCCTTCGGCCGCCAAAGGAAGGGAAAGCTCCCGAGTGGATCCTCTCTTCCCTAGGTTTTCCTTTTCCCAGAAGCGTTGATTGTAAATGGCAATGAGCTCAGCTGAGGACCCTGGCCACTCCTTCCTAGCTACGTGGCCTGGGGCGCGTCACCTAACCAGCCCTTGCCTTGGTAGATTTGTGTGGAAACTTGGTACAATAATGTGTTGCTGCTGTTGTTACCATCAAATGAGATAAAATATGTCAAATCTCTTGGTCCAGTGCCAGGTTCATGGTTTTAGGAGCGTTACATGGTTGAGAATGTTACTTAGGATATTATTAATATTAGCAATAATGGCATTTTTATAGTGGCACTTTCCACATGGAGGCTTTGTAATTATTCTGCCCTTCGAGGGGGAGCTTCCTGAATTCTCTGAACCACCAAAAATCCTTCTCCTTCTTCCAGACCCACCTAGAAGGTGAGCTCGGTGTGGGCAACTGACTCCAACCTGCCTCCCTTTGGGCAGTCGGAGTGCCCTGTGGGCCCCTTCACACTTGCCGCAGGTTTGTGGCCACAGTGGGTCACTTCTGCAAGTCCCAACTGGGAACTCTTGAAGGCAGAGGTGTCTGAGTACCAGGCTGACCCCACCAATGTTTGCAGCATGAATCTGTCCCTGCCCCATGCTCTGCCCTGGAATAAGTCATCATATGTGGGCAACAGGAAGCCAGGTCTACCCGGTCTCCCTGCACCTGACCTTAACAGATATATCAAGGCCTCTTTAGCCACCCCCTGGGAACACCAGCCCCAGTTTTAACCTCAAGCTAGAGGAACGTTTGCAGTCTCTTCATGTATCTTCTAACTGCTATTCTCTATCCCAGCACTGCTTAGACAGCCACTTGGCTGCTGTTCCTTGTCGTTCGCAGGGGCTTTAGGAGATGCTAGATTATTCATTCTGACAGCCCTGGGCACTACCCAGCTTTCTTCTACTTCCTTTATGGTTTTCCCATTTCAGGAAGCCTACCCACATGGCCAGGTAGGAGAAAGGGCTCTAAAACCCAACCAGGGGCTCGTTTTCCCTAAACGCTCTCCCCAGAGGCTGAAGGACTGGCAGACTTCTTTGATCCTATCGGGAGTTAAGGACCTTGAAGTAAGTGAGTGTGTGGGCCCACCTGCTGCACAGCCAAACCGTCACCCAAAGCCCTGGCCGCAGGTGTCTCCCTGGGCTCTGGGGAAGCATGTTGCCTCTCCAGCATCCCTCTGGCTGCCCCAGGTGGGGCACCATCGGTGGTTCCTTCTTTTCCTCGTTTCAGTTATGGAATACCTTGACTGTCCTAGCACCCCAGTCACAAGCTCTCCGTACAAAGGAGGCATCATTGAAATGAAAACTAGGGACAGTTGGCTAAGATTGAGGCTCGCTCACAGACGAGCTCAGGTTTGTTGCATGTGTTTTTAAACTTGAACTCTTGCACTTGGGAGTATCCTGGCTAGTTTTATTTTGTCCCTACCACCCAGGTTCCTTAAAAACACTTTTTTTTCACCTTAGTTTTAAAAACATCACTATTGAGACATAATCCTGATACTGTGGGAGGCCCTCCCGCGACGGGTCCACTGGAACGGTGTCAAGTCTGCGCTCTGAGTCAGGCAGCCGTCCCTTTTCATCACCCCGCTGAGAAAGCCCCTCTGCGGTAACAGGCCGTCCAGCGGGCCCAGGCCCTCACAGCCCTGCGCAACCATGAATCCACTCTGTCTCTACAGATTGCCTCATTTGGAAATGTCATGTACATGACCTCCTAAAATATGTATTATTTGGGTCCAGCGTCTCTTATTTAGCATAGTGTTTTCAAGATTTATTTATGTTATGGTGTGTATCAGAACATTTTGTCATTATTGATGAATAACTGCATTTTGCTTAACTAATTAGCAGTTGTTGAATAGTTGTGTTGCTTCTACTTTTTTGGCTACTAGGAATAATGCTGCTGTATGAACATTCATGGACTGGTTTTCGTGTGGGCATATGTTCAACTAGATAAGCACTAGGCTGCTAGCCACAGGGTCAGAGGTTCAAACCCTTAAGTCACTCCACAAGAGAACTATGAGGCTATGCTCCCATCGAGATTCACAGCCTCAGAAACCCTGTCTAAGGTCACGATGAGTGGGAACACAGATTGTTTATGACAGTGGGTGGGGTTTCTGGGTAATAATGGTAATTCTTTTTTTTAAGGATAAGAAAGAGCTTCATATAAAAGAGCAATTGTATATTGAGAAAACATCCCAGCCTAGTCCAGATCAAGTCCATAAGTCAGATATTAGCCTATATGTCCAATACCAGTCTATAAATTCCTCTTCAGACTCACACAACACATGCAATGATGCTGAATGCAGGAAGATACCAGGCCAGTGGGTGGAAAGTCTTGTAGATCCAGTGGTGGTGGAAGCATCTCAGCACTGGCTTGGGTCCTCATGTGGCTCCTCCAGTTACAGGGCTCTGGTTTCATCAGTAGCTCCATGTGTCTTTTTTTTTTTTTAGTTAAAAGATCATTTTATTGGGGCTCTTACAACTCTTATAGCAATCTCTATATCAATTGCATCACGCATATATGTACATTTGTTGAGTATGGTGATTCTTAAGGAACCCTGGTGGTATAGTGGGTTATAAATTGGACTGTCAATTTCAAGGTCAGCGGTTCAAAACCACCAGCCAATCTGAGGGAGAAAGATGAAGCCTTCTACTCCCGTTGAGATTTTGAGCCTCAGAAATCCTATGTAGGGTTGCTATGAATTGTAATTGACTCTATGGCAATGTGTGCGTGCGCATGCATTACGATTCATTCATTTATTCATTTTGCTTTATGATAAGTCTTAGCTGAGTACAAACTGAGAGACCTATTCACGGGAAGGTGGCCACTTGGAACCCGCCCAGTGGCACTCCAGAGGAAAGGGCCTGGCCATCTGTTCCCGTTAAGATGACTGCCGAGGAAGCCCTACGTGTGTCAGAATGGACTGTCTGGCAAGAGGCTGTGATGTTATGGTAACGCAATGTGTAACCATTGGAGGAACGCACAGATTCTCTTCCCAGTGGCTGTACCATCCTGCATCCCCCAGCGATGGACAAAGAAGGCTTCCAGTTCCTTCTCTGCACGCTGTCAACCCTTGTCTTTACCTCGCTTTTATGATGAGCACTGCTGGCTCTCATGACAGTTCCATCATGGGATTTTAAATCAACCAATGCGGGTTAGACTCCTGGCCTGGCTGCTGAATAGCCGGGGGATCATAATGAACCTCTGAGTCTCCCTCCACTTTCTTCTCTGAATGAGGATTAACCGTATGCCCTTTGCAGGGCCTTTGTGTGGATCAGCTAGGTCCCGTGAACTGTACGTGTGAACAGTGTTGAATTGGCAAATGTTGTGTCCCATCCTTACAGCAGCAAAGCAGACCCTCGGTTATAGTCCACAATCGTAACGTAGCACACAGAGGAAAGGGAAGACCAAGAAACATGAAGCCCTTAGCTTGGCCTGGCCCAGACAGTCCTCTGTGGAGCAGAGTAACAGTGGAGTTTATGATTAGTGAACGCCCTTTTGCCTGGCATGCTCTTAGGGTCGCCTAGACTCTCCACAAGCACCTCTTCTCTGCTGGCTGGGAACTAAGCTGTGAAGGAGAAGCCTGGAGAAGTGCCCATTGATACCCAGCCTTGCCCGGGGATGCCAGAGCAGCTTTCCATCATCACGATTCCGCAAGGCTCGGGGGTCACTCATGGGGATTGTCCTGTCCCAGTGGGTCTTTCAAAGTGGCCCCCACCTCACAGAGAATCTTAAGACACCTCAGTTTAGGAACCTCCGAATTGGGTCTGAACCTCTTCCATCTGTTTAAGTAGGCTGTTTCCTCCTTATATATTTTTTCCCCTTTAGTGAGATACGTGCATTGTAGACATCTCAAACTCATGCTCCAAATGAGCCTTATCACCTCCACCAAGCCTACCCCATCTAGTCACTGGGCCATCTTGGATCTGTCATCTACAGCCTTCCCTTCTAATTATTCAGCAAGCCCTGTAAATTCTACTGTAGAAGTCTCTCATATGCATTCCCTTCTCCCCAGCAGCTTGCTCCGGGCTCCCCGTACCGATCAGCCTTCTCCGCACCTTCCCAAATCTAGCCTTGCCCCACGGAACATATTCGCCACCCCACAGTAGATTCCTGTGACAAGACACGGATCCAGTCAGGTCAAGCTCCACCGTAAACCACCCAGTGGCTTCCCACTGTCCTTCAATAAAGGCCAAGCTCTTTGAAGGAACTTCCCCGACCTTTTCTCTCTGCTTCCATGATGAGCGGGTGCTGCACCGGCGGTACCTACGGTTCTTTCATGTGTACCCCCTGTCGGCGATCTCAGGGCCTTCGTTCGTATCAGTAGCCCTCCTGGCATCGGGCAGTGCCTGCTCCCTTCACTTCTGATAGGCCGTTACCATTTTCAAAACTCTTTGGCCTTCATTACCAATCTCCTTTTACCCTCACGACTCAGTGGTACAAACTGGGGGTGTCGTTCCCCTTGTGCACCTAGGAAACCAGAGATTCAAACACGGTAATTGATCATCCAAGTCACCTACACAGCAGGAAAATGAACAGACTGAACTTTCTCTCAAAGGAATCATTAATTGAATCCCAGGGAGGAGGCAAGGTGGGTGTCACCTTCCCTGTGGTTCTCTCAAGGCGGCTCCAGGACCTTCAGTATTAGTGTCACTGTCAGACATGGAAATGCTCAGGCCCTGCCCCCAAGAGGATAGAACTGCAATTGGCCAAACCCAAACTTCCCAGATGTCTTTTTCCAGCTATAATCATTCTCTGTGCTGTCCACAATCCTGCCATTGCTCGTGACCTTGGTCCCGGTACTGTCCTCTTCTGTGCCAGATAGAACAAAGCTTCTATCTCTGCGGACTCTCTTCAGTGTGACCTTTTCCATGAAGGTCAGGAAGCTATGTGGAGCACAAAAGTGCTTGTCCTACAAACATCCTCCCTGCCAGGACTGGTGAAACAAAGTCTGACACGTCTATCTCCTGAATACCCCTGTGTGCCACGGAACCAGAGCGCGAGCCACATAAACTGCCTTACGTGGAAATATTTCTGAGGACATGACAATCCCCCCGTATGGACGGAAACTGCTATGGACAGGCACAAGCTGAATTCAGAGGCTGTGCCTCTGCCTGGAGCAACAGCTTTGTCCTCTCTTCCCCCCAACTTGGCTTTGAAACTTTCTGTCAAGAATGATTAGCCTGACATAGAAAGACATCCATGTATCCACTGAGCCAGGGAGAAGCGGAATGCAAATAGACATTATTCCCAGTGGTTTTGCTGGACGCTCATTATCCTTTAAGGGCACTAAGCAGAGCCTTGTGGCGGGGACCCTGGCTTGCATCACTCTTCTCTGGGACCTCAGATGACGTCTGCCCTCTCCGGGCTGGTTTTGCTCTAGGAGTCTGGTAGGCCAGGTGGACGAGAGAAACAAATCTGGCATCACACATCTATGTATCAGAAAGAGCTTTAAACCAAGAAGTAATTATCAAGAAAGCACCCCAGCCCAATGCAACTCAAGTTCCTAAGTCCAATCTAGTCCATAAGGCCCTCTTCCGACTCACACAGTCACATGCAGTGATGCAGAATGCAGGGAGATCGGAGGCCGGTGGGTGCAGATGATGTGAACCAACATCAGTGAAAATGTGGTGGGGCTCCCGCAGCTCTCAGGGACAGTGGCAGAGTCCCAGCAGGCAGAAAGGCAAAATGCAGAAGGGGGGGGGGGGTTCCCAGGTCCTCCTTATAGAAGACCCCCCCCCCCAAGGAGACATCATCAGTCTGTGACCTGATTGACAGGCTGATTTCCACCCCTACAATTTTATATATCTTCAAGTTGACATAAAAGTATCTAACTACCACGTCAATCTCCAAAGTCCCTTCCAGCCCTGATGTGGTATCCGAGGGTATGTTCTGGGGAGAGGCCCACACTATCTGCAATGAGACCCTGCAGAGTCCCCCCTTGGCTTTCCTCCAGTTTCCTGGGTGGGGCATCAGCGGTTAATCACAACACACAAGCCAATTCCCAGCAACTTTTGCTGGTCGACGTCTGCATGCTCTGAAGAACAGAGGGAGGCAGAGGAGAGTCCATGTGAGAGAGAGCACTGAGCCGCTCTGGACAATCTTCTCCCTGAATCTCAGCGCCTCTGGCTTTACAGGGCTGTTCGAGGCTACTTCGTTCTTCCCAATCTACCTGCCCAGTTAAATCAGTGGTTCCCAGATTTTCTGTGACCAGAATCACCCAGAAGGCTTGTGACCGC
The DNA here is from genome assembly GCF_050624435.1 of Tenrec ecaudatus. Taxonomy (NCBI): domain Eukaryota; kingdom Metazoa; phylum Chordata; class Mammalia; order Afrosoricida; family Tenrecidae; genus Tenrec; species Tenrec ecaudatus. The sequence goes on along the minus strand of NC_134533.1, from coordinate 75,962,231 downwards.
TGTAGACCCCTGTGTCTCATCCCCAGAGTTTCTGACTCAGTTGATCTGGGCTGATTGGCATCAGCCAAGATTTGCATTTCTAACAAATTCCTGGGTGGTGCAGAAGGTGGTGGTCTTAAGTGCACACTGAGAAGCATTAACCCACATCAAGCTTCCCAGTGGCCCTCCTACTCTCGTACATCCAGTGAGGGGCGATCGCTCCCTCCTGAGGTGGCTCCATCACCTGGCCTCAGAATCGTAAACCTGTCTCCACTGTGGCTGCTATCACGGGTGTCCTCCTTGGAAGTCATGGCAGGAACAGAGAAAAATAATTCCCTTTAGCAGGTTTCTTACTACTTCCAGGCACTGGAGTAAGTTTTGCATACACATATATCATCAGACTTGATGTATATTATCTTTACCTGTATCTTAAGTCACCTAACCTCCAAGCCTTGATTTCTTCAAGGCTCAACTGGTAATAATTGCAAGCACTGTAAACAGATCTAAGAGGGGCGGGGAAGCATCTTAACTTTCCAGCAAATTAGATTTGGAGTTGGAGAGACAACTTCATTTGGATGGTGTCCAGACGAGATTTTCCAAGTATTCCTTGTGGAGGGGACTTCGGGGCCCTGGGTCACACCAGAGGGCTGGACTTTGCTGAGCGAACCATGCACTGTTTCAGGGCGACAGAGCTTTGGGAGACTTTTAGGGAATGGTTTCCGAAATTTATTTGGGTTACTGCTCATTAAAAAAAAAATGACTCAGTGCCTCTCTGGCAATGAGAATCTTCGGTATTGGAGCTAGGACACCGTGTATGCGTCTGCTTTTGTTGCTCCCCTGGGTGGCATAGGGGTTACACGTTGGGCTGCAATCCCTAAGATCAGCAGTTTGAAACCACCAGCCACTCCATAGGGTAGAGATGAGGCTTTCTACTTCCATTGAGAAGTACAGTCTCAGAACCTTCCCCGGGCACTTCTACCTTGTCCCAGAAGGTCGCTATGACTCAGCACCAACAGGAGAGCCATATCCCATTGCCCTGTTCACCAGCTAGGATCGTGGACGGTCTCCAGCCAGGGGGCTGTCCTCCTTGCCATCTCTGATTGCTCATGGGCTTTGGAAACCGGTTGAACTGCTACACATTTGAGGGATCGTTAGTTCAAGAGAGTATTATCGTTGATAATTATCGAGCAGTTAATAGGAAAGTGCTGGACTTTATCTTCATTACGCTTCTAAGATGGGCGTTACTATTGGCCCCCTCTCAGAATTGTGAAAACGGAGGTTTAAAGCCTGGCTCTGTCGAGCCAGGGCTTGAACCCAGATCTCCCCAAGCACAGCTTAGATGCATAACCTCCACACTCCACTCACGTTACAAATTGCGTGGCGAAAGAATACGTAAGGCTGTGGGACGGTGTGTTTGATGTGGTGTTCAGTGGAAAAAGCAATTTATCAAGGACGTTGTTTACCCCCGTCTATAAATAAGCGAGTGCTCGGGAGCGCCTGTGGATGTGTGGGATGTGGAAGAGAACAGACTGGCCTCCGTGGCTATTTCTACCTGGTGAGGTTTTCCATAATACCTAAAATAAAAATATTACTTTTCAAATTAAGAGGAAATAGAGTCTTTTAAACAGAGAAACCGTGCAGGGGGGCTTGAATATATGCGGGCGAGAGGCCAGCCTCTAGCTGCCCCCACCGGGTGATGCCCCAGAATCTGGAGCTGCTGCCCAGACCCTGGATCCTTTTGACAGATTCTGGGAGCGGTGCGGAGAAGTGTGGAGTTCGGAAGCACACCTGACCGTGGCTCTATTTTTGAAAGAGGCCTGAGCTGGCATCCCCAGAGACAGAGCCTGGTGTATTTCCCTGAATAACCACGGCTATTTTTAGAGGGCGCCAATGAACTGCACCCAAGGAGAGAGCAGGGAGAGCATCCATTGGATGCTCCTGGAGACCCTGCGGGCCCTGAGCGGGAGCTCACTCTTTCTCTTCAAAACTGCCTGCCTCAGAGGTTGCTCATCTGCCTCCCCGTGCCCTTGGCTGGTGTCCCTCCTTATACCCTGAGAGCCAAGAGCCTGAGCACCATCCCTGGAGGCCCACCCTAAGCCCTGGCATGGTATTCTCCTTATAGGAGATGTCGACATTTGACATCCCTTGGCAGGGAAACAGGACATATTGGTGAGAATGTTTAGAGATGGACAGAAAGCTGAGAGATCAGTGGGATTCTTAGACTGCAAAGGCACCTCCCCCAGCCCCTTGCGGAGCACCCCTCCAACTCTTTGCTTACATGTCAATAGTGCAAGGGGGTGCCCCACTGGATACCGGAGTGGTTTCAAGTTTGCTCCCCAAAGCACCCAATCCCCTGCTGTGTTAGTCTGGGTAGACTGGAGAAACAAGCCTGTCAATCAGATCATAGCCAATGAGGCTTCTGTGTGGACATGGCCTTCGGAAAATTCTGGGAAATTCTGGATTTCTTCCTTCGAGGTGGGAGACTCCCTTCTGCTCACACCCTGGGAGACATAGGAGTTGACAAGACACATGGACCCACCCTGATGCAGCCCTGGGTGCTGGAGAAGCCATACAGAGACCCCTGCCAGTGCTGAGATGTTTCCAATGCCACTGGATCCAAAGACGTTCTACCCACTGGCCTGTGATCTTCTACATTTACGTCATTGCATGTGTTTTGTGAGTCTGAAGAGAACTTTATAGATTGGTATCGAACATATGGGTTAATATTGGACTTACGGACTTGATCTGGACTGGGATGGAATGTTTTCTCAATGTTCAGTTGCCCTTGTATGTAAATCTCTTTCTTACACACACATGTGTGTCCATGGATTTGTTTCTCTAGTCTACCCAGACTAACACACCTGCCCAACATGCATGATGATTCAAGACAATGGCGCTGATGAACTTTCATTACCTACTGACCCCCTCTCAGGTATGGTTAGAAGGTTTCATCTGTAATTTCTTGGTTAATATTCACACTAGCCCTCAGAGTTAGGTGTGTTATTATTCCTGTTTTGTAGACAAGGAAAACGGAAACAATGTGCCTAGCATGTAATACTGATAGTAATAGATTAAATTAGCATGTATTTTCATATTTCTAATAAAATACATAAATAGATGAGCTTGGTTGATAAGTTGAAATGATAAAATGACATAATTAAAATATCCTAGTATACTAAGGGCGAGAACAGATTTTCTATAGTGCTTACTGTGTTCTGAGCACTCTCCTAATTGCTTTGCCTGAGTAATTAATTTTCTTTAATCTTCACAAAAAACCTTTTGAGATAGGCAGCATTATTACCACCTTCATTTTAGAGATGGGGACACCGAAGCCTGGAGGGATTGAATCAGAAGCTCAAAAAGACAGAGCTTGCAGAGTGATGGGGCGGGATTTGAACCCTGGCCTATGGTTCTGCCACCCATTCTCCTAACGGCCAAGGCCACATGTTTCTGCCTCTGGGATATGTACAAGACTAGCTGACCCCTGCCTGCCTCTCTAACCTCATCCTTTAAAAACATTCTGCCGTGAGTTGGGCGAACGTTTACAGATGAGGTCATCAGTTTTACTCTCAGTAGTCTGACCCACAATGCCCTGCTCCACTCCCTCTGCGCTCCGCGCCCATCTGACCTTTGCCCTTGGCACTTTGATCTCAAAGGGCTGATGGAGGTGTGCATCCCTACCAGTATTATTGTCTCCAATATAGCCCTGTCTGATGTTTGAATGAAGCCAGGAGAGTGTGTTGAACCTGAATTTACAGGTGGATCGGACCAAGGGAGGCCCTGTCCTCTGGTGGAATCCCCGTCTGCGACTGAGGCTTCCGTGCAACTCGGTTGCGGGGATTAAGTGTACATAACATACCTCTTGAGCAAAGAGGTTGGTGCTCAGTTCAACATGAATTCGGTGGTTCTCATTCCAAGGTCGCCTGAAGGGTGACGCGGGACCAGTCTCAGGAGACCCACTAGTCCTCAGCCTACCAGTGCAGTCTGCTCTCATTTATGAGTTTGAGTTTTCGCCACCGTTTCCTCCCATCCTACCCACGATCTTCTATTGGCAGCACTGGGCAGAGCTGTTGGGAGCGGCAGCCGGGCACCCTCAAGTTCTCTGGTCTCTGGGTGTGAACCCTATTTGCTTAGCCTGTTGCCATGATGGTTGCCATGTCTTGAATTTCAGCTGAGCCTTTGCCCCCCCTCTCACTCCTCTCACAGCTGCACATGCAGACTGGTCGTCTCCCAGTGTTCTCAGCTGCAAGCTCCATCTAGCCTTAGGAACTCTTCCCAACCCGCTGCCACGAGCCCACTCCAGCCCTCTTCTCTTGACGAGCTGCCTCCTAGTCACCATCCTTCTTATTTCTCCTTGGCTGGGGCTCACCTCCTCAGCAGGGTTTTCTTGGGGTCCCCTGCCAGGGTCAGCCCCTTATTTATCTTTTCTCACAGTCCGGATGTTCTATTTTTTTTTAATCATTCTATTGGGGCTCATACAACTCTTATCACAATCCATACATACATCCATTATATCAAGCACATTTGTACATCTGTTGCCATCATCATTCTCAAAACATTTTTTGTACTCGAGCCCTCTTAATAATTTATAAATTATTATTATTTTGTCATTTCTTACACTGTCTGATGTCTCCCTTCACCCACTTTTCTGTTGGCTGTACCCCAGGGAGGGGGTTATATGTAGGTCCTTGTGATCAGTTCCCATTTCTACTCCACCCTCCCGGTATTGCCACTCTCATCACTGGTCCTGGGGGGTTCATCTGTCCTGGGTTCCCTGTGTTTCCAATTCCTATCTGTACCAGTGTACATCCTCTCATCTAACTGGATTTTTAAGGTAGAATTGGGATCATGATAGTGGGGGAAGAAAGCATTTAGGAACTAGAGGAACACTGTATGTTTCATCATTGCTACACTGCACCCTGACTGGCTCCTCTCCTCCCTGCAACCCTATAGATGCCTATAGATGGGCTTTGGGTCCCCACTCCGCACTCAATGATATGACTTTTTTGTTCTTTGATGCTTGATACCTGATCCCATCATGATCACACAGGCTGGTATGCTTCTTCCATGTGGGCTTTGTTGCTTCTTAGCTAGATGGCCGCTTGTTTATCTTCAAGCTTTTAAGACCCAAGACGCTATATCTTTGATAGATAAGAACCACTAGCTTTCTTCACCACATTTGCTTATGCACCTGCTTTGTCTTCAGCAATTATGTCAGGAAGGTGAGCATCATGGAATGCCAGTTTAATAGAACAAAGTGTTCTTGCATTGAGGGAGTACTTGTGTGGAGGCCCAGTGTCCATCTTCTACCTTAATACTAAACCTATAAATATATGCACATAGATCTATTTCTCCATCATCATATATGAATGTATTTACATATGTACATGCCTGTATTTTGACCTCTATAAATACCCTTTGCCCTCTAGTGCTTTCCTCTATTTCCTTTTACTTTCCTCTTGTCCCACTATCATGCTCAGCCTTCATTTGGGTTGCAGTAATTCCTCTTGGTTACATTGCCCTTGATCAAGCCTTACCAGGCCTCTTACACCCTCCTCAGCACCGATTTTGGATCACGTGTTGTTCCCTTGACCCTGGGTTTGTTAACACCCAATTCCTCTCCCCCACCTCCCCCTCTCCCATGTCCCCCCAGAACTGTCAATCCAGTTATTTTCTCCTCCAGATTGTTTATTCTGGCTATCTTATCTAGATAGACCTGCAGAGATAAGGATATGCACAAAAAACAAGATAGAGCAAAGCAAAGCAACAAATGAAAACAAAACAACAACAAAACAAACAGAAAAAGATAAGCCTGTAAACAGTTCAATGTCTGTTTGTTGACTTTTAGGAGTGTTTTCCGGTCAAGTCTGATGGGGTGTCACCCTCTGGCCCCAAAGTCTATTTTTGGTATTCCCTGGAGACTTGCTTGCTCTGCTCCCCTTTCTGTTTTGTTGCATGCCCTTAGTGTTTTACCTCGGTGTGGTGGGGTCAGATTGGGCGCAATTCCCATAGTGTGTCTCCAGTGTTTCCTGTAGGGCTATGGGTCAGCAAGGGATGTCATGTCTCACAGTAGGGCCGGCCATGTGGTCTTCTCTGTGGACTGGCTGCTCTGAGCAGGAATATCGTCCTCTAGGCTTGGTGGGCAGGATGTGCTCCACTCTCTCTTCCTCCCCCTTCATTTGCTCCCATGTGCTCTGCTCAGACATGTCTGTCTCCCTGAGCTGGAGCTTCAGTGCTGTCCTCTGAAGTAAATTCTTCTGGGGGAGGGGTGGCTGTCCATGTAGTTGGGATTGGGGCTGGCCCCTCAGACCTGTCTACTGGTTCCCAGATTCATGTTGATATGCTGCATGCACATCTTGGAGCACCAGGTTGAAGTCTGGTCCCTCTTTGCCTGTGGAAATATGAATAATACCCTCCCCTTGGATGGGTTAGTGCCCTGTGCCCCACTACCCATTTTTTTCCTCCTCCTTTTTTGTATACAGTAGCTTTTTCCCTCTGCCCCCTTTGCTTTTTTTTTTTTAAGCTTACCTCAGCGGACTCATGTTGTCCTTGTCCTTTTGTGCGTGGCTCACTTCACTTAGCATAATTGCCTTTGGTGGTTCTTCCGATGTGGTGATGTGCTTATACGTTCATCACTGCTTTTTAGCGATGCGTAGTACTCCATTGTATGTATATACCACAGAGTTTTAATCCACTCGGCAGTTGATGGAAATTTGGATTGTTTCCAACTCCTTGCAATTGTGAACTGTGCCACGATTAACATTGGAGCACAGATGTCTGTCCGTGGTTTGTTTCTTGCCTCTTCTGGGTATATGCCCAGTAGGGGGATTGCTGGGTCGTATGGTAGCTCAATTTCCATCTGTTTCAGATATCGCCAGATCGATTTCCATACATGGCTGTACATACTTACAGGTCCACCAGCAGTGGATGAGAGTTCCTATCTCACCGCACCCCCTCCAACACTTGATGCTTTCTGAGTTTTTGAATTGGGCTGTCTTTGAGGGTGTTAGGTGGTATCTCATTGTTGTTTTAATTTGCATTTCTCTGATGGCTAATGATCACGAACATTTTTCTCATATTTTTATTGACCATTCGAATTTCTGCCCTTCTGAAACTTCTGTTCAGGTCCTTTGCCCACCTCCTCAGAGGGAAATTATTTTATTTTTGAAAGCTAGCAGAGTATTGTAGATTTTAGTAATAAGGCCTTTGTATGATGTGTCATTGCTAAAGATGTTTTCCCATTCCGTGGGCTCTCTTATTACTCTCTTGGTGAATTCTTTTGATGTACACAGGTGTTTTATTTTCAGTATATCCCATTTGTCAATTTGTGCCTCCTCTGTGTTTGTGTCCTTCCCTATTTCTGATAGCCTGTGTATTCCCTGTGCCAAGGTTCTCAGGGTGGTCCCAATTCGCTCATTGATGATCCTAATAGTTTGGGGTTTTACTTACTCTGATCCACCTTGAGTTTATTCTTGTGCATGGAGTGAGATAAGGGTCTTGCTTCATTTTTCTACAGGTAGATACCCATTTTTTTCTAGCACCACTTGTTGAAGAAGGCATCTGCTTCCCATTGGATATTTTGGGGGCCCTTATCAACGATCAGTTGTCTGTACCGCATGCTCTCTCCTCAAGTCCTCTTGCCCTCCACTCCGAGTAGAGGCTCCCTGAGGGCAGGACAGGGCCTTTTCCTACCCAGGACTCCCCTGGCATTCTGCTAAACACCTGGCACAGAGTAATGTGCGTGGAAGCAGACTAGAAAAGCTAGCTGATGCTGCTTACCTCTCAGGAGCAAAAGTCACAGAACATGAACCGAGTCTAACTCCCCACAGCTCTCAGAAGTCCAGGCTGTGTTCCCTCCATCACTTCCAGGACTTGGGGATGTTTCCTGATGGAGCATCCTGCCCACGTGAGATGGGAGAAAGCCAGGACTCTGAGAAGGCACTGAGCTCGAATCGACTCCTCTGGCTGCTCATTAGAATCACCTAGGGAGCTTTACAAACACTCCAGCCTGAACCCTGACCCCCAGGCCCATTAAATCAGAACAACTGAGACCGGGTCCTAGGCAGGGACACTTTTACCTTTACAATTTCTTTAGCCGGATTCTCAGAGCCTGTGTGTTGGAGGTCAAGCCGTCCAGAGAAAAGAGCGAGCCTCATGTAGGAAGCGCAGTCTTCCTGACTCCTGACCCAGCACACCAACCTCGCCTAGAAGACTGGCTTTGCCAAGGTCAAGACTCAGGGCGGTGGCTAAGCCCTCGTTCATTGTCCCCTTCCCCATTGGATAACAGCAGCATCTGGTCATTCTTTGTTGGATACGCCGGTGGGCTGGGCCTCCTGCAGGCATGCTTGAATCTGCTGCCCTAGAATGCTTCGGGGGGGGGCGGGGCGGGGGGGAGGCAGTGACATTTGATGGACAGGAGGGAGGTTCATGACTACAGTGCCAGGGTCCCATGATATGAATGTGTAGCGGCTGGGATTTGAACCCAGGCCTCTTGAAGCCTTGCGGTTCTGTGACCTTCACAGCTAAGGTCATGTAAGTCTGTTCTTCAGGCAGCGAATACAAGCAAGGGAAAGTGCTTCTTCTGCCTGATGACTAACAAGCCTGAAAGGGGGCGGGGGGGGGGCGAGCGAGAACAACAAGCCTGATTGGAAGCCTGCATCATCCTGTGCAAGGATTTAGGAGAAGGGAAAGGCAGGTTTCCTCCCACTGGGTCCCCCAGCAAAACAATGCATTTTAAATGGCTCCAAAATTGCTAAGCTATTTCACTGCTTCAGAGGAGAAATAGCTCGGGGGAAGCTGTTGGTCCTTTACGCCCTGAACATCAAAACAAAATGCCAAATGGGAAAATGAAATCACTGGAGGTTGTGGGAAGTGGAGAGGATTACACGGGAACATTTCTCTGTTGAGACATGGGGAGAGTTTGAACCTGGATTTCCAGATAGGACCGTGGGAGGCCCTGTCGTTTGGTGGAATCCGGTGGGTCTAGTTCAAATCCCAGCCTGGAATTGAGGCTTCCATGGCAACGCGGCTGTGAAGATTAAGTGTCAATAAAGTACCTCTTGAGCAAAGAGTTAGTGCTCAGGTTAAAATGAATTCGGAGGTTCTCCGCCCTAGCTCGGACTTCCAGCCAGTTCATTGCACACACACCCCCCCCCCGCTGAGAATTCCCTTTTCGACCCCAGATACCCTGAATCAGAAGAGAACATTTTAACTTCTGCATGGCACACAGTGACAGGTCGGGCTGTAAGGGCAAGGTTAGCAGTTTGAAATCACGGGCTGTTCCTAAGGAGAAAGATGGAGCTTTCTGCTCCCTGAAAGAGTCTCAGTCTCAAGAGCTCAGGACACACAGAACCCAGGAACAGAAATGGGAAGAGTGGACCAGAAGGATAGGGGGAAGCAGGGGGCAGGGTGGGGGGAGGATGACAGGAAGGGGGAACAGATTGCAATGATCAATTCGTAACGACACACACCCCTCCAGGGGGAAGAACAACAGAAACTGGGGGGGTTTGGAGACAGCGGTCAGTGTGAGAGATGAAAATAATCATTGATAATCTATCAAGGGGTCACGAGGGAGAGGTGGGACAAAAGAGCTGATACCAAGGACTCAATAGAAAATAAGCATGTAGAAAAGAATGAAGACAACATATGTACAAATCTGCCTGATACAGTTGATGCGCGGATTATAAGAGTGGTTAAGAGCCCCCAATAAAATGATCTTTTAATTAAAAAAACTTTCCATCTCAGAAACCCACAGGAGCAGTTCTATTCTGTCCTGTAGGGTCGCTCTGAGTTGACACTGACACAGTAGCGGTGCGCTGATTTCTGTTTGGGGCTTACACCTGGGGATCTTGGCACACTATCAATTCTGATTTCATAGGTCTGGGATGGGAAGGCACATTCTCAGTAGTGGTCCAAGCCAGAATGAATTGGTTCAAAACCCTGCTCCAGCCACTAAGCTCACCTTCATTGCTCCTGGCAAATGCTAGCGCCCAACCCCCACTGGCAGCATTTCTGACTTCATTGACATGTGGTAGGGCCCCCCAAATTCACTGCTGTCAAATAGATTCCCACTCAGCGTGAGCCTGCAGCACAGACTAGAACTGTTCCTGTGGATTCCCGAGACTGTAACTTGTCTACAGGAGTGGAATGCCTCTTCTGGAAACTGCCTGGTGGTTTCGAATTTCTGGCCTTGTGGCTAGCAGCCCAACACATCACTCAAGGTAGGGCCCCAGGTGATTCTACTGAGCAGCCAAGCCTGGGAACCTCTGTGTCCTTCTGCCTTGCCCCTCCACCACTCTTCCTTCTCAAAGTCTCCATCTACGTGGCTGATGCTGCCGCCCAGGCCAGCGATCACCAGACGGCACAGGCATGCTATCGGTCAGCTGTGGTGGGAAACAGATCCAGCCGTTTCACCCACACCTTTGCCTCTAACGGCCGTTGGTGCCAGCCTTGTTTTCTGGTTGGCATGGGGGAAAGGCACTGGATAAAGGGCGCACCATTGGCAGAGAGGGTGGAGGACTTGGAGTTTTGCTGATGGGCATGACCAAATAGCATCTGTGGTACGTGCCACAGGGGACCCATTCCTGGGCCCCGGCTGCTCCCACGGGCTGTCTCCGTGAGGCTGGAGGAGCCGTGGGAAAATGTGGATAGGGCACGTGGTGGGCCAGGCTAGAGACAAATCACCAGGTCCTGAGGAAACAAGAAAAGCCACTAGAACAGAGGTTCTTAACTTGTGGGTCATGACCCCTTTGGGGGTCAAACGACCCTTTCACAGAGGTTGCCTAAGACCATCGGCAAACCCATATTTCTGATGGTCTTAGGAACTGAGACACCGCTCCTCTGTCCGTCTCCCAGCGGGTCTGCCCATATGCAGATACGCCCACCTACTAGTACCCGGCTTGAAGACTGTTACCCATGTTACACCGTGCTTTAAGACAAAATTTCATTTATTTGTCATCAGGAATAAATATTTCACAATATATAATTACATACTGTTTTGTGATTAATCACTGTTCTTTAAGTACGTTCAATTTGTTGCAATGAAAATACATCCTGCGTATCAGATATTTACATTACAATTCATAACAGAAGCAAAATGACAGTGATGAGGTAGCAATGCAAATCATTCTATGGTTGGGGGGGTCACCACCACATGAGGAGCTGTATGAAAGGGTTGTGGCGTTAGGAAGGTGGAGACCCCCGGTCTAGAACCTCCCGTTGGATGAGAAGAGTAGTGAGAAGCTGAGAGCAGCTTTCTGGCCTGCGGGACGAGAACCCATCGCCCTGGAAACAGCCCTCCGGGACTCTGGGAACCGGTGCTGACATCTGCAAAGATCTTTCCAGTGCCGTGTTCATGGTAATTAAGGTGTCTGTTGACTGCCCCACTCTGGGACTCCCCACCTAGTGCTCCTGCTCCCCACAGCAACTCTGGGAGAACGCGGTGACGATCCTGATCTTACAGATCTGTGGGTCACAGGGGCCTCAAACTCTTGTCCTGATCCTTAGACCAGGGCTGCATGAAGGACACCCTTGGGCCTCAGGGAAAGGGGGGTGTCAGGGATTCCATGAGGACTTCAAACCCACTTCTGCCTAGTCCCGTCATGGCCAATGAAACGAAATCAAAATGAATCTTAATTTGTCCAGTGTGAGTGCACCAGCATAATTACCCACATGAGAAAAATGACGGGTCAGTGCCCTGCTGGAAACTTCCGCTCATAGAACACAGAGGCCGCGTGCATGTGTGTGTGTCACGTAGCAGCCCAGTCTTTTGAGCAACAGATTCTGAAACAGCAGTGCCCATTCAAACATGGTAGTTGACTGTACCACTGTGAATGTGTATCTTTCTCCACAGTCCTGGCAATAATCCAGGCTGGAAGGGCTCACCATACCTCTTTATTTCCCCATTCCAGGACTCTGACCCATGTGTAGTTACATAATCTAGTGTCAATTTGAGGATTAAGAGTGTAGGGGTGGAGTCTAGGCTGTTAATCAGGATATGGCCAATGAGATATCTGTGTGGGCATGGCCTTCCCCTAAGGATTCTTGGAATTGCTGAATTTTTCCTCCTTGGAGGCGAGAGACTCTCTGCTCACACCCGGGGAGACATAGCAGCTGGCAAGTCACATGGACCCACCCTGATGCATCCCTGGGTGCTGGAGAAGCCATACAGAGACCCCTGCCAGCGCTGAGATGTTTCCAATGCCACTGGATCCAGAGACTTTCTACCCCCTGGCCTGTGATCTTCTATGTTCGGTGTCATTGCATGTGTTTCTCGAGTTTGAAGAGGACTTTATAGATTGCTCTCGGACATATGTGCTAATATGGGATTTATGGACTTGGTCTGGACTGGGCTGGGATGTTTTCTCAATGTTCAATTCCTCTGTATATAAACCTCTCCCTTATATCCATATGCGTGTCTCCATGAACTTGTTTCTCTAGTCTACCCGGACTAACATGACCAATAGTTTTCCCTTTCCTGTTATTGTTCTGGTAGACCCATATTTTATAAATTCAGATCCATTCCAAGGTTGCTGCATCAGTCATGACTAAACCGGTTTGAACCAGCTCAAAACTTTAGATTAATTTTTGGGGAAAGCAAAAAACATTGCCTTAAGTATTTGAAATCTAACTGCCCTGATAGGAGGCACAATTTCATATGCTTAGAACATTAGCTTTCCTTCACCGAGACCCGTGTTCCATCCTGCCCTGCCATTGACTAGCCTGTGAGGCCTGTACCAAACTATCAATCCTCTGATCCAGCTGCTGAATCTACAGAATGATGCTGAGGATGAGCAGCGTCCTGGGGTAAGGACCTAGGGTGGGGACCACTTCTCAGGAAATGCTCTTTTTCTCACTTTTCAAAAGCCAAGGGAAATGTTGGTATTTGAATGGTGACAGGTGAGGCAAGTAGGCAATCTCATCCATGAGCACCTGACCTCTCAGACAGAGGTCCTGCAAGATGGAAGGTAAGGAGAAGGACCAGTAACGAGAGGAGGCAGAGCCGCTCGTGTGGGTCCTTGGGCTGCTGCCTGGACTTCTGCCACGTCCCCTTCCTGTGACCTTGCTGAGAAAGAGTCACAGCAGAAGACTCGGAGCCAGGTCACCACTTTTCTTTCCTTCTTTCTTCGTCTGTAGGAAAAACAACCAGCTCCTTTGATGCAGACGCAGTATTGAAAAATACCTTTTTGTAAACAGCAATTATAATTAAAACTGCTTTGCAACATGAAAAAAAATAGCTCCTTGAATCGCACCACCTATTCACGGCGACGCTTTGCATTTTGATACAGTCCTTCCCCTGGGCATCATACCACGTGCTCTGTGTTCCTACCTGGAGGGGCAGGCTCTGAGAGGGGCTTCAGGATGCTCGGCCAGGGAACGCGCAGGGGATTAGCCTTGTATGACATCCGACATTCACTCCCTCCTTGATTAGAATGTGCATACCAAGCATCTGTCCTTTGCCAATCTCTGCCAGCCTTGGAGGGCCCAAAGGAAAGTAAGTGGGGCCCTGCCTTCCAACTAGGGAAGGAAAGGTAACGGAAAGGGTGCTGAGTTTTGCTAAGCACTTACTATGTGCTGAGCACTTAATGCGCTTCCGCGTTTAAGCCTCCTGCCCACTGCCACCCAGGCATTCTTATGCTCGCCCTGCGTCTGAGAAAGGAGCACTAGTGCCTTGGGTAATTTCACCGGCAAAAATCAAAATAGAAACCCAACTCAAAAACACAAGTTTCTTTTAAAATATAGTGGTGGTGCTTACCAAATAGGGAGCGTGTAAATAATAACATACTCCATAAAGAGGAAATAGCTACTGGATCCTCTTCGCTCCTCTATGCCAGCAAGAGGAGGCGCCGTGTAGCTCAGGAGCAGGGAGAGCGTCTCCCTAGCCCACAAGGTGTGGGGATGCCAGCCTTGTAGTGCAGCGAGTGATTGGCCCCCTCTGAAGCATTTCTCCTGGCCATCTGTGGCCTAAGGGTCCCAGCATGCTCTCTGAGCTGACACCAACAAGAGACTCTGATTAGCCAGGAGTGCCTACTGTGAGTCTCTGGTTTGGCACAGCTGCCAGGACCAAGTAACTTCTGATTGACATGGTTGGGTCTCTCTCTCCTATTAGGCAGAGCAATCAGGAGTTCAGTCAATATTAACTTTGGTTCTATTTCACATCAAAGTGAACCCCATTTTGCACATATTTGCAGAGGCCCTGCACCATCTTCTACGGGGGCACTACTTCACCCAGAATATAAAGAAGGTGGGTACGATCAAACCTTGGTGCGCCAGGATCTCTCCCTCTAGAAGGGAGAAGAGAGGTGGGAGAAACTTTGCCAGCACTGTCATGGCATCGCGGAAACATGTGATTCAGTTGTCACTGTTTATTAAGCACCTGTTTTATGCGCGCTAGCAGGTAGTGCTGGGTCAGTAATAGAATTCTCTCCTTTCAAGAGGGCGACCTGCGTTTGATTCCTAGTCAGTGTACTCCGGGCACAGCTACCATGTGTCCTTCAATGGAACGTGTGTGTGTCTGTCATGATTAACACCTTCTTTGGTGCAGTTCCCAGGCTAAGGCGGCCTAGGGAGAAAGCCTGAGAGTCCGCTTCTGGCAAATCAGCCAATGTCTTGGGGCCAATTCAAACTGCGGCTAATAACAGCGCAAACCGCAGTGGCCCGCTGGGCATGTGGGCGCGGAGAGGTAGTGATGATAGAGTGAGTGGACAGCAGAAAGCACATGACAAATCGGCATCACTGGAGCAGCTACATCCCTTTTCAGAAGTGAGTATGAGCATTCCCACAGGCAGGAGGGTTTGGAAGCCTGGCTGGGCATTATGGGACTGGCAGTCTTCCCTGAAGAGGGGAGAAGCAGGACATACCTTTTTGTTTTAAATTTAAATCCTCTTGTACATTTTCAGTTATTCACAAAAATGTCACAAGTAACTGCTAGACAGACTCCTTGCTGTTGAGAAGCTCCTGGTTCTATTAGTTAGAGACAGGAAACAACCAGTACATATGCACGCTGGTCCCAAACAATGGGGACACTGGGAAGGGAGGAAGCTGGTGAATGTGTGAGAAAGTTGGGTGTGGCCAACTTCAACTGGGCCAGTCAGGCAAGACCCCACTCCAGAGTGAAGCCAACACCAACAATAGCAATCACTCTATGCCCGTGGGCTGCTGAGGCCAAGGGTCAGAGGAAGCGGAACACGAGGCTGCTCTTAGAAGCACATCACCGTGAACGAGGGGAGTGCGTGGTGGAGACCCAATGCCCATCTGTAGACGGCTGGACATCCCTTGCAGAGGGGTAGTGGGGAGGAGATGAGTCACTGAGGGTTCAGTGTAGCAACAATGAAACTCAAAACCTTCCTCTAGTTCCTGAATGCTTCCTCTCCTCCCAATTATCATGATCCCAATTCTGCCTTGTGGACCTGGTTAGACCAGAGGATGCACAGCGGTGCAGTAGGGATCTGGAAACACAGTGAATCTAGGATGGATGAACCCCTCAGGACCAGCGGTGGGAGTGGCGACACCGGGAGGGAAGTGGGTGTAGAAAGGGAGAACCGATCCTGGAGATCTATGTGAATCCTCCTCTCTGGGAGATGGGCAATGGGAAAGTGGGTGAGGGGAGACGCCGGGCAGTGTAAGATAAGATAAAACAATTATTTATAAACTATTAAGGGACCAGGGGGAAGGGGGGAAGGGGAGGGAGGGGGAGGGAAAAAAGGAAAACGAGCTGATTCCAGGAACCCAAGTGGAAGGCGAATTTTGAGAATGACGAAGGCAACGAATGTATAAGGGTGCTTTACTCAATTGATGTATGTATGGATTGTGATAAGAGTTGTATGAGCCCCTCAAAAAAGATATAATTTTTAAAAAAGAAGCGCATACCCTGGTTGGAGAGACAGACCTCCAGACATCAAGACCCAAGCAGCTTCCATGGAGTTCCTTCCAGCTCATAGCAACCCAGTAGGGCAGAGTAGAGCGGCCCCGCCGGGATGGTTTCCAAGACTGCAAGTCTTCCCTGGGCAACAAGCTCCTTCTGTGGAAGAGTTGCTGGGTTGGAACCACTGCCCTTTCTGTGAGCAGCCACGCATTTGGCCACTGGAGCACCAAGGTTCCTATAGGAACAAAATTACATTGCAATTGGTGAGATGGTGTGGAGAAAGGGAACATGTGGGAGCACTGAGAAACCAGGGCTCAGTGCAGACTGAAGAGGGAAGGGACCAAACCCTGGTGAAGCAAGCGCCCAGGGACCACTGAGTGGAGGCATATTACACCACTCCCCTGCTGCTCTGGATGGATGCGATTTTAAAGATGGCGGAATTGGGACAAATAGAACGTAAGCAACTTGCCTCAAGATCCCAAAGGAGGACTCTAGACACCTTTCCATTCTGCTCCATAATGTGTCTAGCTTCGTATTCCCATCAACCAGTGTTTTAAATGACGTGTAAGTAAAATTGAGGTGCTATTGAAATGCAGTGCGTGTGTGTGCCCTTCGTTCCTCCCCCTTCGCAGGCACTCGTTTTGAGAAAGATAGCTGTAAGAGTCCAGGAAATGAGATCAGGAGGAAATAGACAAAAGTTATTCTGTTTTTGTTTGCAGTCCCAGAATTCTTTAAGAAAGAAACCATACCAAAGAGACTCTGCCAGTTACATCTAACTTGATGCTTATGTAGTCCAAAATTCCAGTCATTCCCCTGAGCACAAGAAGCCTTTATTTTTTAAACGTGATGACCTGGGTGAAGGCTTACAGAGCAGACGATCAGGTTTGCATCTGACAGCTCACATACACTGTTTCACCTAGCTCACTGCCATCCCCTGCAATGCAGCAGGGCCCGCCCCACCTCTTCTCGATGCCCACCCCACGCCCCATCCTGGGAAAATGGCCCTCTCCCAATCCTAAGAGCACAAAGATTCTTTGGCCTGTCCCTCCTGTATGATGTCAGTAAGATGCGTGTGGATTTATTCTGCATGCTTGTAGAAAATATACATGTAAGCTTTATCCATGTAAGTATTGCCAACCGCGGCCAAATACTGAATGTCGTTCTGAAGCGAGAGCTTGGATTTGCCAGCTGACACGTCCCATCCTTGCTCTTTGAGTCTTCCTCCATCATGTAGTCCCTCCATCTGAGAAACCTTAACTCTGCCCTTCTCCCTCCTCTCTCCTCTGCCCCCCGCCTTCTCTTTCCTCCCACCCTCGCTCGCTCTGTCATCTCCATCTCTCTCTTCCTCCCTCTTCTTCCTCCTCCCTTAACTCCTCCTCCCCTCACCCTCCATCCTTCCTGTCTTCTAAATGTCTACCTTCTCTTCACCTCCTTCCTTTCTCTCACCCACCTCCCACCTCCCACTCTCCCTTTTCCCTCCGCACCCACCCCTTCTCTCTCCTTCTCTACTCCACCACCGTGCCGTGTCGTCTTCAGGCCTGCATTGAAGACGCACTACCTTGAAGGATCATTAACTGACCTCCAAGAATCCCTAGGGAGTCATGAGTGTCTCAGTGTCTATTCACCCTTGACATGGAATTCGGGATTCCGAATGTGTAGATAGTGTGTCTTTCCCTGAAAGAGAAATTCTCCCGCATTCATATTCTTATATTCCTGGACTTGTGTCATTAGCTTCTCATTTCCATCCTAGTTTCCAGTCCTTTGTATCCCTAACTTTTCACAAGTGAGATTCACAGTGTGCCCAGACTTGAGTCAAACATGTGCAGGGATTAGAAGTGTAAGATGATATAGACCCTCTTCAGAGGGACCGCTCTGCGAAGGAAGCAAGCATGTCCCTAGCAGTTGTGCAGATTAAATGCACTGTCATGGGTGAGTGCTTGGCATGCAGGTAGAGCAGTAACGATTCCATCCCTTGACATCTAGATCGAAACACTGTTCTTTGCAGAAGAGTGAATCGGGTGGAAATGCTCTGAGTCTCCCGAGTGTCCTGCCCAGCTTCTCTTGGAAGAATGCAGGCACCGGCGGGGCAAGCACAGAAGCCAATCAATGGAAAACTGTTGTATTTAGAACTTGGATTTCATTCAAACCACTATTGACAGAGGGTTATTTAGGAAGCTCTTTCTGGCGAAGCAGGTCCACAATTAATTATTCAGGGCCCATCCTGGGCCAGGCAAGAGTCATGCATGGACACCATGTTAGCAAGCAGCAGGCCCATGCTCCTGGTCGCCTCCTCTTCCTGACAGAGAGTAAAGAGTCTGTGTTTTGTTTATATGTGTGGATATTCTTAGCCTTGCGCTTTCCCTTTAGTTCCCAGTGGAAGGGATGATTGTGACTCCAGGCCATCCCCACGTAATGCGTGTCCATCTATCTAGAAACCAACCCCCTGAAAGCCTCCCCTCGCCCTCCTGTGTCCCTGCCTGGAAGAAACGCTAGGTTGCTACCTGGTTAATCACAGCGCCACCCGTCTTCCTCCTCACACCCAGGCTCTGCTCTTCGCAGTCACTGCAGCCCCTCCCTCCCTCCCTCCGTGAGTGGGTCGGGGTCTTCTGAACACTGTGCCCATCTTCTCTGGCACCCCAGGAGACAGTCCATTCCTGAGAGCACTACAAGCCAGTCTCAAGGCTGGCCTTCGCTGGCTTAGGAAGTGGATGCTGACTGCCCTCGGTCCTCTCTCCTCCTTCTCTCATCCTGCCTCCCTTCCCTCCACAGTGGCTTCCCACTGGGGGCTGCCACTGGCAGTTGCTGCTGCCGCCCAGCTGATCCTTGGACAGCCACACCAAGCCAAGATCTAGCAAGTCCCTGACCCCTCCCGCCCCTCTCCCTCTGCTACAGCAGCTGCAGCCACAGTCTGACCCAGCATTTGGGGTCCCTGGTAAGCTACACCCAACTGTACCCCCATCTGCCACACCCCATGCCACCCTGCAGAGCCTGGCCACCTCATACTCAGTCTCCCTTAGCCCAGTGACACACATGGAAGCAAGCATGTTGCTATCACCGTGTTATTATGTGAAAAATAATGCAGTGTATATGGAATCACTTTATTTTTTATGACATAGAAAGGCACACTATATGGTAAGGCCAAACACTTGACTGAAGAGATAGAAACCATATGTGCCTACTTGAATTTAGGATCAAGTTCCACTTACTGACAGATTCAAGAGTGGAACAAACCTGGAGAATGCTTAGGCTCTTATCTCGAACTCTCACGTAGTCAAAGTCATAGATGGGGCTCAGCTGATAGTCCTGGGATTCATGGGCCAGAGTGGGAACTCAGATCCAGATCACTAGAGCAGAGAGAGAGAGAGAGAGGGAGAGAGAGAGAGAGAGAGAGAGAGAGAGAGAGAGAGAGAGAGAGAGAGAGAGAGAGAGAGAGAGAGAAGGAAGCCAGGAGAAGTGGGCCAATGGAGTGGCCAAGCTTGTGGGATATCTGGCCACTCTCTGTGAGGGTTTGGTGACACCTTCTTCCTCTGACATCACCCACGGTGTAAACACCGTGCACTTTTCACTGACGCCACTGCCATAGAATTGGACTCGGAGAGGGGCTGTTTCCAACGGGGTAAATTAGAGCCGTCTGCTGAATAATATGCACTGGGCGTGGTTGGGTCAGTAAGCTCGGTGCATTTCAAGTATGGAGTTACAGACATTTATTCCAGAAACAAGAACCCATGCTATTGATTTGTACTATTCTGTGGCCTTAGGCAAGTTCTTGAGAAACTTTGAGAGAGTGATGGCCTCTCAACCTTCATCATTCTCCACCCAGCGCCATGTTTAATTTCTCCCGGTTGCCCACCTCAGCAGTGGTAATCTACCTCGGAGTGCCCGACCCTCCTCTCTGCTCTTGCGCCATAGACTGACTCAGTCACTGCCATCAGGAAGGGAAGTTTGCCGATGGTTAGCTACTTTGCCTTGGCACATCATTGACTTTTCTGAGTCGCATATGTCAAATTGGGACCGCACACCTGCTTTACGGAATCGCTATGTGGATGAGAGAAGAGGCGTGTACAGTCAGCATGGCGGCTGCGTGATGAATAGATGAAGAATTCTGTTGAGAGGTGACTTGGAGGGAAAGAGGGCCCTGGACATCTCCACCCTGAGCCACCGCTCTCCCGCCCAGACACCGAACTGTCGCTCAGTTAGCCAGCCGTAAGCAGCAGGTTAGGCACGATGGCACTACTCAAGAAATGAGAAAATTGGTATATGCCTTGCAGTGTAAGAAGTCCTCGTTAACTAGCAGGTCAGCAGTTCGAACTACCAGCTGTTCCTTGGGGGAAAGACAAGGCCTTCTACGCCCGTAAAGAGTCACCGTCTCAGAAACACACGGAAGCAGTTCTACTCTGTTCTCCAAGGTCGCTAGGCACCAGAATTGACTTGATGGCAGGAGGCTTGGGCCATGCAGTCTAAGCAAAGCACACGGTTCTTGCCATTGGATTCAACGCCTAGCTTTGCCTAACTTTGCTTTCGATGCATTACATCATGCCTCGAGGCTCCGGTGCTTCGTTTTCAGAAAGGAGATCTGAGATATTTACTTAGAAAGATTATTGGGACAATGAAATTAAATCTTATTCACATGTAAAGTGGCACATTCAGTCTCGGGTTCAGAAAAAGCCCTCAAACCTGGCAACTGAGAGCACCGTTAACATTCTTCTTGTTAGGAGTATCGCCTCGTTGACAATTGTTCCTGACGATCTCATGAAGTCGCATCAGGAAGAATTTTGAAAAGATAAATATTGTCTACTGTGCTGTTTTCTTTCCTTGTTCCCTTCTGCCGGTATGTTTCTCCGAGACCTGCTAAGGTTTCTGATCCCATGAGAATAACAAAAACAGCGAGCTTCGCAGGGCCGTGGTCTTCCCACCTGCCATTGAGTTGGCTTCAGCTCATGGCGACCCCCTGTGTGTCAGAGTAGGACTTAGGGTTTTCAGTGTCTGAATTGTTTTCCTTTGGGAAGTTGGGCTCCAGGCCTTCTGAGTAGACTTGAACCTCTAATCCTCTGCTTAGCTCCCAGGCACATTAACCTGTGCATCCCCCAGTGGATTCCAGGCAAAGTGCAGCCAACGTAAAAGCAAACATGAAAAGCAAAGGCGATGTGTACAAACACAGCTGGTGAATGGTTTTCCAGGGGAAATAGACTTCATAATCTCCCTCTGTTACCTCAGTCACATGGCCTCAAGCCATTCACTGGCGAAGCAGCGGGAGAATTGGCTGGTCCTGTCAATGGACCCAGTGAGCCTTCTGGTAACTGAACCTTCTGGTAACTGCCTCTGATATACAAATATAAATTTGTGTTCTGTTATTTAACAAAGATATGGACAAAGATGTAAAGAACTGTTTTTTTATCTATTTAATTTTTAAAAATTATTTAGAAGAAATGTATACACTGCTTTAGACCAGAAAGGAAGAGCTAAGCGGTACTTTAGTATATAAGACTTTGAGAGTATTTTTTTTAAAGAACTGCATTCTTTTCTTTTTTCCATGAACCTAAATTCTTACTTTATTGGAGTTCAGTTATTATTTTTGCCCCTGATGGTTTCAGTACTTCTTTTTTTAAAAAATCATTTTATTGGGGGCTCGTACAGCTCTTATCACAATCCATACATACATCAATTATGTCAAGCACATTTGTACATTTGTTGCCATCATCATTCTCAAAACATTTGCTTTCTATTTTAGCCCTTGGTATCAGCTTCTCATTTCCCTGCTCACTCTGCCCCCTCTCGCTCATGAGCCCTTGATAATTTATTAATTATTGTTATTTTGTCATGTGTTACACTTATGCAAATACTAGGAAAGTAAAACTTATTCAAAACAAAGCAAAGTTAAGCACAGCCATGATGAATCACCACAACTATAACTTCCTAATCTGGTCCTACCGGCCCACAAAGCCCCAAACAGCAGTCGCATCGTCACAGGAGACACCGATGCTTGCATGGAATGCGCCTGAGCATTCGAATTCTGCCTGCGTCTTTGGCTGGTGTTCTTGACACTGAGCTGGGAAGCGTCTTTGACACTTCAGGTAGACAATTTGGATGTACCACATGGTTCCAATGAGAAACTCCAATGCCAGGTTCCAGGCTTTGAGCGTCTACCTCACGCCACATTCTGTTTTGGTAACTCCTGAGCTGACCTAAGTGCGTGGAAGGTGCTATCGGATGAATATAGACCGGGGGGGGGGACGGGGACAGGAGGGAAGGGAGAGTGGGGTGTTCCCAGTGATTCCATTTGTTCTCCAAAAAGCAGTTTTAGAGCCATAGAAAGGAAAATAGGAAGACATGCTAATGTTAATCCCATGCTGTCCTTTTCACATCGCTTCAGTCAATAACGAGTCTAGCTAAACCTGTTCACGCAAGATGACCCCTTGACTTGCGCAGCATTTCATAACCTGGACCTTAGCCTTTGGAGTCCCAATACCCAAGGTACTACATTTTTCAACCAAGTGGCTATTTCTCAGCCCTCGTCAACCTATCAGCAGTGTTTTATATGGTTTATATGCTTTGTTGGGGGGGGTGGATGATAGTAAGTACACTAATTCTTCCTTCACTTATGCTCGGAAACTCCGCTTTCTCCTGGTTTTCACTTATCCCACTCCCCAGAATGTCTTCAGTCTCTACTGATTTCTTCACCAAAGGCTTCGGTGCCCCAGGCTCAGTTCCTGGGCCCCTTTTCTGCACTCCACTGGAGATCTCGTTGAGGCTCAGGATCAAACACCATGGACGTGGCAATGATTCCCAGATGGGCGTCTCTAGCCCTGACCTTTCCCCTGAACTCCAAATTCATAGATCCTTAAAGAGGCAATAGCTCTTCTCAAATGTAACCTGCCCCAAACAGGATCCCCGATTTCTCCCTCCCTCTCAGGAAGCTGCTCTTCCTGGGCTGCCCCCACCCCCTCTGATTAATGGCGGCTCCTTTCCTTGGTTTGCTCAGACTAAAGACCTCCTCCGAGTCTCTCTCTCCTCGTTCAGTCCCCACCTCCAATCCTTCAAAGGGTAGGATCCGTCCTCCACTCGAGTGGCTAAAGGCTTGGGCCACTTGCTAGCACTTTCACCTCTCTCCCGCTCACCTTTTCTCACCTGGGTGATTGCCATAGCTACCTCACTGGTTTTCCTGGCCCTTCCTTGGTCCCCTCCCATCTATTCAAGTCACTCCTCTGCTCAAAACTTTCCGGAGGTTCCCCTGCTCTGAGGAGAAGCCACAACCTTTATATATCTCGCAAGGTTCTACTCCCGTGTCCCAGGAGCACCCAGCCACTTGCCACCCCTTGATCTCCTCTTCTCCTCCTCTCCTTGGCTCAGGTCACTCCGGCCACACCAGCCTCCCTCCTGGCCTTCGTACCCAGCCCCCTAGCACTTGCTGGAGCCTGCTCCCTCCCGGTGCCTGCAGGAACCATGGCCTCACTGCCTGCAGGTCTCTGCCCAGTATCACCTGATCAGAGAAGCCTTCCCTGACCTAACGCACCCCATGAGATGGACCCCTTCTCCCCAGCCACCTTCCCACATCCTGCTATGTCTCAGTCAATTAATGCTGCTCTAATGGCCAGACCACAAGGGGGTGGCTTTCGAAAACACAACCGTATGTTGTCCCTGTTCTAGAGGCTAAAGGTTCGAATCAGGATCTTGACCATGTGGCCCCTTCCGTGAGCCTCTCTTCTCGTGTGGAGTGTCTGCCCGTCACCCTCGATGTTCCTTTGCTTGCAGGGGGGTCTTCACTTGATACCTGTGTGCCTCTGGGTCCGCGCTGCTCTTTATGTCGCTCAAAGGGGATCAGTGGTTCAGGGTCCATTCTAAACTGGTTTTCTCTCAGCGGATGGATTGATTGCCTTAGGTTCAATTTCATTGTGGACGGTGAATATGTTAGGTTACAGTGTGGAAGGTTAGCACATGGGTTGAAGGGTAAATACATTACGTTATACTCACAGGTATCAGGGTCAGGGTTATGCCACATCTTTTGTGGGTACAGGAGAATCCAATCCAATCTATAAGGATCTCTTCTCATTCCACTCTATTTTCCTGTGTAATGTTTGCTAGTGACTCGCATGTCACAGATTTGTTTTGTGTCTGCTTTACACACCAGACTGCCATAGCCCCCAAACCAAGGCCGCCTAGTCCGTTCCGGTCCACAGTGACCCCCTATCACTCAAGGAGAAACTCATTATTTCCAAGTCTGTAAATCTTTACGGGAGCAAACAGATTCATCCTTCTATTTCTGAGCGGCTTGTGGGTTTGAGACTCAGATTTTGCAGTTAGACACTTAATGCTTAATTCATTAGAGCACCAACCCTACTGTCATCCAGCCAGGTCCAACCCAGAGTCACCCGCAGTGCCCGCGGCTGCAATCTTGACACAAGCAGAACAGCCGGTCTTTTTGGAGCAGCTGGTGGATGTGAACTGTGGGTGCGTGGTTATTTCTCCACTAAAGTAATGACAAGTAGCTAAGGATTCAACTCACTACCGTGTAGTGCCAACTCATAGTGACCCCTACAGGACA
This sequence comes from Tenrec ecaudatus, assembly GCF_050624435.1. NCBI lineage: Eukaryota > Metazoa > Chordata > Mammalia > Afrosoricida > Tenrecidae > Tenrec > Tenrec ecaudatus. The sequence goes on along the minus strand of NC_134533.1, from coordinate 75,937,851 downwards.
GGCTAGAATTGCCTGTGTGACTTTCCAAGACTGTCGCTTTTAAAGGAAGTAGAAAGTCCTATGTCTCCCACAGAGCAGCTGGGGGTTTCGAGCTGCTGACCTTAGAATTAGCAGGCCAACTTGTCACCACAATGCCACCAGGGCTCCTGGGATGTATAGAGCAGTAGGTATATGGAATCTGAAGACACAGCTTTCCAAGGGGTTGCATTCCTTTACCCTGCTTTAATTAGAACAGAACCTTTTTTTTAATCTATTTATATACTAAGTGTCAATAAAAATCATTTTGGAGAAAACAGACCCACTTTGGGGGGGGGAACCTACTTAAACTGTGCATTAAAAACAAGCACAAGTGCTCATGGGCCCACATGATCCTCGCTGTTTGAGTGTTCTGAGCAAGTAAGTGGCATGACTGTGGTGACATATGACGAAGATGGTCGTGGCTCAGGGTCTGGAGGTTGCAAGGTGAAAGAATAGAATCAAAGAAGCCCCTTGGGAGGGCACTGCAAGGTCAAGGTGACAAATGAAGGCAGTATGAACCTCTCAAACAAAGGGCCCTCAGCAAATTCTGAGATTTCTTTCTGCGGTCTGGTCGATTGACATTGACAGCCTATTTTGGCTCCCACCTTACCTCCTCGGGTGAATAAAATGAATTTGCATTTGCATGTACCCGAAGTACTTTATATACAGTAATGTGTGTCTCAGAATCGGTTTTTACACACACACACACACACACACACACACACACACACACGTGCGGATGAACATGAATGCAAGTTCGTGTGCCTTATTAACTTCCCTGGGTCCTTTGTAGAAAGAGGCAGCATAAAAATGAAGGAGTAAATAATTAGGTGTCAAATAATTAAAAGTACTGTTGAGAAAGACCGTCTTTTAAATAGTTTTTTTAATTGGGTTTTTAATATGACTGACTTTGAAATTTTCTCTCAGAAGATGGTGTTGATTGACAGCTTATGTAGTTATTAATAACATGTAGTCAATCTGCTAGGAATATATTAAGTATTAAGGAGAGAGAACATTCGAAAATGACTGCCAAGGATTCCGGCATCAGTTTGGGTTTGGGACACCTCTCCTTCCTGGGGAGGAGTCAGGGCCATTACATAGAGCTGGGGCCTGGGGTTTGTAGGAGAAGGTGGCCTTACAGCCCTAGTGGGTCTACATCTCCCTGTTTTGAAATTCCACCTGTCTCCAATAAGACCAGAAACCACCAGCTTAAAGATTGGCCCTATGGATGTCCATTCAGCAAATAAACCAATCATCAGAGCGCCCTAACCCAAATTTCAGAACCAAAACACTGCCGATTACCTCCTCTATAAAGCTGGGCTAGATGACTTTTTAAAATAGAACTTTCACTGTAATGTTTTGATCACTATAAAATCATATTTATTCTTGAAGATCTAGAAACTATAGGTAAGCAAATAGAAGAAAAAGACCTATAGACCTAAAATATTGAAATTAACTCTTTGGATCTCTTTGATCTCTAAGTGCATACGCACGCAAACCCTCTCACTTTTTAATTTCTAAAAATGAGTCAGACTCGACATTGAATTTTATTATGTCTTCTGATTTAATGAAATATCTACAGACTACATCCTTTCTTGCCATAAGATATTCATCTGCAGAATCATTGTGTAGGGCTGAATAGTAGCTAGTCTATGGATGCCAGAATGTATTGGCGTTTCTCCTTTATTTACATTCCTTCTGCTAGTGAACATGTAGGCAGTTCTCTCGAATTTTTTTCCCAGTCATTCACTGAGAACAATTGGGGGTCAATAAGAGAAGATTCCGTGGCTCTGTTTGGTGAAGAGGACAGGCAGGCAGCACCCAGCAGGCCCAGGCTTAAACGCCAATTTCTTCTTTTCAAACAAGACTGTCAAGGCTGAGGAAAGAAGAAACTGAACAAGAGCTCGGAGGTAATGAAGAAGAAAAGTCAAGATTCCAGCCGACTCTTTTCCTTGCTTAGGGCTATCCAAGGCATGGTGAGGTATGAGCCAGTAAACCCTCCTCCCAGAGCATCCT